>NC_083102.1:31778532-32089782 GCF_949774975.1 Lagenorhynchus albirostris
TTGTGACCCAAATCAAAGAGTGACATTAAAAAACAAAAAGCTACAGATTACTCTGACATGGTTCATTCTTTTCAAAGAACAAAAAACCAATCATTACACTTTTTATTTTCAATTCCACTACTTCATGCTTCCAAGTGTTTGTTATTTCAGCAGCCAGCATCTTTTATATCTTGCAAAGCATTTCTCAACCTGCTGTGATTGCTAACTTGGAGCTCAGACCACTGAAGCAGAAACAAAAAGTTGATAAAAACAAAAGCCCCATGCTCCTGCTGTGGTTTACCTCTTCCGGAAAAAGCTCTCAAAACTATTAATAGTTCGATAACTGTATGTCAGAGAATTCCAAACTTCTAGAAGTAGTTTCTCTCCTATGAAAAGGCTGCATTGCAGAAAAAAAAAAGACAGCGATACATAGGGAATATATTTTGCAGGGAAATGTGAATTTCTTGAGTGCAAGTGTCAAATAAAGGGAACACTGTACTTAGTCATTTTTTTTTACTAGCTAAGTCTTTCTGGCTTACCTGTGGTAGGACTCCAAAGGCTTTCCTCCACTGTTGCAAAGTTACTGAATCCCAAGACACACCATCTATCTGGATTTCTCCTTTGGTGTTCAGCAGTCTCAAAAAAGCCAGTAACAAAGTGCTCTTCCCTGATCCAGTTCTTCCCAAGAGGCCCACCTAGAATATCAGTGATGGAATTACTCCTGTGACAGATAGATACAATACCATAAATGTAATCTGATATTATACGTTAATAAAAAACCCCACTGGAACCGTTTTCTTGTTGCTGTTGTTGTTTTTTAAATCATCACCAGGGGAAGTTTCACTTATTCATTCAAACCTTTTTGCACACTTCAAATTCTGACCAAAACTGATCTGGAACAGAGCAACCCTGGAAGACAATATAGAAACTGGCCATAACAGATTGGACCTCTGATGCTGGGTTCATTTATTACTGACCTTTACTAATGGCAGAAAGGTTGAAAATGCCCATTTTGCATGGAAGAAAACAAAGATACAGTGTCTTAATGCACTAATTTTTTTTAACATCTTTATTGGGGTATAATTGCTTTACAATGGTGTGTTAGTTTCTGCTTTATAACAAAGTGAATCAGTTATACATATACATATGTTCCCACATCTCTTCCCTCTTGCGTCTCCCTCCCTCCCACCCTCCTTATCCCACCCCTCCAGGCTGTCACAAAGCACCGAGCTGATCTCCCTGTTAATGCACTAATTTTTGAGAATGGGCTCAAGCCAGAAGCAGAGACCTGTAGCTTGATCTAGTTCCAAACATGAATATGAGTTTGAAAATTAATAAATCTGCAACGGTTCTAATATTTAGGTACTGCCATAATAAAATAAGCGAGCATCAAGTTTAGGCCTAAAATAAAGAATAAGTTCACATTCTCACAGAAGGCAGGTTGGGCCTTACCACTCCTCAGTAGATAAGCACATGGACAGTTGTCAAATCAACATTTTATATCCGTTCTGATTGGCAAGAAGAGAATTTTAGGAAGCAAAAGGGATATTAAGGAAAAGAAAAAACTAGTCTTGTTCCTTAAAGACTGTAAGAACACAGCACGGAAGTGAGAAGGCTGTGCACTGCAAGGAGAGAAGAGGTGCCTCATGTGCCCCACAGGGAGCTGACTCTGTGTTCTGATGCCAGTCCAGACCCAGCTCTTAGAGGAAGATGCTGTGAGTGGGACATAACATTTCTGCAGTCATTAACTAAATCCTGAATAAAGTGCTCGACATTTAGTGGCACTGAATGTTTCTTTCTTTCCCCTTACATTATTGCTATTTCTTTTTTATCATTTGGCCTTTTTACAAGAGAGCTGAACAAATGGTCTTGTAAATCGTGCTTTTTACACTATTTGTGGTAAAGGACAGTTTTGCTTTGTGTTTTAGTTTCCAATTCCCCATCAGTACTTTAAAAAGTAGAAAATAAAAATGAATTTCTAAATGCTTACTCTCAATTTCTATACTTATTACAGACTAGTAACAGTTTCTAAACCAGAACTAGTTACAGACCACAATAAATGCTTGAGAGTGTACAGAAACCCACAATAATAACTTATTGAATACTGATTAGGAACCTGGTAGTAAACTAGGCCTTTAGGTAAGCTGATAAACAAAAGTGACACAATTGTCTTTCTATCATAAGAGCCCTATAATGGGAGTTTCACACGTTTGTTTTCTGAGACAACTGAGAAAATCAGATAAACAACAGGTTATACATAACACCCTGCTGAGGTTCTTCATACTACTAATCACAATTGGTAATTATTTTATTTATTCTTTCCTTGATTATTGCTTGTATTCACCCAAAGAATATAAGTTCAAAAAGGGCAGGGTAATCTATCTTGTTTTCCACTGAATTCTCAGCACCTGGCATAGTGGTTGGCTCACATAAATACTCAATAAAAACTTATTTGGATTGACTGAGAGACAGTCAGATGGAAGGATGAATGGATGGATGGACAGACAGATAGGTGGGTGAGCAGGAGGGTAGATAGAGGGAAGGAAGGAAGGAAGGAGGGGAGGAAGGGAGGGAGGGTAGATGAATGAATAAACTTCTTTAGTAGATCTAATAAATAAATGGATATAGTCAATTTTGGTCAATTACCAGATCAACTCTTAATTTAAAAATCTTGTGGAATTTCATATGCACACTTCTATTTCTGAATCAGCCCATGTTGTACAAACACATTCACCATACATCATGATTTTCCAAACACAACAGTAAGGCTTTGTATAAGCAATCTGAGTATGCCCTGTGTAGATGAGGCATGAGGAAAGAGAAGCAAAGGCAAGTTCAAGAGCAGGAAGTGATCTGCTCTAAAGTCATATCAAGCACTTTTGATGAAAAGTTCCTTGAGTTTCAGACTCTTAAATCATTAGCCAGGATTCTAATGATTAGGATAAATGACTACATTCCTTTTCCTTAAGAAGCAAATATTGAATGTTTAGAGAACACAGGTTTTATGTTGGGATAAAACCGGATTAAGAGGCAATTTGTAAATCTTTAGCTTTAAAGTTTTTAGCTATCGCTCTGGTTTCCTTATATTGTTGAACTGCTGGCATTGCATTATGCCACACATGGTTTTCAACAGCGCGGAATCTAATTGGTTCATACATAACAAAGTCTTCTGTTGTTTATATAATTGGCACATAATAATTCTTTTCCAGGATTTGTTTTTCCAGGCTTCTCAGTGATCTGTTGAATAAGGCCAGAGTACTTCCCGCAAATAAGCTTTTAAGATAGATCTTAATTCCAAGTCAATGTTTTCTAGTAACTTCAGTGTACCTCCTCTTTGAGAACTTTGGATCAAGATAAATCAAAATGTTATGTGGAAAGTTAAACAGTGTTGAGTTTGGTGCTAGCTGTAATTGCATTGTACCATGACTAGAACAGTCTCAGTACATTCTTTTCAGAGTGTCTTATTCACCATTTTAATACTGCAACAGATTGAAACCTGTTGTAATTATTTTTTATCTCCTTTAGTCTCCAGAAATCAAGATGTCAAATCAAATGAAATTTGGATCCCCAGAGTTATAATAATTGTAACTTTTATATGTTGATTAATCTGTTTATTATTAATAAAACATAATTCCTAACATAATAAGTTCTTGAGACTATGCTCCTTATAAAACCAGTATAAGACAGAATTCCATATGTGTTTAACAAATCAAATAGATACTAGGCACTTATGCTGCTATGATCTGAGCCCTTGATATTGTTTGAATTGTTTGTGGCATCTTAGTATTTTAAAGAGACTACAAATGGAGAGAGCAGATAAGCTCACCCAAAAGAACAGAACTTGAAGTCTGATTCAATATCTATTTAATCAGAAAACTATCCAGTACTGTAATATATACAATATATCATCTGAGGTATTTTGTTAAATCTAGGTTTATCATGAAAGACCTAGCTCCAGATTAAAATCACAGCCTGTATTTTGAGAGGAAGGAGAAAAGAAAAAAAGGAAGAGATATTCTAGTTAGGGGAAGGTGATGTTAAAAATTTAGGCAAAAATCAAAAGCTTTTAAGAAAAAACTATTTGAGACTGAAAAGAAAAATAAGTTTTTTTTTAAGCTACTGTTTTTAAGTTAAAGTTATGAAATACTTTCTACATTTCTCATGCGCTGAAAATAAAATTTAAAGCACAGGTTCTGTGAAGTAAAGGCCTAAATTAAGAGCCAAGAAAGTAATAGGACATCTCTTCACTAAAGTAATTTCTATGAACAAAGTGTTTTAATATGAATATTGAATCATTTTTATGCACAAAATATTGATTTTTTTCCTCTTTTCACCATGCTATAGGCTGAATATTTGTGTCTCTCCTAAATTCATATGTTGAAATCCTAACCCCCAATGTGACAGTATTAGGAGGTAGGGCCAATGGGAGGTGATTTGGTCACGAGGGTGGAGCCTTCATGAATGGGATTAGTGCCCTTATAAAAGAGGCCCCAGAGAAATCCCTTGTCCCTTCCACCATGTGAGGTTACAGTGAGAAGACAGACACCTATGATGAAGTGGGCTCTCATCAGACACTGAACCTGTGGGGCCATGATCTTGGACTTCCCAGACTCCAGAATTGTGAGAAATAAATTTCTGTTGTTTATAAGTCACGAAGCCTATGATATTTTGTTATAGCAGCCTGAATGGACTCAGACACACCACAGAACCAAGAACACTGAAATTCATTAAAAATTAAACAAGAAATGGCCATTTAGGTCCTTTTCAAATGTTTTCTCTCTCTCTTTTAAGAAGATGAATTAGACCACAGTTAAGATTGCAGGACTTTTGGATAATAGAAATAATATACAGATGGTCCCTGACTTAAGATGGTTTAACTTACAATTTTCTGACTTTACAATGATGCAAAAGCAGTATGCATTCAGTAGAAACTGTACTTTGAATTCTGAATTTTGATCTTTTCTTGGGCTAGTGATATGTGGTATGATACTCTCTCATGATGCTGGATAGCAGCAGTGAGCTGCAGCTCCCAGTCAGCCATGTGATTATGAGGGTAAACAACTGATACACTCACAACCTTTCCATAACCATACAACCATTCTGTTTTCACTCAGTATAATATTCAATAAAGTACATGAGATATTTGACACTTTATTATAAAATAGGCTTTGTGTAAGATAACTTTGCCCAACTGTAGGCTAACGTAAGTGTTCTGAGCTTGTTTAAGGTAGGCCAGGCTAAGCTATGATGTTCAGTAGATTAAGTGTATTAAATGCATTTTTGACTTAATATTTTCAAATTATGATGGGTTTAATAGGACATAACCCCATCATAAGTCAAGGAAGATCCATACTAAACTTGAGCCAACTTCTTAATCACCATGCAAGAAGTTTTTGGGGGGGCATCTTGTTACAGTTTGTAAGATGTTGTTAAAGGTTCTAAGGGCAAAGCAGTAGAAATTACATTCTTAAGAGAGTTGCTCAGAATAACATTTTAAGAATCAATTCCTACTGTAATCAATCATATGACCTAGAAGTAGGTATAATCCATTCATTCATTCATGCATTTAACATATAGTAAGCTAGGCAATGTGCCAGGCAAAGGGACAAAAAAAATTGAAAAACAAGACTTCTAGTTTCTGGTCCAGCATATAAGGAATTTGGGTGTCATCACTCTATATTAACAACAAGTGAAAAGCTGAGCAAACTGAAAATCAAAACTCTTCTTAGATCCTTCAGAAAATGAAGTCACAGGGCAAATCACTGCCACCACAAGTGGAGAGACAGACAGAATCACAACTTACTGGAACAGAAACCCATGATCAGAAACCTCCATAGCAACTCGAGCGAGGGTAGGGAAATCTAAACTGTAACCAACAAATTGCTGGAGGCTCAGTGTGGTCAAGTCTGAGAGTAAAAACCTCCCAGGGAGGTCATTCATAGAGAGGTCCCCACACTTTTGTAAGTATTACCTCCAGGAGCTCAATCACAGTTCATCCCACAGTGAAGTACACAGAAATACCCTCTGGTGCATCCAGCAGGAAGATGTGGGAAACCACAATTTCATAATATTACAGAACATTCTGTTTTTCTTAACAAGGCCTCCTTCAAGAGAAACTATTTTACCAGAACCTAACCTACTGGGTTTTTTATTAGAACCTAACTGATTGAAGAAAGGAGAATACTCAACTCCAGCCCACATAAGTGTACTGTTGCACCTAAGGGGGAGAAAAATCTGAGAAGCACTTGTGAAGTTCACTGCTCAAGGGCACAGTCTCAATAAAAGACTGAGACCTAATTATAGGACAACAGAACACTTCCCTTTCCCCCAGACCTTACACCACTAAAGGCCTAATTATCAGTTTCTTTTATCTAATATGTCATGCCCACCTTTCAACAAAAAAATCACAAGGTAGGGAATTCCCTGGCGGTCCAGTGGTTAATACTTCGCCTTCCAATGCAGGGGGTACAAGTTCGATCCCTGGTGAAGGAGCTAAGATCCCATATGCTTCGTGGCCAAAAAACCAAAACAAAAAAACAGAAGCAATATTGTAACAAATTCAATAAAGACTTTAAAAATGGTCCACGTCAAAAAAAAAAAAAACTTTAAAAAAAAATTACAATGTACGCTAAAAGGCAAAAAACACAGTATGAAGAGATTGAGCAAGCATCAGAACCAGAGTCAGATATGCCAGAAATGTTGGGATTATCAGTCTAGGAATTCAAAACAACTATGAATAATATGCTAAGAGCTCTACTGGAAAAAGTAGAAAACATGCAAGAACAGATAGTGTAAGCAGAGAGAATGAAATTTTAATAAAATTAAAAAAGAAATGCAAGAGATAAAAAACAACAACAACACTTTAACAGGAATGAAGAATGGCTATGATGGGCACAGCAGACTGAACATGGCTAAGGAAAAAAAACCTGTGAGCTTGAGGCTATGACAACAGAAACCTCCAAACCAAAAAGCAAAGAGAAAAAGACTAAAAAACAGAATATCCAAGAACTGTGGGACAATTACAAAAGGTATAATATACCGCCAATGGAAATACCAGAAGGAGAAGAAACAGAAAAAGGAACAAAAATATTTGAAACAATAATGACTCAGAACTTCCCCAAATTAATGTCAAAAACTAAACCACAGGTCCAGGAAGTTCAGAACACCAAGCAGGATAAATGCCAAAAAAACTACATGTAGGCATATTATATTCAAACTACAGAAAATCAGAGATAAAGAAAAATTCTTGAAAGAAGCCAGAGGGAAAAAAACCACCTTACTTATAGAGGAACAAAGAAAAGAACTAAATTCAACTATTCTTCAGAAAACATGCAAGCAAAAAAAGAATGGAGTGAAATATTTAAAGTGTTGAGAGAAAAGAACCACCAAGCTAGAATTCTGTACCTTGTGAAATTATCCTTCAAAAGATAATGGAGAAATAAAGAGTTTCTCAAACAAAAATCAAGGGAATTTGATGCCAGTAGATCAGCTTTGCAATAAGTGTTTTAAAAAGTTCTTTAGGAAAATTATTTAAGCCAGAAATTCTGATCTACGTAAAGAAAGGAAGAGCATCAGAGAATGAATAAGTGAAGGTAAAATAAGAAATATTATTTTTCTTATTCTTAATTGATCTGACAGGTAGTAGTGTGTTCAAAATAATAATAGCAACAATGTATTCAATTATGTCTATTTATATATATGCTTCTGTATAAGTGAAATGAATGGCAGCAACAATACAAGGGACAAAGAGGGAGGAAGTGGGAATACAGTTGACCCTTGAACAACACAGGTTTGAACTGTGCAAGTCCACTTACATGCAGATTATTTTCAATAGTAAACACTACAGTGCTACAATATCTAGAGTTGGTTGAATTAGATGATGCAGAACTGCGGATAAAGAGGGACCATGTGTACAGAGCAATCCCGGATAAACAAAGAAGATATTTTCAACTGTGCAGAGGGTGGGCACCCCCTACCTCTACTCTGTTCAGGGGGTCAACTGTATTTTGTTATAATAACATACTTCCAAGACCTGTGAGGCACTATAGTGTTGTTTAAAGGTAACCTGGATTAGTTGAAAACATTTATTGCAAATTTTAGGGCAACTACAAAAAATTTTAATCTCTCTCACCTATTTCTCTCATCCTCCCAGTGCCCACCCCTCTGGCAACCGCTTATTCTCTGTATCTATGGCTCTCTGTTTTGTTATATTTGTTCATTTTTTTGTTTTTAGAGTTCATGTATAAGTGAAGCCAGATGGTATTTGTCTTTCCCTAATTTCACTTTAAAGAAATAAACCCACTTTAAATGTAAAGGCATATATAAATAGATTAAAAGTACAGAAAAAGATATACCATGTTAATACTAATTAAAGAAAGTTGTAGTAACTAATTTTACACAGAGCAGACATCAGAGCAAGAGAAATTATCAGATAAGGGGTACCATATAATGATAAAGGGGCCAATACTCCAGAAAGACATAATAATTTTTAATGTGTATATGCCTAACAGTGTGTCAAAATAACATGAGGCAAAAACTGACAGAACTGCAAAGAGAAATAGATGAATCCACTATTAAGTTGGAGACTTCAATATTCCTCTATCAAAAATGGACAGACACAGAAGTTAGAAAATCAGTAAGGATATAGTTGAACTCTACACAATCATCAGTCAATTGGATATAATTAACACCTATAGACTACTTCATCCAACAACAGCAAAATAACATTATTCTCAAGCTCACAGGGAACATTCACCAAGATAAATCACATTATGGGTCATAAAACACAATTTAACGAATTCAAGAGAATGCAACTCATACAATGTATGCTCTCAGACCATGATGGAATTAAACCAGAAATCAATAACAGAAAGACAGCTGGAAAATCCCCAAATACTTGGACATTAAAAAACACATAGGTTAAAAAAGAATTCTCAAGGGAAAAAAGATTTCAAATAAATGAAAATAAAAAAGAAATTTATCAGATTTTGTGGTATGCAGCAAAAGCAGTACAGAGGGAAATTTATAATATTAAATGCTATAGAAAATAAGAAATATCTAATATAGAAATATCTAATATATCTCATACAAAAAATATATATTTGTAGTATAATATAAATATCTTGTATAGAAAAGAATATGTAATACAAAAAAGAAGAAATATCTAAAATCAATAATCTAAGCTTCCATCTTAGGAAACCAGAAAAAGAAGACTAAATTAAATCCAAATTAGGCAGAAGAAAAATAAATAAATAACAATTACAGTAGAATCAACCAATTGAAAATAGGAAATTGGTAGGGAAAATCAATGAAACTAAAAACTGGTTCTCTGAAAAGATCATTACATTTTATAAGTTTCTAGCCAGGCTAACTAAGAAAATAAGGAGATGACACAAATTACTAACATCAAAATGAAAGAATATTTACCTTATTTAGCATAAGGAATGTGGTTAATATTGTAATAACTTTGTATGGGGATGAATGGTTACTAGACTTATTGTGGTGACCATTTCATAATGTATGCAGATGTCAAATCACTATGTAGTACACCTGAACCTTACATAATATTGTATGTCAACTATATTTCAATTAAAATTTTTTTAAAGAAATGAAAGAGGGCAAGTCACTACATCTCTTAATACATATTATTAATAGTAAAGAAATACTATGAACAACTCTATGCCCACTAGTTTGATAACTTAGATGAAATGAACAAATTCCTTAAAAGATACAATCTGCCAAAACACATAAGAAGAAATAGACAATCTGAATAGGCATATACTTTTTAAAGAAATTGAATTGATAATTAATAACCTTCCAAATTGGAAAGCACCAATCCCAGATAGATTCACTGGTGAATTCTACAAATCACCTAAAGTAGAATTTCTACCAATTTTCTACAATCTCATTCAGAAGACAGAAGCAAAAGGGATACATCCTAAATCATTCTATGAAACCAGCATTGCCATAATACCAAAACTAGACATTACAGATCATGATCATGAACATAGATGCAAAATGCTTTAAAAAATTAACAAATGAAATCCAACAATGTATAAAGAGAATTATACACCATGACCAAGTGGGATTTATCCCAGATATGCAGGGTTGGTTCAACATTTGAAAATCAATTAATACAATCCATCATATCAATGGGCAAGAAAAATAATACGGCCATATCAACAGATGCAGAAAAAGTCTTTGACAAAATCCACCATCAATGCCTGATAAAAACTCTTAGCAAAGTAGGAATAGAGGGAAAGGTCATCAACTTGATAAAGAACCTCTGCATAAACCCTACAGCTATTATTACTGAATGATGAAAAATGTGAAGCTTTCCCACTAAGATCAACATCAAGGCAAGAATGCCCCCTCTTACAACTGCTTTCAGCATCCTAATCTTAGCTAATGCAAGACAAGAAAAGGAAATAAAAGGCATACAGATTGAGAAGAACAAAATAAAACTGTTTTTGTTCGCAGATGATGTTATCATCTATGTAGAGAGTGCAAAAGGATCAATACTAAAACTCCTGGAACTAATAAGTGACTATAGGAAGATTGCAGGATACAAGGTTAATATACATAAGTCAACTGCTTTCCTACATACCAGAAATGAACAAGTGGAATTTTAAATTAAAAACAAAATACAATTTACATTAGCACTCCCCAAAATGAAATACTTAGGTATAAATCTAAAAAAATATACACAAGATCAGGATGAGAAAAACTACAAAAAGTGATGAATTAAATCGAAGAAAAATTAAACAAGTGGAGAGATATTCCATGTTCATGGATAGGAAGACTCAATATTGTCAAGATGTTGGTTCTTCTCAACTTGATCTATAGATTCAGTGCAATCCCAGTCAAAATCCCAGCAAGTTATTTTGTGTATATGGCAAACTGATTCTAAAGTTTACATGGAGATGCAAAAGAACAGTCAACACATTATTGAAGGATAAGAACAAAATCAGAGAACTGACACTACTCAACTTCGATGATTTTGGAAGTTGACTTAAAATATTAAGGCAGTCTAATAAGAACACCTTCAGTTTTCCAGTTTTTTGCTCAATGACTCTCTTTAACTCCACTTCTCTTTAACTCCACTTATCTCCTTTCCTCCTGTCTCAAGAAACAAAACAAAACAAACAAACAAAAAAAAAACCCCAACTACTCCTACAGGACAAAGGCAAATCCCTCTATATACCCATCCTCTTACACAGATGTTCTTGCTTTCTCTCTCCCACCACCAACATTGGTGTTCTACATAACCCCTCAATTTAGGAATCACCTATTCCCTAAGCCTTTACAGTTGGAATTCTACCCTCACTCTTCTACATCACTCCTCTACACCTAAAGACTCTCTTAAATATGGGTTCTCACAAGTAGATGGGCATGTATCAGCACCACCTGGAAGGTGTGATAAAACACAGACCACTGTTCCCACCCCTTGGGCAGTAGGGCTCAGTGAGGCTCAAAAATATGCATTTCTTGCAAGTTTTCAAGTGACACAGATGATGCTGGTGCAGGAACCACACTTTGAGAACCACTGCTCTCAAAGACCATGTGGTAGCAAAATCAATTAGGATTTTCTGAGTTATCACCTCCCTTTATTGCTTTGGCTCTCAAGATCCATAATCTGCACCAACTTGCACGAATCTTGGATCCAATTACATCCTTTATGCATCCTCCAGTCATCGAATGGCTGAACCAGTCATTGTTTTCCACACATGCTCCATGCCTCATGCTTTTCCCTCTGCCTACAGCACCCTTCTTCACCCACCTTAATTATTCAAATCACAGTTTAAGTCTTGAAGCCTCATTCTAAATGCCACTTCCTGTGGAAAACCTTCCCTGAATAGCCCAACTCCTAGCCAAATGATAATAACTGCTTCCTCTTCTGAACTACCTTAGCATTTTATCTATATATCTCTTATTCAAGGGTATAATTTTTTTGGGGGGGAGGGGAGCTCTTTTCAAGAATAAAGATTTCAAAACTATAAACACAAAATTATGTACAGGGCCTTGAAAGGGGCTCAGGCAAGTGAAGGTCTTTGAAACCTCGGCCTTGTTAGCTTCAGAGTAATTCTGCTTTAGCTGTTACTGGATTTCACATTTCCCCTTTTAGAATGACATCTTCTGTGACAGATCTCTCTCTCTCTTTCTGTCTTCTGTCTTCTTTCTTCTGCTCCTTCTTTTTCTTCTTTTAAGAGAAGCAGGTAAAATAGGACTTTGAGGTCAGACAGATCTGAGTTTGAGATCCCTGCTACTTCACTCACTTAACTGATTGTTAGTTTCTTCCACTATGCACAAAAAGGGTAATAACATCTACCTTTGGAGTTAAAATAAGATCAAATGTGATAGCAAATAAAGGTCTTTAAACAGTGCTTAGGACATGATAAGCACTCTATAAACATCTATAGCCTTATGTGAGTGATTTTCAATTCCCCCAAAGCACCTAGGGAGTGTCTTGCAAAGACACATCACCTGCTTCCTGTATAAAGGTTCAGAGAAAATGGAATGCCTGAGCATATTGTTTCTTCCTCATTTTACAGCATCTCTGATTACTACTCTCGCATCAAGGAAACTACCTACAAAAACGAGGACTCTGAAACTCTGTCACTCTACTCGGACTTGTTTGTATTTAATTTAGTGGGCAAGTGAGCATTGGAAAAGCAAATGGATGGGAGAATGTTGGGAGGAGGGAAAGCAAATAATTTACCAAATCTATTCCTCCTGTGGATCAACCTATCTGCTGCTGTTGTTATAACTTCACAGCGCTTTTGGCATCCATCCTGGTGACCCTCAGCTGCCTATGGCATTCACTGATGTATAAGCAAGAAAGAGTAATTAATTATGCTTTTCTCAATGGAAGGGAAGAATGAAGGCAAACCATTAATTTTACTTAGTTCCAAAGCATAACTTTAGACAACCTCATTCTAATATTAGGGGAAAATTCAGTCTAAAACCTAGTCTTTCCATTTATGCCCATTTATACTTTTCTCTCAGAAAAAAAAATCTCATTCTTGATGAGCATAAATATAATAGAGAGCTAATTTTAGTAGTATGTGAATATATTTTTCCTAACTAGACTAAAAGGCAAGTCAAAATTTCCAGTGTGCAATTTCAAGCCATTTAGCATAAGATGTAGAAAATTTTTGCTCCCTCTATACATTTTTCTTATCAGAACTTTGCCTAATACATCCAATTATCAAACATTCCTAAACCCATGGGCAAAAGCAAGTGAAAACAGTCTGTTTCTGTGTTGGTGACAGTGATGGTGGCCTAACGAAACTTACTGACCATTATCTCTCTGTTTGAGATTAAACCACAGAGAGATGAAGTTTTAAAATTCAGTTTTCAGCGAATTCGTTGGTGGCGCAGTGGTTAAGACTTCGCGCTCCCAATGCAGGGGGCCGGGTTAGATCCCCGGTCAGGGAACTAGATCCCAAATGCATGCCACAACTAAGGAGCTGGTGAGCTGCAACTAAGACCAGTGCAACCCAATAAATATTTTAAAAAATAAATAAAATAAAATTCAGTTTTCATAAGAAGTGGCCCTATTGTATTCTGTCTCAATTTAAATGGAAAAGAAAGCAATCAAAACAATATAATACTCCTGCTAGATTTATAGAGTGGCCCAGAATAAGGAATCTGGAGAGAATGCAAAATCACATTTACAGAGCATAAAATGTAGGGAGAATGACCATCCCCTTCTCTAAGAATCAGTTCCAGAATCCGTATATTTGAGTAACTTCTGTGAATTCAGCCCAGCGCTGGGATCCATAAAAAAACACTTCAAAATAGTACAAGGTTATTTTTGCTTATTAAATAATAAAAAATTATTGCTTCATAAATAATTATAACTTAGCACATTATTGGGAAAAAAATTTAACAATCCATACCTTGATGAAAACTCCAACTAAACAAGAAAATTGGAAAAAGCTAAGAAAAAAAGTACCACTTGTTTGAAAGAGTGTCAATTACATAAAATTTAAGAAAACTTTAGATGGAGTCAGCAACAAAATATTTCCCTCACCTGAAATGGAAGATAGTTTCAAGATGCAAAATCTAAAACATGTTATAATTTTGCTTTATTTAACAGCTTCTTTAGTTGGTAAGGTAGCAATCAATTAGATATTCTGCAAGTAGAATCACATTTAAAATGGTCCCAGGGCTTCCCTGGTGGCGCAGTGGTTGAGAATCCGCCTGCCAATGCAGTTCGATTCCTGGTCCAGGAAGATGCCACATGCCACAGAGCAACTAAGCCTGTGTGCCACAACTACAGAGCCTGTGCTCTAGAGCCCGTGAGCCACAACTATTGAGCCTGCATATCGCAACCACTGAAGCCCACGTGCCTAGAGCCCGTGCTCTGCAACAAGAGAAGCCACTGCAATGAGAAGCCTGCGCACCGCAACGAAGAGTAGCCCCTGCTCACCACAACTAGAGAAAGCATGTGCACAGCAACAAAGACCCAACTCAGCCAAAAATAAATAAATCAAATAAATTAATTTTTTTTTAAAAAGATCCCATTATATGCCCAGGAGTGGGATTGCTGGATCATATGGTAGCTCTAATTTTAGTTTTTTAAGGAAACTCCATACTGTTCTCCATAGTGGCTGTATCAATTTACATTCCCACCAACAGTGCAAGAGGGTTCCCTTTTCTCCACACCCTCTCCAGCATTTATTATTTGTAGACTTTTTGATGATGGTCACTCTGACCAGTGTGAGGTGATACCTCACTGTAGTTCTGATTTGCATTTCTCTAATAATTAGTGATGTTGAGCATCTTTTCATGTGTTTTTTGGCCATGTGTATGTCTTCTTTGGAGAAATGTCTATTTAGATCTTCTACCCATTTTTTGATTGGGTTGTTTGTTTTTTGATATTGAGCTGCATGAGCTGTTTGTATAAGCAACCTAAATGTCCATTGACAGAGGAATGGATAAAGAAGATGTGGCATATATATATATATATATATATATATAAATATTACTCAGCCATAAAAAAGAACGAAATAATATCATTTCCAGCAACATGGATGGACCCAGAGATTGTCATACAGAGTGAAGTAAGTCAGAAAGAGAAAGACAAATATCATATAATATTGCCTGTATGTGGAACCTAGAAAAATGGTACAGATGAACTTACTTGCAAAGCAGAAATAGAATCACAGATGTAGAAAACAAACTCATGTTTACCAAGGGAGAAAGAGGTGAGTGGGATGAATTGGGGGATTAGGACTGACATATATACAATACTATGTATAAAATAGATAACTAATGAGCACCTACTGTATAGCACAGGGAGTGCTACTCAGTGCTCTGTGGTGACCTAAATAGGAATGGAATCTAAAAAAGAGTGCATATATATATATATATATATAACTGATTCACTTTGATGTACAGCAGAAACTAACATAACATTGTAAAGTAACTATACTCCAATAAAAATTAATACAAAAATAAAATAAAATGGAATAAAATGGTTCCATTATATAGACTCAGGACTTTGCAAAGTATATTTCACATGAAACAATGACTTCATATAATAACTTGAAAATATTTGTGTTCAATATTGGTCCTAGTCTACAATAACAGTGTTACAAATGGATTCTACTAACACATTGCTTTAGGCTACTGAAATTCACTTACTGAACACAGGTTTAACAAAGGAAGCAATGTTTAAATCTCACCCTCTGTCCAGGACTTATTGAGAAGGAAATGTTCTCTAATATGGCATTCCCACCGTCTATATACTTCGCTGTGAGGTCTTTCACGGTCATTCGGCCCCCTGAAGGCCAGATGTCATCTTTCTTCACATGATGATTCTCGATAATCATAACTTTTGAGAGCTGGCCATCCTTGGATGGTTTCAGTGACTTGTTAGGTTTACCATCTTCTGCTGGCATATCAATAAACTTAAAGACTCGGCTCACAGATCGCATCTGAAATAAAAATAATTTTTAATTTTTCTTTAAGAGCTGCAGACAATGTCTTAATTAGTTTGGTGTTTCCTAAAAAATAACTTGTAAGATGGGATGCTAGCTAGTCGTCACTTGGTTATTTGTTAGGTTTTTCAATGAACTAACAGGAAATAACTGGATGTAATTAAAAGCTTAACCAAGAGAATTAACCAGGATTTCTATAAATGTGCTCTGTATAAAACTGCTTGTTTTTGTGATCAGTAAATTCTCAGTTATGCAAGTCACACATAAATAGCCAAACTCTACTCAAGGGAATAGATGATGTCAAGGGGAAAACTTTTTTCTACCATGAGTAGTACTACACAAAGTTTTACAACTGGTATATTATAATAAAATGTTTCACACCTCTAAACCACTACATAAGAGTCTTGCCTTACTCTCACAGTACATTAATAACTATCAACAATTCTATGTCAGCTGGGTGGTAAGTGGACTCTTGAGGCTTAGTAAATTTTGAATAACCACAATAATCTTCAAACAAATTTAAGTCACTGGCATATATCTGTAGTTAAATATTACATTTTTAATCTGAATTACTTAAAGATCAATTTCCATTGCTGAGCAAAATGTGACTGTGTATAAGAGCTGTATTTAAAATTCAACCATTTTTTAAATTAATTTATTTTTTGAAATGTATTTTATTGAAGTATAGTTGATTTACAATGTTGTGTTAGTTTCTGATGTACAGCAAAGTGATTCAGTTATGCATATGTATATAAATTCTTTTTCATATTCTTTTCCCTTATGGTTTATCACAGGATATTGAATATAGTTCCCTTGCAACAGTAGGACCTTGTTGTTTATCCATTCTATATATAATGGCTTGCATCTGCTAACCTCAAACTCCCAATCCATCCCCCACCCCTGCACTGCCTACCCTCCTTGGCAACCACAAGTCCATTCTCTATGTCTATGAGTCTGTTTCTGTTTTGTAAGTAAGTTCATTTGTGTCATATTTTAGATTCCACATATAAGTGATATCATATAGTATTTGTCTTTCTCCTTCTGACTTACTTCACTTAGTATGATAATCTCTAGTTGCATCCATGTTGCTGCAAATGGCATTAAGAAATTCAACTATTTTTCAAAGGTGCTTAAATTCTTTAACAAGAACATATTTCTCTGAACAACTATAATTTATTGGAATTTGATTTTTAAAATAGCCTGGCATATAATAAGCATCCAATAAATATTTGAAAAAATTTAAGTGAATAAAGGGATAAATAGGTGAATGATTAAATATATAAATAAATAAATGAATAAGAAGAAAGAGTTGGAGACTTTGAATTCACTCAATTTCTTTTTTTTTTTTTTGCGGTACACGGCCTCTCACTGTTGTGGCCTCTCCCATTGTGGAGCACAGGCTCCGGACACGCAGGCTCAGCAGCCATGGCTCATGGGCCCAGCCGCTCCGCGGCATGTGGGATCTTCCCAAACCGAGGCACAAACCCGTGTCCCCTGCATCGGCGGGCGTACTCTCAACCACTGCGCCACCAGGGAAGCCCTCAATTTCTATTTTTAAAAGATATCATCCTTGATTCTATGGCTTAGTCCTTCACAGGTGTTAACAGATTACTACACAGAAATTTTTTTGTCTTAAAAGTAATTGTTGATTCTGGCTTTACCCAGTCAAGAATTTAACCTTCTCCTTTACAATGTTAATTTCTTATCATTGTATTTATAGTTAAGGTTTAGATTATTAGAAATGATTCTTTTTGCAAAAAAAATGGTGGGAAGAAATGCCTTTAGGCGTATGTCTCTATTATTTCTATTTTTCATTATCAAAAGGTGAAATGGGAAGAATTCTTCACCTTTGGTATGAATGACTGGTAGATGAATCTGAGAAGTTTAGATATTGATCCTTAACTGAACATTAACAGTTCCATCTTAGCAAATCTAATAGCGTTGCCTGTTTTCACATGCACTGATCAAGCCTGCTGTTTATAAAGAGCTTTCTTCTGTCTAGTAATGGTGTGCTTCAATTTCCTTCATCTTGAGAATATCTTTGAAGTATCTTCAATAATTATTCAAAATTCAAAAAGGGAATCCTTTTAAGCCAAACCCACTGTAAATGGAAGTGAAAAGTATCCAAAGCCCACATCCGTCATAACTAACTCTAGAGGAAATGAAAGGCATATTATAACTAGTCCTCTGACATAGTATTTTAAATTCCAAATTATGGGTGATTTTCAGGGTTTGTTAAATCCTGATTCAGTTATTTTTTATTAATTTTGAATTAAAGTAAACTGTTGACATTTCTGCATGTCAATGCTGTGAAGAATTCTGAACTAGTCTTTGTTAGGTGCTTTAGCATGTCAAGAAAGGTACTGTATAACAAAAATCTATCGTATTTTCATACTTCCAAGCAATCAAAAAGAACATTTAAATATTGCTATCTAAACTACTCAAAATTATATGTGGTGTTATTAGAAAATGACATTCAAAACTACTATTTTGGTAGCACTAAAATGTAGTGGATAAGCTTTCTGTGTAAGGATTTGTGTTCGAGTACAGCAAATTACATTCTCCACTAGCAAGGGTGAATCCAGAACTTCTTTGTTTGCTTGTTTTTTGAATGCAGAACTTCTAATGTCAGCTATGATAGATGGAATGTACCTACCAAATTTAGAAAACAATTTTCAACTCGTCACCTTTCATATAGTCTAATTGCATAAAGTGAACCCAAGACAGGCTATTATAGTTATCCACAGCATGGTCAAATATCCCTGACCAAGAACTAGTTCACCTTAACAATGGGCACTCATCCACAGCACATGAACATTCACTCAACTCAATGGGTTAGAATATTTTCTGACGGGAAGAAAAGGTGGCTAGGGCAGACACCTGCATTATGGTCAGTTTATCAGCCACTGAAATGCCACTACTGAATAGATGATGTGGCCAGATAAGGTTATGAATTGCTAACTAATTCCTTGTACCTCGCAGGCTCTCCAATTTGCACATTCTACTTTCACTGCCTCTCAAAGGAGAAGCTACATCAGAACCAGAGCACAGAAAATCATTTCTAGTCTTGCAAGTTGCAAAAATTTGCCTTTGTAGTCAGAGATTGACAGTTTGAAAATTTTGAGCCACATGAATATTGCCTTTTAAGCTTCAAAAACCAAAACCTGAAGGACACAAAGCACAGTGTTTATGTAAAAAACAGTAGTCATGGATGAAATTCTGATGGATGAGAAACAGCTTCTCTCCTCACTGCACAATCCAACTCATGAATGGGCTGAGACACCAGTTCCTCTTAAAAGAAGCACTGCCTTGCAACTGAACTCTGGTTCTCTCCTCAAGTAGATTTGAGGGATTTTAGAACATAGGAAGCCTATGCCTCATTTCTAAGGTGGAGCCAGGAATGAGGAGGGCCTTAGAGAAGCTTCCAGTGCCCGGCATGGCACAGGAGCAATAGAGTGGACACGGATGCTTGGCATGTCTAGACATAGATAACTTGACATCGCTTCAGATTTTCTTGTATTTCCAGAATGGTGCTGAAGGTAAGCCAAAGAATCCCAATGCTTTGATCCCTTAGGGTCTTCCATTCCTCAGAGACATGGAAGCAGCTGAGAGAGAGAGAGAGAGAGAGAGAGCTCACCTAGGGAGAGCTCAGAATCAGGACCAGAAGGACAAAGACCCAATAGACCTGGACTGTACACTTCTAGGTCAGAGATAGTCTCGGAGACGGCAAGCACAACAAGGGACAACCTAGGGCCAGACGCCCCCTCCTTCAGGGTCTTGGTATCCTGTAAACTCCACTCACAATTTATTATAGTTTCACTTCTAGGAAGATCTCTGTATTTGCTGAGGTTGTTTCTTCCACTCGGCGGAAGGCATGTTCAAATAGAAAATAAATTTGACTATAGCACAGGTCATATTTCTCGTACACTTGATTTCACAGCCAAAGATTCAAACCTGCAATCAGGGATGGATCCAGGTTTGGTGGAACCTGAAACTTCAGTAATTTAGGGGACTCTTCTTAAGAAAAAGAATATATATACAATGAAATCTTAGCCATAAAAAGGACGAAATATTGCCATTTGCAGCAACATTGATGGGTCTAGAGAATATCATACTAAGTGAAGCAAGTCAGATAGAGAAAGATAAATATTATATGATATCACTTATATGTGAAATCTAAAAAATAATACTAATGAATCTACCTACAAAACAGAAACAGACTCACAGATACAGAAAACAAACTTATGGTTACTAAGGGGGAATAAATTAGGAGTATGGGATTGACAGATGCACACTACTATAAATAAAATAGATAAGCAACAAGGATTTACTGTATAACAACAAGGATTTACAGGGAACAATATTCAAAAAGAGAGAAGAAAGAAAAAGAATTAAAATTCTGCATAAAAAATTAAGTATAGGGCCTTCAAAGGGTTCCATGCAAGTGGGAGAACGTGAAGCTTACATCTTATGGGCTTCAGTTAAATCCACTGTGGCTATTACAGTAAACTTATTCAAGCATTGTTTGTTGTATCTTCCCCATCTAGTGTTTACCATCATGCAGTCCCTTAATAAATCTTTGTTCATAATGAATTAATGCATTGTTCTACCTCATATGCAGAAAGCAGTTTCTGAGCAGGGAAAATGACAGTGCTGTGAGGACCTTAGCAGGAAATCCAGGCTGCAGTTGTAGCCTCGGCCTCTCAGCCTGAAAATATACACTGCTATCTGGATTAGAAGGAAGTTGTAACATACCAAACTATTTTTAGTCTCATATATTTGTCTTCATTGAGCTTTTTAAACTAACTTAATTCTGTCTCTAATTTGGAATGTCTAAACATTTTCAGGTGATATGTAAAAACTGCCACGCCATTGTCCAGCTATGTAGATGGAGCTGGATGGAAATTCAGAGTTGGCAATTTTCAGAGTTCTGTAGACGGAGTCGGGCAAACTCCTTAACCGTAAGCTGCTGCTTCTGTGCATAGAAACGTGTTTCCCGAAGAGGAATGAGGGGGAAGCTCTGTCTAGCCCACTGACAGCAAAGTCTCAACGTAGCCATTACCAGCTTAGGTGGGAGAATGTGTCTTAGATTTTAAGACGTAAATGATGAAGCCAAAATGAGACTCAGGCACTGAAACATCAAACCTTTCCTCACATGAAGAGGAAAACTTGATATAATTTGCACAGACTTCTATAAAATTGGAGTTGAACTAAAATGAAGTGGGATTTTTGCTTGAGTAGCATCTGCTTTAAATTTTGGGCTTGATTATTTAAATTTACTATGCTCAAAAAATTCTCCTGAGTCAATCTTTAAAACTGAATCTCATTATCTTTATGATAGCATCTAAATCAGAGGTCCCCAACCCCCAGTCTGCGGACCTCTACAGGTCCGCAGCCCGTTAGGAACAGGGCCGCACAACAGCAGGTGAGCGGTTGGGCAGCGAGCAAAGCCTCAGTTGCCGCTCCCCACCGCTCCCCATAGCTCGCGTTACCACCTGAACCAACCCCCCAACCCCCCCGTCCGTGGAAAAATTGTCTTCCACGAAACCAGTCCCTGGTGCCAAAAAGGTTGGGGACCGTTGGTCTAAATTACTAATCTAAGCATCAGGAGAACAGAGTCTTTTGGGAAAAGACAGCTCCACAGCCTCATCTCAACTTTATAACATATATTTAGTAAAAAAGAAAATGATTCCTGATTTTCCTTTCCACCTTTTATTAACAAAGAGGCTTAAAGATCTATTCTAGGGCAAGTCAGGAAGCCAGACTCCTCTCCCTCACAAAATATTGCTCTTTTTCCTTTCATCCTTTTGGTTATTTGGAAACCAGTACATCAAAACTGTGCATTAACACCTAAACTACATGCTGTAATACCCCAAAAGCCATGATGATAGAAAATATATTTCATAAGCCTGAGATCTGGCTGGCAACACTGTAAAGAGTTTTCATAACTGGTTGTTATAAGAAGATTATAAGAAATAAATGTGAAGAGAATCATCTAGAAGAGTGACATGTGAAATAACACACATTTTGCAAGAGAGATTTTCAAAATGTGAAGTACATGAAAGGGAGGATTAAAGTGTTTTAAATCATAGATTCTTCCTGGTAGACCCAAACTAAATGCTTTTCAGAATCAACTAACTAGAGACCTGAGACCCAAGACCACGTTAGAGTCATCGGCATAATCTTTAAGCCATGCATATAGATTTAAGAGATAATGGTTGAGTAGTGACCACCTGGAGGGGTGGGATAGGGAGGGTGGGAGGGAGGGAGACGCAAGAGGGAAGAGATATGGGAACACATGTATATGTATAACTGATTCACTTTGTTATAAAGCAGAAACTAACTCACCATTGTAAAGCAATTATACTCTAATAAAGATGTAAAAAAAAAAAAAAGAGATAATGGTTATTATAGAAACAGACTCTGCCCAAAACATATTCTTGAAACTCTGGTCTATCTTTCTGCGCCCATTACTTATGCTCCTAGAGCACTTAAAAAGTCAATCAGAACTGTATTGTTATAAATTATTAACAGCATAAGTGAGTTACTTATAGTATACTATAAATTCTAACCCTTTGGAAATTATTATAGCTTGCTATTTAACTTGTGGCAAATCACATGGCAAGTCAATGTCACTTTTTCTGACTGTAAGAAGTGAGAAAGAGAAAGAAAACACATTACAACTAATGACAAAAGACATATCCTAAATAAACGTGGAGGTATCAAATATGTTGTGCCTATTTTAATAATTAAGAGTTTCAATAATCAAGGTACTAAGTGCCAAAAGGCAAAGGAAGACTCTTAAATTTACCTATCTGAAAAGGTCTGGTATCACTTATTGAATCTATTACTCCAACTTGAACTCTTTCTGGTGTTACTGTTTTTTAAAAGCACATGATAGGCCATCAGCAAGTGCTTGGTGAATGCAACTGGGTCTATGTGGTATCCATTAAATATATTTCAAAGGAAATCTCAAGAAGAGAAGATTTACTAAAAAACAAAATCCAGAACAACAAATCAAAATATTTTCCCAAGGTTTTGATTTTCCATAAGCATCTTAATTTTGAGATAGTGCAACTTCCCCAAGTTCTCTCTCATTAAGCACCATCCTTTATATGTCTTATACAGATTTATATGTGTCATTGGTTGATATACAGGACAAAAATAATTTGCTGATGGTCTGTCAGTTCCAAGGTAAATTCTATCCCATAGACCAGAGGTCAGCAAAACTATGGCCCAATGGCCAGATCCAGTCACATCCATTGTTTACATTAGCTTTGCCCGACAAAGGCTGAGTTGAATAATTGCCATAGAGACCACATAGCTCACAAGGCTGAAAAAAGTACTATCTAACCCTTTATAGACAAAGCTTGCTGACTCCGTGCCATGACTCTCAGAAAACTGGAGTGAAAATGAATCTTAGAGACCATCCAATCCAGTGATTCACAAGTCTAGATATACCAGAATCACCTGGAACACTTTTTAAAAGATAGACATCATGCCCCCAACGAAGAGAACGGCTTTAACTAATCTTAGAGGACCCTGAGTAATCTCTCTCTTTATAAAGTTTCCACATGCGCTGTCAGGTTGAGAACCTCTGTTCTAATCCATTCTTTCTTGGTACAAATGAAAAATTCTAAACCCAGAAAGTTAAAGTGACAGGCACAAAGCTCAACAAATTTTCCCAACTTTTCCACACTCCCGCAATCCCTTCAGGTTCTCATAAGCCTCTCCTACTAATTCAAGACCCAAGGACATCTTAATGGTGCTTTCTTTGTCTTTCTTGGTTCCAGTAACACACTGGTTCAGAGTTCTTTATCAGCTCTGACAACTGCAGTGGTGAATGACCTAATCATTGGACATGAGCATTCAGGGACAGTGGCAGATATGTGTGATTCCTGAGAGCACCTGGAATAGTGCCTGTATACATGCCAGTCAAGACTTGAACTCTTTCATAGGTTCAGAAGAGAATGTCAGAGCTAACAGAAGCTTAAAAAATTTCTAACCAAAATAGAATTAGGCATCAGGAGCATTGAAGAAAAGGCAGGTTCCCCACTTCTCCTCCCATCAGGTTTCTTGTTGGTCATTATACAATCAGTCACTTGATCTTTACTGGAACCCAAAATAAACACAGTCAATAAAAGGACAAAGGAGAAACAGAGGGAGTTTCTATTGACAGAAAACTCTTCTCAGATTACATCAATCTTGCAAGAACTTTCTGGAAACTCATTAACTGGAATCTAACTGTGAACCGTACAGAGGCACATTCTTCCCTGCTCATCCCCGAGGCTTCCTTTACTCCTGTGTTATTAGGAACACACTCTATAACAGGGATGGCTTATCTGCTGCTGCAATTGGTAAATTAAGGCAGTAGATACTATTCATATGCTCAGATCTTTTAGCTGTGCTCACTAGGATGTAGACAGTCCTGAAAACAGATGAATTGTCAACTGCCTCATTCAAACATTGAGACTATGAGTGTGGGCAATTCACTAGTCACCAGACGGCTTGATAACCACTAAGTCTGAAACATCACCTCATCACCTTTCATCCTTTCTACCTCTTATTTATTTAATTTTCACTCATTCATGGAGGCAAAAATCTAGGTATGCACAGCCTATTTAAGATATATAATGTTTAAGTAGCTAACAATAGGAGACAGAGAAGCTTTATGGTACTAAAAATGGCAGGCATCTTGTGAATCCAAATAAAATAAGTAAGTACACAGCTTTGTTAATTAAGAACACAAAAATTTTAAGATAATAGCTTTAGCAATAACAACTATAAACCATATAGTATGTGAGGAATGGAGCTAAAAAGAATTAACACTTCTCTTTTCATCCCATCTACAGAACAGTATGAGATACACAACTGAAATGAATAGAGAGACATACATGCTATTCATGTTAAAATGAAGAGTGAATTAGAAGTAATAGTTTTTAAAACACTGTGATGTCGGTTGAAATAATTGGAAATCCCCTAACATGGGGGTTTCTAGTGGGAATTATTAAGTTGGACTCTGATAACTCTGGGGTTATTCACAACCTATTACACTATGCTGTTCATAAGGTGACAATGTTCAGATGATTTTTTTTCCAAACTGCTATATAAAACTAGACAAACTAGTAGGTGGAAGTTTTGTTCACTTTTAATGGTCTCTTGATACTGCAAGCATATTTTGAGGAGATTCCAAACAAGAGCTTTTGCCCTAGAATGTCGAGTCTACTGGAAGACATTCTATCACTGTGTTTTATAAACACCGGGAGGTGTCAAGTTAGTAGCTGGATATCTATTTAGAGGGCAGGGGAGTGGTCTAAATTAGAGATATGAATGTGTAATGCATTGAGAGATGATTTCTGAAGCATGGAGTTAGATAACAGCTAGAGAAAGTGTAGTTAGAGGAGGGCTGGAATACAGCTGATGTTTAGAGCTCTGCAAGAAGATGAGAGGCCAGCACAGAGAACTATGGAGGAACCAGAGAGGTAGCGAGAAAACGAGGTGGGAGGAGCATCACCCTATGGAGAGAAGAAAGGATCACAAGAAGGACATGTCCATGGCCTAAGTAACTGCTGAGAGGTTGAGAGAAACAAAGATGCTGGCTCTGGAAAGATGTTGGTCATGAGTGCTGGGGATGATGGAAATGAAATGAAGCAGGTTATGTAAAGAATGGGGGGGGGGAGGAAATGGAGTCAGGCACTCTTTTAAGAAATTTTGCTGAAAATTGGTCAAAGAAATGGAGTGCTAGCTGGAGATCAAGGGATGGCAGGTTTTTTAAAAATATATATATATCTTTATTGGAGTATAATTGCTTTTCAGTGTTGTGTTAGCTTCTGCTGTACAACAAACTGAATCAGCTATATGTACACCTATATCCCCATATCCCCTCCCTCTTGAGGCTCCCTCCCACCCTCCTTATCCCACCCCTCTAGATCGTCACAAAGC
Source organism: Lagenorhynchus albirostris (assembly GCF_949774975.1). NCBI lineage: Eukaryota > Metazoa > Chordata > Mammalia > Artiodactyla > Delphinidae > Lagenorhynchus > Lagenorhynchus albirostris. Next base: position 31,804,401 of record NC_083102.1, read on the forward strand.
ATCAAGCTGATCTCCCTGTGCTATGCAGCAGCTTCCCAGGATGGTAGTTTTATGCTAGGGAGAAAGGTCCCACAAAGAGGGGTTGATTGCATATCACTGGCCTTTATACAGGAGCGAAGACACAGAGAGCACGGGAGCATATGAGTAGTGGTGCAGAAGGGTGGTGGAGAGAAAGGAGGGAATTCTTCCTGGTTGCATGTTTTTTCTATATAGTATGTAGCAAGGTCATTGGCTGAGAATGCAGGGGGTGGAATTATTGGAGCATCTAAGAAGAGACAAAAGGTGGGAAAGAACCATCTTAGGGAATAAAATAGAGAATTTATTAGGAAAATGTAATAAAAGGGTTGTTGACCAGTTCTGAGTGCCAACATCTGAGATGTGCAGTCAGTCATAAATGCAAAGATACCTGAGGTTGTGATGAGGAAGTGTTATCCTCCAAATATTACCTCTACTGTTTGAAAGCTAATGAAAGCTAGGCACCTGGGTTAAGCAATGGATGAGCAGTAGAAGAAAAGTCATATTGCCATTTTTATAACATCGTATTTCTGTTGATGGTTGACTCTTTGTTCATGCCTAAACCCAGCCAGATGCATAAATGAAATATTCTTTCCAAGTCTAAAGACGTTTTTTTCTGGGTACCTTTGTACTGAAAAACTAAAAGTGTGTGTCAAACAAAACACCCTGTTTACTGCATTTTAAACTCGGGTCTAAATCCATTTCAGAACTCAATAAAGTAAAGTGAGTTTTTACTTCAGAGGTCACGAGGACCTTTAGTGTTAACATATATGTAAACATGAAATTTGAGGGCAGACCTCTCTCCCCTTCTACTTTCAACGTATGCTAGGTGAAAACCAACAGATTACTGGACAACTTTAGCAGTTGCAGAGATGGAAGCAGCAAGATGGGAATTAATAACTAGATAAAGGCCCAGGAAAGACCAGTTGTGCTGTTTGGCAGGGAAATGAAAACTAACATGATCGCTTTGATATTCAAAGAAAAGAAAACGACTTTAAAAAATATGATGAAATGCAAATATTGATACTTTTCATAGAACATAATAGTTTTTTGCAAAGATCCTTTTATGCCAGGAGGTGAAACAATGTCGGAGGCGAAACAATGTCAAAGCACAGGTCACAAAGCCCAGGACGACCATGTGAAAAACTAGAGAAATAAAAATGCCTGAAGGAAATTTTAATGGAGATTAGACATGCAAAACAGACAGACACCAAACAAAGAGAGGCTGTAGAAGCTATTACATAAACCAAGCAAATTAATGTGACAAACAGAAAGGAATTGTGCATATACGAGGTAAAGAGATGCTTTCAGATAAAGAAAATGAAGTGAAGTGCATGAGGATTTTCATCGTAAAGTCAAAGTTGTAGAAAGTTTGAACAAAGAATTAAATAGATGCCAGCACAATGTACTTACTACTTTCCTGCTATTTTCCAACAGAAACATTTTAAAGTACATTTACAAGACTCAACCCCAAAAGCATAAGAGCTAAGTGAGGAGATGAATGGCATCACTAAAAAGAGTTGGTCAAGCTCAAAAAAAAAAAAAAAATGATGTTAAAGGAAAAGAAAAAAACCCTGCCATAAATCAGGTTAAGGTTAAATTACATTTCAATGAGTTACTACAATGCTTTGGTTAAATAAAATATTAAGTCACATAGACAAGAAGAGGGCATGAAAAGGTTTGGATTTTCCCTATAGAAGTATTTTTTATAATGATACTTGTTCTGACAGGAATTGATTATACAAATTTCATAGCTGAACGAATGTGTGCATTCTGAGAACATGTCAACTGTCTCAGGGAATAATAAAAAGAACCTAAGCCAAAAGGGTAATAACAAGTGTTATATAGTCATTCCCAACATGGGTTTCTAGACTGTCCACAAATACAGTATTGGATGTCTGATTTTGAATACAGTACTCCAGCTAGACTAATAGAAGTTGATGATGAAGCTATCCATCCAGACCAACTATACCATCGGATGAAAATTATGCTTTTTTTTTTTTTGTGGCGATACGTGGGCGTCTCACTGTTGTGGCCTCTCCCGTTGCGGAGCACAGGCTCCGGACGCGCAGGCTCAGCGGCCATGGCTCACGGGCCCAGCCACTCCGCGGCATGTGGGATCTTCCCAGACCGGGGCATGAACCCGTGTCCCCTGCATCGGCAGGCGGACTCTCAACCACTGCGCCACCAGGGAAGCCCATGCATTTGTTTTTTAAATAAAAAGGGGAAATATGCCTTGATTCCATTTATCTCTCACTCTTGCTGCCATGGCATCTGTGCCCTGGACACAGTGTTACCTCACATACATTACTGCAGGCTCTGCACTCCAAGGAACCAAAACAAGAGAAATCACAAAACCAAAATATGGTCTTTGTACACACTAATAAATTACATAAATATGTGGCAATACTGACCAAGCAAAAAGAGAAGGCAATGATAAACACTTGAGAATGAGGAGCTACCGCCAAAGAAAAAAAAAAAGACTGTGGAAATTTTAAAAATATGAAAAAATATTATGAAAAATGTAATGCTGATAAATTTGAAAACCCAAGATAGGGGAGGATTTCTTAAAAAGATACCAAAAGCACAAAACATAAAGGAAAATATTGAAAAATTTAACTTCATTAAACTTAAAAGTTTCTTTTCATCAAAAGATACTATAAGCTAAGCCACTGACTGAAGGACCATGTTTGAAATGTAAAGAAGTGATAACTGATTCAGAATTCATAAACTCCAACAAATGAATTAAGAAAGAAACCAATCTACTTGAAAAATGAGCAATCAAAATGCACAAGCAATTAACAGAGAAGGAATCTCAAATGGCCAATAAGTATGTATTAAGCTGCCCTATCTCCTTAGCATTCACTTCATACCCATCAGATTTCCAAAATTAAAAAGTCTGACAGGAATGGCTATCGTCAGAAAGTCTACAAATAATAAATGCTGGAGAGGTTGTGGAGAAAAGAGAACCCTCTTACACTACTGGTGGGAATGTAAATTTGTGCAGCCACTATGGAAAACAGTATGGGGAGGTTCCTTAAAAGAATTAAAAATAGAGCTACCATTTGATCCAGCAATCCCATTCCTGGGCATATGTCTGGAAAAGTTAAAAGCTAATTCGAAAAGATACATGTATCCCAATGTTCACAGCAGCACTGTTTACAATAGCCAAGACATGGAAGCAACCTAAGTGTCCATTGACAGATGAATGGATAAAGAAGATGTGGTACATATATACAATGGAATACTACTCAGCCATAAAAAAGAATGAAATAATGCCATTTGCAGCAAGATGGATGGACCTAGAGATTATCATACTAATGAGTAAGTCAGACAGAGAGATACAGATGCTATATATTATCACTTATATGTGGAATCCAAAAAGTAATACAAATGAATCTATATACAAAACAGAAACAGACTCACAGACATAGAAAACAAACTTATGGTTACCAAAGGGGAAAGGGAGGGGTGGAGGGATAAATTAGGAGTATAGGGTTAGCAGATACAAACTACTATATATAAAATAGATAAGCAACAAGGATTTACTGTATCCACAGGGAACTATATTCAATATCTTGTAATAACCTATAATGGAAAATAATCTGAAAAATATATATATAACTGAATCACTTCACTGTACACCTGAAACTAACACAGTATTGTAAATCAACTATACTTCAATTAAACCAAAGTCTGACAATATCAAGTGTTGCAGGTCATAGCTATGGACCTCTGAGAATTCTTATACTCTCTTGATGGGAGGTTAAACTGGTACAACAGATCTTAGAACAATTTGGCAGCATCTTGTAAAGTTGAACGTGGGTGAATTCTATGGCCTAGCAATACCACTCCTGGACGGCTATCCTAGAAAAATCCTGGGCAAGGAGACTGCAAGAATGTTCACCGTAGCACCAGATCTTGATTGTGGCTATTTATGTGGAGGAAAGAAGAGTTATGGGTTTAATGAGAGATAGATAGTGACCTTCGATTTATCCGCACTGTTTTATATCTTAAACTGGGTCTGGGTATATAGTCATCCCTTATGTTGTTACCTATACTTTTTGGTTCATCTGAATTTTTTTTCACAGAAGATAAAAAGAATAATACTTACCAAGCTATCCACATCTATGCTAGAGTTTACGGCCCACTGTAGTGTACCCATGATATTCATGGCTAAAGTTAGAATAATCCCAGCTGTTCCTTCTCCTTCACCTATAGGTGGAAAAAAGATATAAACAAGCTTTATGCTCTTTCTCTCTTCTGTGCGCCACTTTATGTATTCCTAGAAGAGGGCACATATTAAAGTTACATTTTGATTCTGTGCCAGTTTTAACCATTTTTCATCTCAGATCCCCACAGCATGTATCCCTAGTAATAATATGCCCTGTATATAATAAGTATTCAACCAACATTTGAAATCAAAGAGTGATTGACTATTAGGAAAGAGTTGCCCTTTTTTAAATGCTTCAGATATTGAAGGGGATGTTGGTGTTGGGTAAATATCACTTTTATCCCTTCTACTATTACTCTGTAAGTAATAATACCTTCAAAGACTTCAAATAATGGACAATGGAAAAAAAGGACTGTGTCTGAATAAGCTCCTCTACAAAGAAGTCAAAAGTAGGAGAGATATGTGTGTGTGAACAGCATCCAGAAGATGTTTAGATGTACTTCATGCCTTTGCGAGGAGGACTTTCTCTGCCAATCAGATGCTGCTGGGAAGAAAGAACTTCGAGTTTCATGGGGAAGTCAGAACTCATGGGTCTGCCATTTGGAAAAAGAGAAGACTGCTCTTTATGTTAAAAAAAAATTGACTCGTTCACCCAGGAAGAACAATACTTAAATGTCTAATTAGAGTAAATAGTTTTTAAGGGCTACAGGGGACCACTAATTAAAATTCATAAATACTCTCTATTCATAGCCCTACAATTTTTCTAATAGGAATGTTCTTAAATTATTATAAATTTAGGTTATCAAGTCTCAATTGAGAGTCAGTCTTTGCATCTGTAATGCATGATAAAACTGTCATAGGGTTCTAAAATTGGGAGAAATAATTCATCCCATTATTATAAATTGAAACTTTGCTTCTACAATTCCTCTAACAGAAAACAAACCATAGATAGCAGGTATGTGCTTTTCATACTAAATCATTTATTCTAAATAGGTAAGATTTATCCAGGGCCCCAATATATTACTCATTCTGAAGATTAAGATGAGAGTAAGATAAAATTTTAAAAATAATAACAATAATAAGTAATAGGAGATTTTCAGGTGCTTACTATGGACCAGGCACTATACTAAGTGTTTTATACAAATTATCACGCTTAATACTCACCACAAACTTACGGGATAGGTACTATCATTATGTTTATTTATACATGAGGAAAATGAGGGCTTTAGAGAAGTTAGTTAAAGTGTACAAGTTCCCACAGCTGAAGACCAGCAGAGGCAGGGTTGTTATTAGCTGTGTGGCTAACATTCACTCTGGCTGGGCATCTGATTTAATGGATAGGTCCTGAACTATACTGATTGCTAAATGCTTTGACTATCATGCCTGGTAAATCGGGACTCAATCAGATCCTTAACCATTATGTTATAGCACATGATATATTGGATTGAATTCACTGTTAACAAATCCTTGTTCACTCAGCCCTCTTGGATCCCATTTCAAATAACTTAATTAAAGGCAAAATTTTTAAAAAATTCTGAACTGCAAAAGAGATTTTATTTTGTTCTAAAGTTGCCCCAAATTACTGTACTGCTAAGGATTTAGTTCATTTGCCTGACCCTTTACATTCCTTTCATAGAGTAATTTCCCATCGCCCTAGGCTGAGAGAACAGTGAAGGCGGGGAATCCACTACTCTCACGGCACCTGTGTGGATGGCAGGTGGACCCTTCAGCCAAAATGAGCCTGTTTTCAGTTCTTGCCCATACTTGGTAACTGGACAGAGGAAGTCAGCTGTTCATTCAAAGGGCCTGAATGGAGAGGCCATATAAGGTCACTGTAGCACAGCTCTGGGACATCAGGGAAGCCAGTCTTCAGAGAAAGAGAAATGAATGAAGTAGCCAGAGGAAGGAGTGGGCACAGCCGGCATCCAGTGCCCAGAGACAGGAAGCTCTGAGTCTGACTCTCCACGCCTGTCCCATTTTCCCTGGAGGCTCCGTGTGCCTCCCACCCTGTGCTCCACGAGGTCCTCCTATAATTCTCCAACACGCACTTCATTTTGTTTGATCCGGATTCTATTCTTAGAAACGAACGACCCCTCAGATTTGGCAGTCACTCTAAATCTCTGTCCACAGTCACATATATAAGACATTTCAACTTTTCTTATAGCTCAGTAATTCACCTTTTTTAATTAGAAGAGCTCACTTGTCTATATAGGTTTTCATTTTACTTACGATGAAATAGTTTATGTTTGTCACCCAAAGATCCTAAAACTCAGAACATCTGTATTTGAAAAACATGGCACTTTCACCTAAGTTATTTCACTTCTGTGGCAGTTTTTCACCATGCAAAGTTCACATTAGGATGACAAATTGCACCAACAGGTGGTTAAAAGAACAAAATTTACCAGGGATGGAGGTTTTGTGTGTATCTGTATATAAATTTGGATGTTTCTTTTCCCCTATTCAGAGAGTTCTTTAATAAAGAGACCTGTTACTTTTGAAGCCAAGATCCTTTATCAAAATGAGAGTATTAGATGGTTTTTCTCTTTGAATCACAGATTTGCTATCTGACACTCCTTGTATCTCAGTTTTTCAACTGCATACATCTCTAATTCAAAGAAATCATTCATTCAACAATAAACAAATTTTTTGATCAATTAACTCTCAAAAAATTGATTTAAAGATACCTAAAATTTTTAACCTATACGAATGTAGCATTTTATTGGTTGGCAAAGCTTTAAATTAAATGCTTAGCTAAATAGTTAAGGAGCTCACAGTACCTGTTGTTAAAATGGAAATGAAGGTAACAACAATGAAGAAGAGGACAAAAATCAATTCTATTCTCATTTGGAACCAGCGCAGTGTTGATAGATACAAGAACCAGTTGGCAGTATGTAAATTCAGAGCTTTGTGGAACAAAGTTTCAAAGTAAGGCTGCCGTCCAAAGGCACGAAGTGTCCATAGTCCTTTTAAGCTCGTAACAAGATGAGTGAAAATTGGACTTCTGCCTGTGAAATATTCCCATAGAAAATAATGCAAGTCATGTAAACACATAAGGCAAATTCTTACTTTAAAAAGAGTGGCTTAAAGAATAACCAAACAACAAACGTCATTGGTTAAAAAGGCTTTTCATTCTGGTGCTGTACTTTGAATAGATGCAATCTGTTATTTTTTTTATGAGTTACCCTCTTTTTTACTTGGTTACCATGGATGGGAACTTATTATAAAATCACTGCCATTATTTATTCATATTCCTTGGCTACCACTGGGCATTGTTTATCTGACTAATCCTAAATTAATCAGAGAAAATGTTTTTCTTTTGAGACAATTTATTCAAGGCCTCAATTAAGAAAGGTTATGTGACTTAATTTAGCAAATAACCTTCAATGCAGAAACACACTGGAAATATATCCCCTGAAAATGCACCCAAACAAAGGCTGTTACTGAACAATGTGCTTCCCAAAGAGCTCAAGCAGTGTTTGGGGGCACACAAAAAGGCAGACCCCCAGGAGAGAAAGGAAAGGTGTCTGAAAACAAGCCAGAGGGAAGAATTTTGTCCAGTACCATTTGGGAACACACACAAACATTTAGTGATAGTAGCACTATCTTTTCAAATTTTAGTTTATATGATTATGAATGGATATCATATACATCAAGCCTCCTAAGACTCTATATACTTGTTTTAAAATCAAAATGAAGTCACATGGTCATTAATTAATAAAAACAATCTATGTGTGCTTTATAATTTACCGTTTCCTTTTCCTACTTATACTATTTTTTTGGGGGGGGATAGTTTGTGGTTTAACATTATATTTTAAATCTGAAAGAAGACAAAGGTCAAATTCTCAATAATAATACTTAAGATCTAATGAATAACAAAAGTATGAGACCCAAGAGAGTTATATATGATGAGAATGTACAGACACGGCCTGGATCACAGTTGAAATAGATGTTTTTAAAAGTCATTGTCATATAATGCAAGAGTTTAAAAATAGGAAAAAAATTTTGGAAAGGTACATAAATCACAGATAAATATCCACGAATAGCTCTTGTGATATTTTCCCAGGTGAGCGTTGCACAGGCTGCATCATACCTTCAGATTCCAGCTGTTTGAGTTGCTGTGAGGTGCAGAGGAAGTAGCCTCTCAATAGAATAAAAGCCGCTATCACTGGCACTGTAGCTAGGAAGATGTAGGGTTGTAAAACTGAGACTACCACCATAGCCCCAATCACAATTAATAACAACTGTGGGATCAAAGAAAATACACTGGTAAGTAAATAGTTCCGTGTTGCAAAGTGGACAAGGTATGTTAGCAACATCTTTCTAAATAGGGTCTTCACACTCTGTTCCATTCTTAATACGGGGCAGGTACCTTCGTACTGGGAAGGCAGCCACCTCAAAGTACGTTTTTCATAAGTTCTATCAAAATTCCAAAAATTGTTTAGGTTGCTCATAATAATATTTTGAAGTTTAGAAAACACGGTATTCTTGCATCTTAGTATATACTCACTTCCTATACACTTTAAAGTGCTGTATGACAAATAAATTTTAAATGAACATAATTTTTTTCTAGCCTGGGCTTCTTTTAAAACAAACTTTATATTTTAAAATAATTTTAGTATGAATATGAAATTTTAGGATTTATTTTGTTCAGACAATTTCTGAAAATTGGGCATTCATCTTGGAGCCTTTTGAGTCAGAAAAATCTGGTAGGCTTGGTCATCTAGGCAAGCTACTTAATTTCTCCAAACCTAGTTGATTAACATTTAAGATTAAAAAAAAAAGTATACTTAATAAATTTCACTCCCCGTCCTGTTTTTGTTACTGTTCCTTAAAACAATCGAAGATGACCTAGAGGCTCAAAAAAAAAGAAAAAAGAAGATTTTGGGGGTATGGCTGATTTAATTTGAAATTAGACCACTTTTCTCTCATATATTATCAAATTAATTTTGTGTTTCAGTCAAGCCCATTCATTAGAGACATATCTTCACATTATCCACCCTCAAAACTGGATCCTTGTGGGCAGTCTCAGAAACAAGTTAACCATATTGGTGTTCTTCAGATCAAGTTCAATGCTTAAATTCTATATTTCCAAAGGACACTGAATCCATACATATTAAAAAAAAATCTGCTAACATTTGTTCCCCAATACCCCATGTGAATAAAGCATAAATAAAGTAACTGTCACAACAAGGGTTGAAAAATAAACCTATCACAACATCTATCTGATAATCACTGAGCCAGTTGTCTACCAACTGCCATGGGTGACATATGTACTTTGTACAACCAATGTACTTTGTACAACACATGTACAACCGATACAGAAATACAGAACATTTTGGTAGATGAAAACATGAATAAGCATGTAACTAAGATCTGCATAAATCTTCTTTGAATGGGTTGTTATGTTCATCTAAAGCTTCGGATGATCATATCTCAATGATACTTTTCTAGGGAAAATGCCTCTAAGGTGTCCATCATCAAATTCTACAATAAGCCCTTCACTCATTTTCATTCAACAAATACTCAGATAAATACAGTGCCAAACACTGGACTAAGTACATATGATGACTCAATAATCTAAAGAAAATCTTCTCTATTCTGTTCTTGCCCTACAAGTTCCACCAGTACAATGAGAAAGCCTCAAACGCCCCAGTTACTACATGACAAGATTTCATCAATGGCGAAGGACTCAGTTTTTTAACTGAGGGTATTTATTTCTCAGAAATAGGATCTTTTGAAAAAAAGAGAAAAATTAACTTCCAAGCATTATTTACTAGGAAATACAATTTAATTTAAATGGGCCACCATATTAAATACCAGTATGTCTGAAACACAAATGCTATTGCATTGGCAACATGGAAACGTTCAGCTATTCCATTAGAATCAGGGTTTTTTTTTGTTTGCTGTTGACAGTTGTGAACGGCACTGTGTTCATTTGTCTTGTGCTATTTTTACCATGTAATTCCAATCTGGAGCTGTTGGATTATAATAATGGGTGGGGAAAGTGATCATTATTTTTTCTTTGTTTGTTTTTTCTTTTTTTTTAACATCTTTATTTGAGTATAATTGCTTTACAATGGTGTGTTAGTTTCTGATTTATAACAAAGTGAATCAGTTATACATATACATATGTCCCCATATCTCTTCCCTCTTGCGTCTCTCTCCCTCCCACCCTCCCTATCCCACCCCTCTAGGTGGTCACAAATTACCAAGCCGATCTCCCTGTGCTATGCGGCTGCTTCCCACTAGCTATCTGTTTTAGGTTTGGTAGTGTATATATGTCCGTGCCACTCTCTCACTTTGTCCCAGCTTACCCTTCCCCCTCCCCGTATCCTCAAATCCATTCTCTAGTAGGTCTGTGTCTTTATTCCTGTCTTGCCCCTAGGTTCTTCATGACCATTTTTTTTTTTTAGATTCCATGTATATGTGTTAGCATACGGTATTTGTTTCTCTCTTTCTGACTTAATTATTGCTGATATGGTGGAGATTCTTAGGAATGACAATAACTATTTTACAATAGAACAGGAAGAATTGTGCAGCCAACCCAACCAAGATATCACATAGGGTTTGAAAAGATTGGAGAAGGTGGGTAAACCTGGAAATGGTGAAATATTCACAAGGTAGATTTCCAGAGATTAAAATTATCCAGAATAAAGCCCAAACTGAGAAGTAGACAGTAAATCTAAGCTTTGAGGAAAATAACTCTATTTGCTTTATAAGAAGCCATCCTTAGGCATTGAGGTCAGAAGTTAATAATTTAGCACTTGTGCAAAACTAAAGGTACTGGTTTAATATGTTTGATATTCTAATTATACCAAGAAACTTTAAATTCTGTCCTAGTTTTTAATTCACAGTGAATAAGAAACAAGTCATTTCAGACCAGGTATATTAGTGAGAGGACAACAAAATAAATAAATAGAGGGACTTCAATACAAGATGGAAATGTGAGTACAGATTCTAATTCCCATTCATCCTTTCCCAAATCCTAAAATTCTAGGGGAAAACAACTCAACAGACTATAAAACCTGCAAGGCACCAGATGATAAGAATGAAGGATCACTTTGAAATCATTTAGAAGGTTAATTAATAAATTGATTGATCAATAAATAGATAATAAATACCTATTTAAAACCAGGCAATGAACACCAGATCTGGAATTTCATTCATAATTGATAGTCCTTGAGAATTTTTAAGCCAGGCATTAATGGGATTAATAGAATGAATAAGGGAAGAAAAAAGATGTAAAAGACACAGTAGAGATCAAAGTGGTGGGACTCACTGTGTATTCATATATTAGGGTAAGACAGAAAGAATCAAACAAATCTAAAGGTTTTGAGGCTGATAAGAGAAGATTTGCATATTTTAAAACACGGAGGCTTCTGTTTCGTGAAAAAAATCAGTCACTGAAGCATAGAGACGCCAGGATAGTTCTTTTTCTGTGTGGCTTCAAGTTCAAATTTGTCATGTATGGTCCACTTCCAGTATGCCCATCGGCAGCATACGACTTTCATATTGAAAGTGACTTATCTTCCTCACTTGAGAAACCTGAGACTCTTAGAGATTAAGTATCTTGCTCAAGGTAAAATAAACAGTGGTATCTGCAGAATAGAATCTGGATCTTTCATTTTCACTATACAATGTTCCAATCCAGAAAGTAAATTGCCCAGAATATTATCAAATGTTAAGAACTAGAGTTAATAGAAATAACATTTTTTTAAAAAAAGGAAATTTACAGGTGTGCCTCATTCTGTGAAAAAAATCTGTTTCTGAAATGTGACTAAAAAGAAATTTAACTAATCTGAACATAAGTATAACCAAAGGGGTTCACAATTTAAAGGACCCCTCTGATGCATTTTTTAATGAATCAAAATTAATCAGATTTTTACTGTATTTGATTGTCATGTACCATGCTTCCTTAATGTGAGACCTCCTTGTAAATAAAATAGGGAAATCAAAATAAAAAAGCCCTGCCCAATCACTTATGAAACAACTAGTGAGCTGCAACAACATTAGAAGTTGAGCAGAAACTACTGAAATTGCCGTAAGAGAAAGGATGAGGACCATCACATGTGTCAAGACGCGTTAATTCATAAAATAAATGTTCAAAACTGCACTCTCCCAAAGGACTTCTGAAGTAAGCCTTACACTGATTCAGAAAATACTCAGCAGACTACAAAAGTTTTTTTTTTTAAATTATCAAGGGCTAACATTCGTGAATTCTTTTGCAATCATGTCAAGATGTCCATGTTCCAGTTTGTACCTGATTTAATAATATTACAGTTGAGACCAGTCATTTACAATCCTAGAACAAGGAAGAAATGTCCGGAAATTAAAGAAAGACATGGGAAACATTCCTTCACATGCATAAACTCAAAGCAGCGGTTAAAGAATTCCAGCAGCGGCTGCTAAGTTATATCCCTAAACAGAGTAACTGAAGGAAACTCAAGATACTAAAGTTCACCTGGAACAGTTAATGTGTTTGACTGTGCCAATCATTCCAGATGAGGTAAACTGACAATCTGGTTTTTGTGCACCTGCCAATGTCAGTTGTGTATACACACAAATGTGATAGCCCTTATGTTATTTTATTTCACAGGTTCTCAGTGGCGGGGGTGGCAAACAACTCATCCTAAGATGGGCAGCATCCTGTTCCAAGTGTCTCTCCAAGGAGGTCATTGCGACTGCGTCATTTACTCTCTGAGGCTCAACCTAAGCCAGACAGTAAGCTGTTTTCAAACCTCGTTCAACAGCCAAGGTTATTAACTCACAACACTCAAGTTCTGTCACTTATGAAGTCTTAATGCGGTATCCCCTAGGTCAACTTCATCTCCAACCCCTTCTTCCCTTCTCCACTTTCACCATCAATCACCCCACCCCAAGGACACATGCTCAGAGTCAGGCTGCCCTGCAGGTGTCTTCAGATCTGTCACCCAGGGATAGTCCTGACTGGTCCTGAATTTTTCCTTCCTCTCTCACCTGCTTGAAAACTTACCTGTACTTCTGTCCCTGCATTATGGCCCTTACTGTGAGATTGCTAACTAGCTAATCTTTGCCAAAGTGTTCATGGATGAGACTGGTTGAAACTGTAGTCCACTAGGAAACTGACTGATCTACATTTTAACACGGGCCCTCTGGAGGTAGGTGACCTCTCTCAAATAATGATGCCAATGTCAAAAATGTCACACTTCATGGGCAGTGATTTGGGGGAAAGCGGTCTGCTATACATCTTAAATCACTCCCAAGTAGACAGCTATTATATCTAAATGAGGAATTGCCTTAGGTTTTGGTCAGGTAAACAGTTCTGACTTACTACTGAATTTACTAAATTTATGACTATTTTGAAGATTTTTTTTAATATTGAAAAGATTTATAAATATACAGGCTTCAACTCTTAATCAGATGAAAAGTAAGCAAGAACTAATTTACTACATTTTCTAATTAGTTTTAAAAAGTGCAACAAAGCAAAGTCACTTAATATTACTTAATTTTACAAACCTGAATGAAGTCAAATATGGTAAGAGGCAGAAGATCATCCAAAACTGCTATATCTTTGGAGAATCTATTAAGAATCCCACCTATAATGTGAAGAAAAATTCTTCAGAAACTAGTAATCTTAAAAATACATATCAATATCTGATGAATTTGATAACTTTGGATCACAGCAGAAGCCTTCAGAACTCAAATACAAATGAGTACATAATCATATATGTATACATATATATATATAATGACGTACACAATGTTAGTACAAGGATTCTAAGTTGTACAAAGATTCTAAATAACTCTGTGTTCAACTTATTGTCTCCTACTTTTAAACTTTTATAAAATACAGATTGCTATAAGATTCAGGCAAAAACCAAGGTCTTTAATAGAGCCCTATCACAAATTATGTCAGGAATAGGCACCCATCCTACTACTACAGTCTCCCATTTACAAGCCTGAGTTTAGTAATAATTTTCTGGATATGCTCTCATCATTCCCTTACATCTGTATTTTGTAATATAGAGCCTCCGTATCCTTCAACTTCCACACCTTTCTAAAACATACCTCAGCAGAACCCGTGGCTGCTCTCAACCCCTTCCTGCCCACCATGTGGACCTCCTTTGCCACGTCCTCCTTTTCTACCCTCTTCACTGGCAATCTAAGCTTCCGTCTGTCTTCTAAATTAACAGACTCACATTTGTAAGTCTGATCACTTTTTCCTTCAGGGAAGAAAAGTTACACATGGAGTGCTAGGTGGCAGGCACAATGCTAGGCACTGAGATAACAGAGGTGAATAAGCCTTGCTCCTTGCCCTTGAGGAATACGTTGTCTAGGGGTGAGTTAAACCTATAATTATAACATATTACTGTACAAACAAAGTGATATTGAATCTTATCATTTACTCCCCCCCCATTTACTGCAGGATAAAGTCTAAAATTCTTAGTTTAATATTTAATACCTTCCATGATTTGGCCTTAAACTACCCTAGGTACAAGCTTCCTCTTCTCAAACATTGTTTCAAACTGGCTTATTGTTTAAATACACCTTATACTCTCCTACCTCCTTGCCTTTTCCATGTAGCTCCTCTGCCTGAAAACCCTTTCCTCTCATGTCTACATGTTAAAATCTATGTCTCCTTCCTGGCCCAACTCAAATGCCTCTCCTGCAAGGAAGCATCAATTTTTGCACCAGCTCAAATTAATCCCTTCTTCCTCTGGACACACTTAATACCTTTAATACATCTTTACAGCACTTCTGTGTTGTAATAATTATATCCATGTTGTACAGTCGCTTGTATACATGTCATCTCTTTTTTCTAGACTGTAAATTTCTAGAGGTCATTGGACCATGCCACATTTATTTTGTATCACTCTGAGCCCTCGGCAAAAAGCCTTATGTAGGAAGAATTCAATTATTTTTTTATTTGTCACTATCTCCTTGCCCTTACTAATGATATTTTATTTAGCATATTTAATTAAACATAATTGTATATCTTTTCATAAGTGAATCAAAAATTGAAAAAAAGTAGCATATGGTATTTATTCTGTGTAGAAAA
The DNA here is from genome assembly GCF_949774975.1 of Lagenorhynchus albirostris. Lineage (NCBI taxonomy): Eukaryota > Metazoa > Chordata > Mammalia > Artiodactyla > Delphinidae > Lagenorhynchus > Lagenorhynchus albirostris. The sequence continues at coordinate 31,819,628 of NC_083102.1, forward strand.
TGAAAGTTGCTTTGGTAAAAAATAATATATATACATCCATCATTCTAGTGCTTAGTATATTTCAAATGGGAAACGATAGAAAGGGAACAACAGTGGGGAACCGGCATTTATTTCATCTTGGCTATGTAACAGGCTAGTAGATGATGACTTTTTTTCATTCTCACAATGACCCTCTGAGATAATTATTCCTTTCCTCATTTTACATATGTGGATGCAAAGTCTCAGAAGAGTAACTTGCCCATGATCATCACTCTTATGAGGACAAGCCAGACCTCAAATAATTCCCATGCTCCTTTCATTATACCTCATTGCCCATTTCTCACTGCTAGAATCCTGGGCAAATCCCCTACCTTCTCTGGATCTCAGTTTTCCCATTTAAAAAAAATGAAATCATTGGATCAAGGTAATTGGGCATTCTCTTTTAGGTCTAAAATTTCTTAGCTCTAAAACAGAAGTGTGGTGATGAGTATATCCAAATGAGGCAAGGCTTTAGTGATACACAAGGGCTTAAAAGAATAAATGTAAGGAAGATCTTCTTGAATACGAACACTGAAATGTTTTACCCAGAAAAAAATGATGGATAATTCTTATCTTGAGATTTTTAGATACATATCACTCTAAAAATCTCAGTCTTGGAATTTATTCTTTCCTTTATAATCAAGTGTTCCTGTGTCTACCTCCTCTCCCTTGACTGGATTCTTCCAGGGCAAGAGCTGTGCCTTATTCATCTTTTCATACCAGTCCCTGGCTTAGTGCCATAGAAAGTAAGTGTTCAACAGATTTCTGTAAGAATAAAACTTGGGAGATTCCTTATTAACCTCAGATTCTTTAAATGTGAATTTGTCTAAAGGGGAATCAATAAAATTGATTACTTTCAAAGTACCTTATTGTCCTTAGTTTTTAAAATCTTTGGTCCCTCTATTTCACTACTCTTACTTTCTGTGGCCTTAATTATTTTTGTTGAGGTATAATTGACAAAAAATGGTAAGATATTTAAAGTATACAATGTGATGATTTAATATATGTATACGTTGGGAAAGGATTCCTCTCACTGAGTTCGTTAACACATTCATCCCCTTTCATAGTTACCTTTGTGCGTGTGTGAGAGAACATTTCAGTTTTATTCTCTTAGCAAATTTCAATAATACAGGGCAGTGTTATTAATTATAGTCACCACATTATACATTAGATCTTCAGACCTTACTCATCTTATAACTGACAGCTTGTACTCTTTTACTAACCTCTATGAGTGTCAAAAATACTTTAAAAATACATTTGGGATCCACCCAACCCATTTAAAACAACCTTGAATGAATTTATGGGATCATCTTTGAACAGTTACATGAAACTAGATTACTCTACCTCATCAAAACACTTTATTAGTAAAAGAATCTTAGAATTTTTTTGATCACTTCAAATCTTCTCCTCTTTTAAACAACAATATACATTGGCAGCAAGATGCTTAGAAGGGGGCTAGATCAAATATCTGAATAGAGAAGGACAGCTGACTCAGAAGGGCCTGCTTCTGCTGCTACAGTCCCATCAGCATCATGTCCTAACAAACTGAGCTACTCTAATTAACTGATACAGAAATATGAGGAGTGACTGTATCTGAGAGCCTATAATACCTGAGACAGGTACATGCCAGTCATAAGGAAGCTCAACAAAGGGTAGATGCCTGCATGCAAAAGCCAGTGCTACTACTAGAAAACCAACCAACTCACAGGCCCTGTTTGTGGAGGTGCAGTAGCTTCATTTTGTACACCTAGTCAAGTACCTGCTTTCAACGTGTTGAGGGTTGACATAGGGGCTTGAAGAACAGACTGTAACATTTTGTGGTGTAGTATTTTTGACACTCTGATTAGAGCATGCACCAGTGGTAAACCTCTGAAGAGTCCCAGAGCAAGCAAAGTGTCAGCTACTCCCACATAAATGTAAAAAACATAATACGAGCTGGTGTTGGTGATGATCACTGCATAACTGTTATTTGCACTCTTAGTACTATTCCCTTTGTCTTGAGGAAGTACTCTGTAAAGCAAAAGGAAATTGCTATCAGGCAACCAAACTTTCCCATTGAATTTCCAATACATGTAAATGATGCTGAATTTGAGTCTAGAGAAACACAACATATTTCATTAGCAGAGCTTATGCCTTTAACCTGAAGGACTTACTATTGCAAGAAAGTAGATTAAGTTTTTAACCACTGAAATAGATAAAATTTCAAATACTCAGAGAAAATACTAAGTGTGCAAGGTTGTTTTAAATATTGTTATTGCATTTTATGGAAACTAAGCACAACTAAATCCTTTAAAAATTGGTAAAGAGCTGCAGGAACTGCACATGCTCACAATTTTAAACAAAAGAACTCAATTTTCCACTACAGTACTGTGGGGAAATGAAGCAGAGTGGATATTACAATAATTAATAAGACCCAAATAATCAATAGAAACAAAATACAATCCACAATAGGACATGGAATACTCACTTTGGAAGCAGCCACAACAGAACCAAAGAAGCAGCCACCTGGAACGGAACAATACACACTTGATTTTTTTTCCAGCATCTTCTCCTATTTTTCCCACACCCACTTCTAATTCCACCATGACTAACATTGAAATATATACAATTTCATTATCCTTTGCTTTACTTTCCTGGGTCCAGCAGCTGCAATAATTGCTCTAAGAACCACTATTTGAGGTGAGAACATGTTAAGTTAATGGAATTCCAATTTCACTGAATAAAATACTTTTCCATTTCTCTCCTTCATTCAACAGGAACTGTTCATTGAACCTCACAGGAGAGCTAATACTGCAGTTAAACACTTTAAATAATAAAGTTTGTTTCTTATGAAGAGATTACTCTCAGCCTGCTGGCAGATAATTTATCTGGTTGATGGCTATAAATAATTTCATTTGTCATACAATGATTATGAGGGGCATAACTATAAGACCAATTAATTACTGGAAAAGATGAGATATACATTCATGAAAACCAGTTAAAATCTCAAAAGTGTAAAAATTCATGGTTTTTTGGGGGGTGGTGGTGGTGGGATGAATTGGGAGATTGGGATTGACAGATATACACTAATATGTATAAAACAGATAACTAATAAGAACTTGTTGTAAACAAAATAAATAAATAAAATAAAATTCAAAATAAATAAATAAATAAATTCGTATTTTTTAAAATAAAGATAAGGTGCATTCAGGTTAAAACATACACTATTGGCACTATTTGGGCTTTCTCAAGGTGGAAACTTTTGGTTGAAGAACAAATGTTCTATCCCATAACTAAACCAAAAAAGAAAAATGTTTAACAACCATGATTTTATTTTTTAGTTTCTGTGTTATTTAAATGATCTGTACTCTGTCCTATTTCAATTTGGCATTGCAGTCTCCTAAATGCTTGGGAAAACAATCTTGTGATGATACCAACACAATTATAACACCAGAAATATTTACACAATTATAAGACTGAAATTATACAATTAGCCTGATAATAACTTTAACAAAGAATCAAATAGAAAAAAAAGGAGAAATTGTAAGTAAAATAATTTGAAAATGAACACAGAGTAAAAATAAATAGGGGAGAAACAAATACGCTTGGTATAAGAAATCTATCTCTTACTTCATAATCAATTTATCTTAAGTATTTAACAGTACCATATAAAAATTATGGAGAATAATTAGCATTAAGAAATTACATTATGAAGTTATATACTTTAAATAGTATATAATTTTTGGTAAATTTGCATACCAGATAGGAGTATAATAATGAAAATTTTAATAGCATCATTCTCACTTTCCTACTTTTTTTCATTATACACATAGCCTCCATGAACCATATTAATAAAAAGAAAAACTACCTTTGTTTCCTTGAAATTCAAGTGAATTCAAAATGACAAGAAACACAGCAATAATCTAGCTATTTCAAAAGTCTTTGTTCCAGTACAAATGTTTTCCTATTTCCTAAGACTAATCAAATTATTCAAGAACCTAGATAAGGGTATATTTGTGAGGGATTCTTTGGTTATTATAGTCCCTCTTTGTTCCAGTGAAAGAAGTGTCAATAATGTTGGCATTCCAACCTTCTCTGAATGTGAGTAAATCCCAGAAATAAATATTTTATAATATTTACAATAACCAAAGCAGTTGTTCAAAGACACTGGTCTAATCAGTGTAATATAAAGTTATTTCTTGGCTCTTGTGAATAGAGACCACTTGCGGAAGAGACCACTTGTGGAACCACCAACCCAAACTACTTTTACTGACTGGAACAAAAACATTTCCAAGGACTTGACATAATGACTTTAATGAAAATGTCTGGGGCATATAGAAACAATTAAGCAAGCAAGTTCTAACATTTAATTTCCAAAATGTTTGAGGTTGGGCTTCCCTGGTGGTGCAGTGGTTGAGAATCTGCCTGCTAATGCAGGGGACACGGGCTCGAGCCCTGGTCTGGGAGGATCCCACATCCCACGGAGCAACTAGGCCCATGAGCCACAACTACTGAGCCTGCACGTCTGGAGCCTGTGCTCCGTAACAAGAGAGTCCGCGATAGTGAGAGGCCCGCGCACCGTGATGAAGAGTGGACCCCGCTTGCCACAACTAGAGAAAGCCCTTGCACAGAAACCAAAACCCAACACAGCAAAAATTAATTAATTAATTAATAAACTCCTACCCCCAACATCTTCTTTAAAAAAAAAAATGTTTGAGGTTATAAAGTTCATACAGTTTGTGATAGAGTGACAGTACTGAAAGATTAGAGGAAAAGCAAAAAGGTCATTATTTTCAGCTCTTTCAGGGTTTTAAACGTCATTCCATATCACATAGAAAATGGTCCCGTCTAGATCAGCACTGTCCAAGAGAAATTTCTACAAAAATAGAAAGTTCAATATCTGCACTGTTCAGTATCATTGCCACTTAATACACATGGCACTTGATCACTTGAAATGCGGCCATTGTGGGTGACTGAGGAACTGAATTTTACATTGTGTTTCATTTAAAATAATTTCATTTAATTTACGTGGTCATACAAGGCTGGTGGGCGGCTACTGTACTGGACAGTGCATGAATAGACTAAAACTGTTAGTTAGATAGCGGTGTAGCCAGAGTATTTATTATATACCCATGCTAAGTACCAGGAGTCTGATGATGGTGTCCTCTAAGGATAGATCCCTGAACAGTCAACGTGATGATTCACGAACTTTGCAAATGACCCCAAATGAAAAAGAAGTAGCCAGTATTTAGAAGCTAGGTCACAATTTAACTTATATAGATAATTTGTCTCTATGATTTAAAAAATAATGGCATGTCGGGGATAGAATATACAGCATATACATACGGAAAGAGAAATTAAGTGCCTCTTTCTGAAAGGCTTATTTGCTAAATGAACTAGTAAACATCTTCGGACACGTGATAGATGAAGGTTGATCATCTATATAGTAAAACACCAACAGTATGATTTCAAAAATAAGATGTGATGGAGAACTACAGGAAGAATATATTCAAGACTTAGGAGGAACCCTACCATGACATAACCTGGCTAGGTACAAGTTTGATACTCACAACGAAAGAAAATAGGCATAAAAAGAGAAGAAAACTGCCAAGGCCAGGTACAGAAAAGGTTCAAAAATGTGAATACAACCACGTGAGGTATAACGGTCCAATATTCTATCATGAAGAACTTTAATAAACTACAAAGAAGACACTCCTATATACTTCACTGTGGAATATCTTCAGAGGCCTTTAAATATGACTTAACGGTTCTAAACACTCTGGATGCTGAGCCTAGTTAATAACAGCAATCCCTTCCTGTCATAACAGATGTTCCGGCCTCCCTTCGTGTCCCCATCCAATCCATTTTCCATATAGCAGACAGAGTGATCTTTTTTAAAGCATAAAAAAGTCATATCATACCCTGAATGAAGCCTTTCAAAGGCTTCCTGTTGCATTTAAAATAAAACCCAAACTCTTTACTTCAGCCAATGGGTCTGCAAACCTGTTTCTGGCCTGCTTTTCCAATGTCACCACGTGACATGCCACTCACTTCTCTCTCCCACTGTTCCAATTGTGCTGGCCTCCTCTCAGTTTCCATAATTTACCAAACTTTTCCAAGACCTTTGCATTTGCCCCAGTTTCTGCATGTCTGAGTCCTTCTTATCTTTCGGGTGTGAATGAAATGTCATTTCGTCAGGAAGCCTTCCCTGTCTACCCTCCTTTGCCCAACTTTATATTAGCCCTTATTATAATATAAGTGCCTTATATTAATAAGGCACTTATTACACTCTGTGATTATTTCCATCAAAATGTATTTATCCTCTGTTCTCTTTCCTATTATAGCCTTAGTGTCTAAAACAACGCCCTGTAAACAGTAGGCATTCGGTAAATCTGTACTTAATAAATAAAGGAAGGGATAAATAAGAGTATACTTAAATAAAAAATACAGGGACTTCCCTGGTGGCATGATGGTTGGGACTCTGCACTCCCAATGGGGGGGGGCCTGGGTTCAATCCCTGGTCAGGGAACTAGATCCCACGTGCATGCCACATCTAAGAGTTCGCCTGCCACAACTAAGACCCAGCGCAACCAAATAAATAATAAATAAATATTTTTTTAAAATAAAAAATACCAATGTCAACAGACAGAAATTATATACTAATCACATAGAAAACATTTAAAAAAGCATAACATATCATGATATGTTATGTAGGATAAAGATAAAGAACCGGAACCAATTCATTCTATAAGTTCTGTACAAATGCAGAATTCAGAGCTCTTCCCAAGTCACACAAGGAGATCTGTATGTAAATGACTACCATTAAAATAGTATTGGCATTTTGAGTTTTCACCAAGGAGCACAGTATTATGAATGCTCTGCTAACATAAGTACATTAGTGTATTCTATCTGTACACTGTTTTGTACTTCATGGTATACACAGCATATAGAATTATGCCTGACATACTGAAAGAACTAAAAAGTACGTGTTGAATTAGTAAGTGGCTGAATGAATGACAGGCAGTAATAGTAAAGTGACACCTTGTTATGACTTAATCGCAGATTTCAATGCTTTGCAGGTTAAATCACGCCCTAAAACATAGACACTTGCTAAGTAATGCTGCCTTAAAAGTATTACTATCAATAAAGGTATAACTATCATTAAGGTATTATGGGAGCATATATTGTGTATACTAATAATGTAAAGCCACCTAGTGATTCCTCATTAGCAAACAGAAGGGAAATCGTAAGGGAATAGTATATAGCAGTTCTCTGACACTTTTCTTAAAACTCTCAGGAATAAAAGGACTAAACTGGATCTTTAGATACTCCAGGCAACAATAATACCCTCTGGTTGTTGTAAAAGTAAGGAGGAAACTGCCTCCTACTGTATAATTTGCGTTTCTTCTCTATCTAGTCAAGGCTGTACTGCCAAGTTAGAGCACTAGAGAGACCAACATAATGGAAATTTAAAAGCCTATATCTCTGGTGCTAATATCTAAGAACTTAACAGAAGATATTGTTCTATGGTAAAGAAAACAGTACAAAAATATAAGGTAGACTGACTCCTTTACCAAAATGACACTCTAATGATAATTGGTAACAAACTGAGTAGACCAAACTAATTTTTTCAGTTTAGCACTTTGAAGAAATAAAAAAGTTATTACTTTCATACTCTAAAAGGGAAGTTTATTGAACCTACTCTATAAAATTATAAAATCTAGATTGAAGCGGCCCCTATGAAAACTAAAAATGGGTACATCACTTCCACAAAGGAAGAAATGTATCTTAACTTTTCTTTAGGTTCTCTGATCATGTTGAGTATGAGGCTCTAAATAAAATTTAAAAGACCTAAACTATCTTCCTGGATTAGCACTTGTACCATGATGCAAAGCACATATGAGATATTTCAATGGTAATGAGAAGAGGCACATTGGTATTAAGAAAGGAGCTTAGTCTAAAAGTAAAATTATGTAAATTTTGATTCAAAGATGTGACAGAATTGTGAACATCTGAATGATTTGTTTAGCTGTATAACGGTGCACATGATGAAAACAATTACTCTTTTTCTACTATCACCAAGTTTTTGTTATTCAAAATTCTGAGAACCAGTCAATTGGCAATGCCTTCAGGATATTGGGCCAAAAAAGGCTCATAATTTTTTATATTATTTCTTGCCTAGAAAATGACATTACTGGTTATTTTGTCGCAATAATTGTGAGAGCTCAACTAATAATGGGAAGTTATACAACATTTACATCCTCTGTTGTAGTTTGGTTTCTAGCCTAAAGACAAAGGACCACTGTCTTCTTGAGTAAGTGAGCTAATAATATTGTACACATGTTCAGTAGCTCAACGCTCAGTCTCTAATTAATTAACTATACACTGTGTTGAAAGGCATGTAAGTTCAGCTCTACAGCTCTACAGCTCTACATGGGACAAGGGTCCTGTAAGTGAACATAAATCACCACCACGTTCAGATAGGACCATTTTTTCTCATAAAACTAAACTGAAGACAGTCAAGTAATGTTGATCTTTCAATGAAGAGGTTCAAATCATTAACAATGACAAAGGGCTGGTTTGAGATTAACTGTGGCACAAGACTGAGTTTCATTCGCATTAATGTTGGTCATTTGGCATGACTGGCAGAGATTAATGAGGTAAATTAAAAATACATTTCAACGTAATTTTCATTACCTCATGTGAGAGTCTCAAGTTACTCAACCCCATAGTTTTGTTAAACTGTAAAAGGAATTATTGAAATTTTTACTATATCTCTGTCATGGACTTGTTCACCTCAAACTAGCTTGAGCTTTATAATGATGATAGACATTAAGCATATTAGTAAGAATAGCAATTAGCATTGCTCATTATATGCCAAGCCCTACAGTAAGTGCTTTATAATCATGATATCTCTTAACCCACAAAAATGACCTTTGAAATTGGTACTATTACAACCTCCATTTTATAGACGAGGAAACTGAGGCTCAGAGAGGTTAACTAACTTGTTCAGTGTCATAGTGTTAAAAACACAGAATTAGAATTCACAGCCAGATCAGTCTGAGTCCAGAGGTGGCACTATGCAATACTGCATCTCACATTCAGCCTCCATTTGTTTTATTAATTTAAAATAGTAGTAGAGCAAAAGAAGTGATATCATCAAAACTCAAAGATCAAATGGAAACCAACACTTTATAGGTGAAGTGGTATGTACAACTTTTGGTACATACCTTTAATATTTTACACTACTTTACTTGGTCAAGGAGGAGTGATAATATTTTATGTGGACTTCTTAACTGAGGTTAGAAGCAGCCTAATAAGACAATGGTGTAGTTTTAAGTTTGGGTTTCAGGTATGTATATACTTATACACCCTCAGGAGAGGCAGTACTTCACCTGGGTCATTTCTCCCCCTGAAGGCAGCCTGGACCTTTATGTTGGATTCAGGCTGTATATTAGGACACATCCAGCAGTATCCTCTGAGATAAATATCTAGAGTAGTCATTCACAGGCTGAATCCAATCCACAGATATGTTTTTTTGTCCCCACGTAGTGTTCATTTGTTTGTTTTACTTTAACCAACTACCCACACTTAAAAATGAGAAATTTTTACAGAAAAAATCTGTATTTTCATCTTATGTTGAAAAATAAGAAGGTTTAGTGAAACTGATCCCAAAACCCCTGATGGGAAGTCCTCGGCTGGTGTTGAGTTACGACTGCCCCCGTTCGACAATTGGAGGGCAAATATTCTCCATCCAGCCTCCAAGCCACTTCACCACTAGACATCCTCTGCCAAGCCTCTTTTCTCATTTAAGTGGCTGCTCCTGACCTAGAGAATAACCTCATTCACCAACCAGCTTCAGAAACCTCTTACCTTAATGCAGAACTGAACCTGTGACCTACTGCCCCCCTCTTTTGTTTTAACCTGGTGATGTGAAGGAGAGCAGCATGGTAAAGAGACCATGATGGTGGCATTGAAGACAAAAGAATTCTGTAAGCAAATGGGTGATTTGAATCTCTGAAAGGCTTATTTAAAATGATTTCTAAGCCACTAATATATATTTATTTTATTTTGTGAGGAAATAGTCTTTTAAAGGTGGTGATTCATCACTGGCATATTTAATAATGCAATATCTAGAGTCAAATGAATTTAATATTTAGTACAGAATAATTTTCATTGTTTAAATTCAATTCATATAAAGACATTCTACTTTGAGGTTTTGAATGTCTCAAAAACTCTTCATATAGAAGATATGTGCTTAAGTATATTTTATATGCTATGTATGAAGTAATAAAATATCAGTAGAAGAACTATACATATCATTATATGATATAAAATTTCATATATACACTTACATTTATGCATATATATACATTTATACATGTACATATATATATCCTTCCAAACTATTCCTATTTTAACTTTAAATCACATTAATATTTAATAACAGAAAATTCTTACCTCAGCCAGAAAAATGACTAAGCACCAAATTAGCACAAAAAGTAAGCTCTTGCGGACAGTAATATATCGAAGGTATGTGTTCCATGTAGTCACTGCTGGTATGTTCTCCACATCATCAAAAAAGCACTCCTGAAAAAAAGAATCATAGCTATTACAATGTGACAATACAGGTTCACACTAGCACTGTGGTTTTATTTTGAATGTGTGGAAATAAAGAAATATTACTATTTGAAACTAAGTGAATTTCAACAAATATAAACCATTATGAATGACACATGTGATGTCACTCCACAGCCAATATAATGTCCACTGGAGCAACATAGCTTTTTGAAAAATGAGAAACACTGCGATTCTTCAAACTCTGAATGTAATATTGCTGATAAAACAACTGTATTGTTTTTGAACAATTTTACCATTTTAATGCTTAACAGTGTCACACATTTTATCAAATAAATGGTACCAGCAAACTGAAGCTTCCCAGAACCGTCCTTGACTTAACTTTGAGTTAAGTTCATATAATATATAATGAAGCTATAGTTCAATAATTTGAAAGAGAGAAAATCCAGATATTTCAAAGGGAAAGGATAGTTTTGTTTCTTATAAAGTCAACAAAATTCACAGAAGAAGCACTAGAACATCAAAGAAAGGGTCCTAGGAAATTGGAATATGACACACTGGTTAGATGTAAAAATTTTCGAAGCCAAGTAAACCTGGATTTGAATCTGGACTCTATCATTGACTTCCTAGGAGCTGCTTGAATTCAGGCAGCTGAACTTCTCTAAAATTTAGTTTCCTTCTCTATAAATGAGGATAATGAGAGGACCTTCTAAGAATATGCTCATGGCACTAGAAGCAATCAATAAATACTATTATCAGTCAAAGTGATCATTCTTTACAATTAAACTTATAGAATCAGGTTTGAGAAATTCATTCAGATTGGTATTAAAACCATACAGATAAATTATCTTTTAGGAAATCTTTTTTAAGATTATAGAAACACTGAAAGTATGTATTTTAGAGATCATCTATTCTGTTCCCTCATTTTACAAAGAAAGAAACTTTGGCCCAGAGACATTAAATGACATGTGACTTGCCAAAGGTCACACTACTCGTAATTGATCTATACTATTAAACATATCAATTTATTACAACACTGTTTCATCCAAGGCACTTAAGGAATTTTTCTAGTTTAAAAAAAAAACCCTCCTCTTTTCTATTGCCTATTTTAAAAATAAAAGCATTTTATTCTTTAGAACTTAATATAAAAGACTTTCTACCTGAACGTTGGCACTAGTATATGTTGAATTTCACATAGCTTCTTTAAAAGAAACCTGCCCAGAAATCCTACGTATAATGAAATTTAAATGATAAAAAAGCTCACATTAACTAAATTCAGGCAAGACTGAGGTATAAGCCAGAATGTTAGTCCTGTTGAGAGACTAGATGTTTATATACCTTATAGAGGCTACCTGCATACAGAAACATTTCTTTGTCTCTCAATAACTGAAGCTATTATTTGTTTATATATTTGTTTTCACTCCACCTCTTCCCACAGAGGTTTTAGGAGGGTAATGAAACAGATTTATAATAATTCATAATTTTTCTCATTAATAATAATGATTATCACTGCTTAGTAAAGGACTCAATATTAGTCCTTGCTTTGACTTACAATACATCTTACAGTAAGAGACATCACAAAAGGAAATAGTTGATTCTTTCACATTTCGAAGTTGCTTATGTAATTTACATACTTTGGACTTTGGGAATCTTAAAAATAAACCTCATCCTAAACTCAAATTTGAGTAAATTTTGCTACATAGTATGTATTACATCCCACTCTTTGTGGCCAAAAGAAAAAAAAGAAAGGAAAACACGGAAACACCACACTGATTACTTATACACACCCTTAAATCTTCTTCATTAATTTCTTCACTTATTTCAAAGCCAGTATCTTCAGATAACCGTCTTGAATATATATCTATTTCAGTTAAATTCGCCTGAGGGGCCAGTGACATTTTTCGTGTGGATGTCGCTGTCTTTCGGTGAATGCTTTGACCTTGGTTCACCGAGGAGCGGGTCATAAGGTTCAGGACTGACTGCCTCCTTCGTCCCTGAAATGTGGGACCAGCATCGATCATGTTGCTCCGAGGCAGGATAGCCTCTCCCAGTTCAGAACCGGAAACTAAGGATAGTCTTCTCTCTGAAGGCTCAACAGAATCGTCTTCGATGCCATTCATTTGTAATGGAGTCTTCTGTACAAATGAAAATTTCCTCATAGAGCTGATTGAATTGAGAATGGAGTTCTTCCTTTTTTCACCAAACTCTCCAGTCTGTTTAAAAGATTGCTTTTTCGTTTCATTCCAGGACACAGAAGTATCTCCTTCTAGTGAGAAACGGCGTAAAGTCTCAGTTATGATTGAATTTCTTCGTTCTGCAGTAAGCTGGTCAAAAGTGTCATATCCCATGAGCTTTGAGCTGAAGTCGGGCCGTTGATTTTGTAATTCAGAAAATGTCCCATAAAAATAGCTGCTACCTTCATGTAAAATTAATATTTTGTCAGCTTTCTTTAAATGTTCCATTTTAGAAGTGACCAAAATCCTAGTTTTGTTAGCCATCAATTTACAGACACAGCTTTAAGAATATAAAAATATATAAATATTAATTTAATAAACAATTTATTACAATAGTATATATATTGCATTTTAACATTTTATTAACCTATTCTTGTATAAAACCTCTACCAATGTTATTATTATACTTAAGTAAATATTCAATAGTAACTAATTTGCACTTCTTGAATTATTATGACATGAAATACTGTATTATTGAATTATTATAGTATGCTACATTATAAAGTTGAGTGTTAACAGACCTAGAATGAAATTAAATATCTGATATTAAATAAACATTTGACTTTGAATGAACTGGTTACCCTCTGGGTCATGGCTGATTCATCTAGAAAATAAGGGAATCGTTAGATGACCTTTAAGATTCCTTAGGGTTTATATTTCTACATGTCTTCTAAAATGTCAGAGCTTTCTTGTTCTTTAAACTTTCTACTCATTTCCTTTTACATTTTAAGTTGACCACCAATTTTGTCCTCAAGAGCTTATATTAAGACTAATTTTATTTGTTAAAAACACAACAACAGGGCTTCCCTGGTGGCGCATTGGTTGAGAGTCCACCTGCCGATGCAGGGGACACGGATTCGTGCCCCGGTCCGGGAAGATCCTACATGCCGCGGAGCGGCTGGGCCCGTGAGCCGTGGCCGCTGAGCCTGCGCGTCCGGAGCCTGTGCTCCGCAATGGGGGAGGCCACAACAGTGAGAGGCCCGCGTACCACAAAAAAAAAACCCACAAAAAACAAAAAACACAACAACAATAACAAACCTGAGAATTGGATAATACATTTGACCGTCCTCCAACAAAACTTCCCTCTAAGTCTAGAAGTAAATCCTGACTAGAACCATCTGAGACCAATTTCTTTTTGGCATTAAAACATTTTATATTATATATTGATAGAAAGAGGCATCATTCTAGTCTATACTCTAACATACTAACATAACTAGCAAAGTTTATATTGGTAAGAAGGTACTTATAGTTACAGGATTATAAAAATAGTATCATAGGTATTAAATTTTGCTAAATTCTAGGAAAGGTGCTTCTAGGAAAAATATGGCCATTTTATACACACACAATCTACATCCTTATTGATTAAAATGAATCATGATAATTCTCTTAATAAACTACTTTATAGTCTATGAAATCATTTTGAAACCTTAAAATCAAGTTATATAACTAACTGTTCCTGGTAGGAACTTCACATACGTTGAGCCCTAATGGGAGCTCCAATGAAATGTATACCCTGAGCTTTGTGTGACTGAGGAGAAGGTTCTGAAGGAGGTATTGAGGTAGATGAATAGTCTGAGCATTCACCTATATTAAAACATTAAAACCTTCAGTTTCTTTGGTTCCTTAAGAAGTTTACTACCTAAGGAGGAGATAAAATAAAATACTAACACGAAAAAAGTGAATAAAAAGATTAAGTATAATAATCAATTAAAATAATATAAGCTATGTCACAAGACAATAATACTATAAAAACCTACATAAATAGTGATTGTTAAAGTAATAATGGGAAAAATTGGTTCAGCATAAGGTGGACAGAAAAGTGGACGTGATCTTTAATGTTGACCATAGAGGGAAGATCAGATTTGAGTAAGTGGCTACATTAGATTCTGCCATTCTGAGTCACAATGGTGGACATATTTCTCAAGCAGTAATATGCAGCCTATGGTGGTATAGTTGTTCCTTCTTGTCTTTTAGCATGAATAAGTTATTCAAAGAACATACCTTTCAAATATTTCTTTCTCTGTTAACACATCTAGGTATCCAAAGGGAGAGTCTAATAGATACAAATCAGCATCTCTGTATACTGCTCTAAAAAGAAAATGGAAATGAAATTAGATTCCTTCAATATTTCCCATGTCTTTTGGTATGGATTATTTTAAGTGAAGAACAAAAAGATAAGTCATATGTGATTTTTACGGCTTTTCACAATACTCCAAAAACTGCTGAAGTGGTTTTGCTAAATATAAGTGACATACACTTGAAGTTACAAAAGTTACAAACTGAATCACACCATACATACAATTTTAAATATTACCTCAAAAAAGAAAAAGAAAACCTTTTAACAGTAGTATCTATTTACAGCCAAGCACTATGCCACACGCTGGGAATACAATCGTAAAAATTACACAAGTTCTGCCCTCAAAGGTCTTGCATTTTGGTGGGAAACAAAGAAGAATAGACTGTTTCAAACCTGTAAAATGTCAGAGACAGCAATTAAATTGCAGCACTTATGTGGAATTATTTTTTAAATATTTTTTCAGTGTTGACTGTTACCAACAAATTGATAGCAGTGTTGTTACGGCTGTATGATTGACATCGCTCTTTGCTCCTTATAGTCTTAGTTTCTGGACCATACTCATAAAAATGCCACACAAGTGAAGGATGAAAAATTTGCAATGAAAATGTATACCCATATTATTTTATATTATAAAATTTTAGAAAATTTTACTATTTTCTAAGTTAAAAAATAAAATTTTATGAGCAAGTAAAATCTTCATTAAGTTGATCTTAGGACGGTAATAAGATGAAGATATGGTCCCATATGAACGGAAGTGAGGCAATTCCTTCATAACATTTAAATTTTTTCAGCTGTGGTTGTTAGTACCCTATACCTGTGCCAGTCACATAGCATTCAGTGTTTACGTATAATTCTGTAAAAAAGGAAACTGTGTTTAGTCAGCAGGTAACTAAGAGAAGTAATAATAATAATAATTAAAAAACAGAACTGACAAAAAGTCAAAGTAAAATCTAGAAGAACCTTTGCAGTGTAAATTATTTTTGAAGATAACACGTAAGAACTAGATAAAAGTCCCCCATCTAAATGTACCCTCGAGGGCTTTCTTCCCTTACTCAGCTCTTCTCTCTATCTACACATCTATGACCACAGTTTCTCAAGAGATCAGAAATAACATATTCATCATCCCCAAATGGACAACACATGACACATTCAGATCAGAAGAGCAATAAACAATTATTTTCTTTAATGCCTCAAACTGTGTGCATTTTATAATAAAACTGCATCTTCAACTGGTAAATACAAACTCAATTCTATTCTGAATGCCTGAAGCCATAGAGCATATCCTACCTAAACTTGAAATGAAATGTTTAAGACAAGTCTTACTTTGGCTCACAGATTAATCAACTTTCAGTTATTTAGAAATATTATTTTGTCTGTGAATTATCCATATCTATTGATTTATTACTTGACATTGTAATCCCAAGATCAAGGTGTGGTTTAACGTAGAGTCAAGATGACCTGGTTCAAATTGTAACCCTAGAATTTCCCAGTGTGGATTTTGGCAAGTTAAGATCTAACCTCCTCATTTATCTCATTATCTCTTCTATAAGTTGGGGAGAACAATCCTTTTTTGGCAGAGTGATATGGGGATTAAGTAAAATTACACATGTACTCATGCACACCCAACCCAGAATAGTACTAGGCAACTGTAGGTGCTCAGTGAGTTAGTTTCCTGTCCCAGCTTTTGAAAGCACAAGAAAGTAAGGGAAAGAAGCCAAAATATCAATAAGTCAAGGTGATTTCTTGCTAACAACTTCGACAACACAGTAAGAAGAATCTTGTTCAAATAAAACTGGAGTAACATTTGTCATACCACATCACCAATAATTTTTTAAACTGAGAGTTACAATTTAACTGCAAAGGTTTCTTCTTGACACAGATTAACTATATATATATATATATATATATATATATATATATATATATTTACACTTCCCTTTGATACTTCAAAATGCTTAGGCCAAGAATGTCTCCACCAAGGGACCACCATAGTCCCCACTATATTATATGTGCTTGTCCTATTTATTTGTCTTTAAAGATTACAGACTTTAAGCTAAGTGACATCATTTGCCCTGCTATCTCTGTCATGAGATTAATTAGTTATGTTGAAAATTTTGAAAATTTATGCTTATCTAAACCAAGTAGCATAAACAGAAGCCTAGAGCAGGTGTGTACATTTTGGGATGGGGCGAGCAAGGAACTGTATGAAGGACTAAATAAAAATTTACATCTTCTCTTTCCTGGGCTAGGCAGAGTGCCAGGGTTTTCCATTTGTAGTCAATCATATCATAAGGCAAACAAACACACACACCAACATAAGGGTATGCATTTTTAAAAAGCCATCAGCTTTATCAGACATGAACACTATATCATTAACTATAATTCTTAAAGGTTATTCTTAACCTGCTACCTATAAGATCCTGGGCATTTTTCAATTCCAGAAACAGAATATAAAGAAATAGAGAATCATCTATAAGTTTTTACATGCATGATATTTACAACAAATGCTCACTGGACCAATAATCAGATATTCACCTTGCTAAAGAAATTCTTGCTTGCTGACCTCCACTCAATGTGATTCCACCATCTCCAAGAACTATGTTGTCTTTCTCTGCAAATTTGGAGATGTCCTATTATCAAAAATAGACAGAGAGGAATTGTCAGTATGTTGGAGCTGAATTCGAAAGGTATATTTTCCTTCAAATGCAATCGTATATCAGACTTCTGCTTTAACCACAGCAGAAATTGTGAACACCGCATCTCAGTTATTTTAAATGCATTTCAATTGCTCAAAACATTGTTGAAATTTTATAAAGAAAACTTTAATTTTTCAAATGTTATTTATGATAAATAAGAATTGGAAAATATCAGAAAGTAAAGCTTATACATATTTATGATATGTAAAGATGTGTGTATATCATCCATTGACCATTTTACAAACCCAAGTGCTATTAATGTGCTAAAGTGCACTTCCTTTCAATTTAAATTCACTCCTTTAAAAGGAAATCCCCAAAGATGAATAAACCTCCCAATAAGAGAAACTAAAAGAATACCATTTACAGCTCCCTGCAGTATCTAAGCATATTCAGTGACCAGGGGTACAAGGCATCTCTTTTCCACACTTCTCTCACCTACCCACCCAAACAACACAGCCTTCTCCCTCATCCATCCTCCCACCTCATTCTTATGTCCTCTCCCCATCCGCTCTGTCTCTCCTGTCACCTCCCTGCCACACGTGTCCTGTCATCCCTTCTCCAGTTAATGAACTCTGTGGCAACAACCATGCTAGACATTGTGAAAGATTAGAATTTATAAGAAACAGTCCTCAAATTGCAGTCATTGTAAGTCTAACTTGGAAAATAAGCCATAATCCTGGAGAAAGCTAAAAAACATCCCAAAGAATCAATTAACCATTTTAAGATAATAAAACAATATGCAATTAATTGGCAAATTAATTGTTCAGAATATAGAAGTATTGTAAAGTAAGTAGAAAATGCTATAATGCTTTCTGGAATAGGTGAGGTTTGCCCTGAGACTTGAGAATGTGACGAGTTAGATGGATAGGATTGTCTCTTTAATTCAAAACAAGTTCTTTGCCTTTTCTTTTCTCAACCCCATACATCTTCTCTTTTCTTTTGTTACCACCTTCTTCTCTCTCCCTCTATTAAAAATACTCTTCCACTCTATTCCTCCTTTTGCTTTCACAATCTAGAAGCAGTACATCCGCTCTCCTTGAACTGACATGAACATTACCTGTATTTAAATTGTCAAAATGGTTACTTATATTGTCCATTTGTTTTTGTTATCCACCATATGAAAGTCAAATAGAACTTCATACACAAAACTGTAAACTCACAAAGCTGGTAAATTAGTACATGATCATTCGTATTAAAAGCTAGTTGGCAGCTCCTGTAGGCTTAGAACCATGCCAGCCACTGCCCCCAAGGAATGGTTGCTGTCAATACTCCTGAGCTAAGGGGACCAAAAAGGATAAAAAATGTGACTTAAAAAATGCTGACATGTTGGAGGATATACAGCAGGACCCAGTGGAGCTAGCTACTCAGGCACTGGAGAAATACAACACAGAGAGGTCATTGAGACCCATAGAGCACTGTAATGAGGAGGACCTTCTGTAGTTATGAGACACGTGAAACGAAGTGCTTCATTTCTTTCCACTGGACTGAATTTTTTTGTTCAACTCATGGACCAGGCCACATAACCAGGATTCCATCCAAATAACAAGGACTACAGCTAAATTCCACACCCGAGGTTTTAAATCTCAGTCTTGCTAAGGGAGCATGTCCAGGAGCACCTCAGCCTTTAAGCCTTTAGTGAGCAGTTCTATGCAGCACAACCTCTGTACTCAATTTAGAGCAATTAGTAGGCTCACATGTGTATTTCTTCTCTGCTGCACCATATTTTCCTTCCCCATATCCCATTCCCTTTTTAAAAAATTAAATCTTTTAGAGGAAAAGAAAGAATAATTTATCTTAAATGAATAGATTGAGTGCAGGCTTTTGTAAAGGAGGCACATTTTCTAACACAATCTTTTTTTTTTTTTTTTTTTTTGGCTTTGTCGGGTCTTCGTTGCTGTGTGCGGGCTCTCTCTAGTTGCAGCGAGTGAGGGATACTGCTTGTTGGGGTGCGTGGGCTTCTCATTGCGGGGGCTTCTCTTGTTGTGGAGCACGGGCTCTAAGTGTGCGGGCTTCAGTAGTTGTGGCTCGCGGGCTCAGTAGTAGTGGCTCACGGGATCTAGAGCACAGGCTCAGTAGTTGTGGCACACGGGCTTAACTGCTCCTCGGTACATGGGATCTTCCTGGACCAGGGCTTGAACCTGTGTCCCCGGCACTGGCAGGCGGACTCTCAACCACTGTGCCACCAGGGAAGCCCTCTGACACAATCTTTAAAAACCAGAGGTTGCTGGAATTATTGGAGTTTTTTTTTTCAAATTTGAATTCAATACACTATCAGTTAAATCAGTTAAAATTTCTATTTTTTTTTAAATTCAGAAATATCAGTAGTTATTTTGATGGTACGCTAATAATACTGTTACATTTAGGGGATTATAGATTTGGAGGGTGTAGAATCCTAGCCCAGTGCAAGAGTTTAACAAATATTTGTGGAATGAAGGAAGAAAAAAGGAGAGAATGGATGAAGGAAAGGTAAACAAACATTAAGTGACAAAGAAACAGGTGCATATAAGAAAATAAGAAAGGTATACAGCATAGAAAAAGAAAGAAAATGGGAAAAGGAATAATTGTCAGAAGAAGTAGACATCTGTAGGAAAAAGTAGGAGGATACTGGCAGCATAAAGAGACGAGAAAAGTGAAGGGAAAGATAGGAAATGATAGAAGACAAGGAACTATAATTGACACTTTAGCAAATATCCCTAGTGAATGTAAATGTCCAAAGAATACAAATGCAATTTATTTCAATAATTTTCTTCTCTTAAGACAGAATAAATAAGAGGCTGTTTTAGCCAAATTTCTCTCACAGGAGCCTGTAATATTCATCCTTTAAACAAGCCAAGGAAATAGGAGGGAGAAGGAAAAAAAAAATCTCTTTCTTCCTTCCCATATGAGTAGGCTGAAACGTAATATTAGAGAAAGAAATTGGAAGATCCTCAAGTGAGCTTAGACTTTACATGTTCAGATTGAATGGAAAACCACCAATTTCCTCCAAAAAAGACCAGAAATAGCCATTCCTTTGAGTATCACTCCTCAAATTCTGACCTGGAACTGGTCCGGGAAAGGAGAAAATACATTAAGAAAATGAGGGATTCAAGGAAGGAATTGCTTAGATGGTTTCCTGGTACCAAGTTAATCTATTTCAATTATAACCACAAGCTACTCTGTTTCATTTTTAGTTTCAGAACGCTATTAATTTTGAGCTCCTATGATAATGTACTCTGCCCCGTGCCTGGTCTGTTCAGCACGTTCAGTCAGTAAGCCACGCCTGCATCCCTGGGGTGCCCCAGGCCTGCCTGGCATGATGCCTGGTAAGTGACTGGTCATCTTCTTTGGCCTGCCTTAGATGGAATGGGATTTCTCAGTGTGAAATTTCCCCCCATACTTGGGAGAATTTCCAGGTTGGGTGCACCCTGGGAAAATGCCATGACGAACTGAATCTAAGCGTCTCTGCTCCCAAGTCACTGGTGAGCTGAAATCTGAATTATGTTTGCGGTGTCCATTTAGAGAGCTGTTGGGATGTCATGTAAACTATGCTAATGGTGATGGTTCAATAAGTAACAAAGCTGGAATACTGAACTGCATGGCATGGGGCCCAGGATTTGAACCCTGCTCTGCAGGCTTATTGTGAAATCTCAGTTACTTAACAGCTTTGTAACTTAATTCTAACCATAAGCTAGGTGCAATTATAGTCCATCTTTTATAAAGGGTGCTCAGTATAAGAATTAAGAATATGTCATATACAAAGCAATTCAATAAATATAAATCAATGAAGTGAAATGTGCCAATCCAAGTGGAATATTTTTAATTCTAAAATAAAGTTTAAAACAAAATAAAGAACATGAATGGCAACATTGACCAGAGAGCACAATGACTTATTTTGTAGCTCTGTTTCTGCTAATAACTGGATAAGTAGCTTTGGGCAAGTCTATTCTGGCCTTCAGTTCTCCCTCTGTAAATGGGGGTAATAGTACCTTCCTTTAACAGTTGCAAAAATTTGAAGTAACTTCATATAAAGAGCTTGGTCCATAATGCACACTCAAACTTTGGTGATCTGCAATTTTAGAATGATATATTTACCAACAATCTGTGTACATCATTCATTTCCATTTGGCCTTGAGTAGAATGCTTAGCTGATATAATACTCTGCGCCATTCTCATATTAAAGGAAAAGCAGATTCTTATTAAGGCCTGAAAATATAGCCTTTATTAGCATATGATTGTAAGAAACGTACAAGGGATAATGTATCGGAAAAGAATCAGACTTAGAATTGGAAGCCGTGCATTCAAGTCCCAAGTTCGCATGCCTTTACCAAATGTACTTTTGTTGAGGTTGCTATGTATGTAGTCACATGTTTTGAAACTAAAAGTCAAGGTTCTTAAGGGTGACACCATATTCCCAGACAAGATCTAGATACCTTCCAAATGCTACCTCTCTAGAGATGGTTAGTTAATTTTATTTAACATTTTAGCCATGGTAAATTGTGCTATGATATTTTTATTCATCTTATTATCTTCTCATTATAAAAGAATCAAGGAGGGTAGGGAACACCTACTTTCTTTTTTCTGAGAAACCTTTTCATGTTTTCGGGATGATTCTGTAGTATTTGATTAGAAATTTCCACTAGAATATGTTTCAGCAGTACAAACAAATAAGAAGACTATTTTTAACTCCCCACACTTTCTGCTAATTGACTGAGGTACTACTGAATGAAGAACACCTAGTTAGACAAATAAATATTTTAGCAATCAACACCAGAGTAACCTTCTTGATGAGTCAACATCAGAATTCTATAATAAGAAAGCAGCTTGATGCAAGCTCCTTTCAGGAAGCTCTGTGCTTGAATTCACTGGTCCACATTTATTTGCAGTCTGGACTAGACTGGACTGGAAGTGTAAGATTTTGAATTTCAAAATACATAGCTCCGGGCTTCCCTGGGGGCGCAGTGGTTAAGAATCCATCTGCCAATGCAGGGGACACGGGTTCAAGCCCTTGTCCGGGAAGATCGCACATGCCATGGAACAACTAAGTCCGTGTGCCACAACTACTGAAACTGACACAACTACTGAACTGGTGGCACCAAGGGAGGCCACCGCAATGAGAAGCCAGTGCACCGCAGCAAAGAGTAGCCTCCGCTCGCCTCAACTAGAGAAAAGCTCGGGTGCAGCAACAGAGACCCAGCGCAGCCAAAAATAAAAAATAAATAAATTTAAAAAAACACAAAACATAGCTCTGTCAGATGCTCTGTGATCTTCACTGGCATTTGCTACCAAAAAAAAAAAAAGTCTACTGATAACACCATTGTACATAAATCATTGAGCTTTTGTGATTTTATTTCTATAAGATATATTCTCATGAATGAGACAGCATGGTCACAGGTACGTGTCTTTTCTTTTTAAAAGTTATTGCTGCCAGAATCCTTTACAAAACAACTTTTAAAAGTAACCGTTCCAGGGCTTCCCTGATGGCGCAGTGGTTGAGAATCCATCTGCCAATGCAGGGGACACAGGTTCAGGCACTGGTCCAGGAAGATCCCACATGCCGCGGAGCAACTAAGCCTGTCCGCTACAACTACTGAGCCTGCGCTCTATTGATCGCGAGCCACAACTATTAAAGCCCACGCACCTAGAGCTCGTGCTCTGCAACGAGAAGCCACAGCAGTGAGAAGCCCATGCACCTCAACAAAGAGTAGCCCCCGCTCACCGCAACTGGAGAAAGCCCACGCGCAGCAACGAAAACCCAACGCAGCCAAAAATAAATAAATTTTTTTTTAAAAGTGGGGGTCTTCCCTGGTGGCGCAGTGGTTGAGAGTCCGCCTGCCGATGCAGGGAACACGGGTTCGTGCCCTGGTTTGGGAAGATCCCACATGCCGCGGAGCAGCTGGGCCTGCGGGCCATGGCCGTTGAGCCTGCGCGTCCGGAGCCTGTGCTCCGCAACGGGAGAGGCCACAGCAGTGAGAGGCCCGCGTACGACAAAAAAAAGAAAAAAAAAAAAGTAACAGTTCCATCATCAAGATTTGATGGAACTGTTACTTTTCTTCACATCATCACCAACAATACGTACCATCACATTTTAATTTTTGCTAACTTGTCATTTTAATTTGCATTTTCCTTAATAATGGTGAAATTTTAAATATTTATTGGTAACGTGGGTTTTGTCTTCTGTGAAATGCCTGTTTTTACCAGATTTTTGTCCTTTTCTTATTAATTCATTTTTCATTGTAAGGTATAGATATTAACAACTTTTTCTTTAATATTTTTAAAACATTTTCCCTGTTTCTATTTTCACTATGTATGTACCACCTGTCATATGCAAAATTTAAATTTTTCATTTAGTCAATATATCTACCTGTAATTAGTATATTGGTTAAAAAATACTACAGCACTTTCAGGTTGTACAGATAGTATCCTAAATTTTCTTGTAAAATATTGATTACTCTTTTTAAATTAAAGAATTTATTCAAGGTATGATTTATGTTTATACATGGTGTGAGATAAGAATGTAGTCTTATTTTCTTTTAGTTGGATAGTAGACATAATTTATTAAATGATGTTTCCACTCAATTTATATATCATCTATCATAGTCTCATATTGCCAAAGATCTATTTCTGGGTTCTCTGTTTGGTTCCTCTGATCCATTCTCTACTCCTACACTAATATTCTGCTGAGTTTTTGGTGTTTAGGTTTTTTTAATGGCTTTAAGTATGATTTAATACCTGACAAAGCACAATTCTTCTTCATAAATTTTTGTCTCTTTTTGCTCACTTAGTCTTCTATATAATAACAATATTAACAATAATATAAATAATAATACTAATAATAGCTAATGGATATTGAGTGCTTACTATGCACCAGGTACTATTTTGAGCATTTTACAAGTATTAACTTCTTTAATACTCATCACAACCCTATCCCCATTTTAAATATGAGAAAATTGAAAGTTAGAAAAGGTTAATATCATTCCAAAGATAACACAGCCAGTAAACAAGAGCCAGAATTGAAACCAAGGCAGTTTGTCTACAAAGTGTATACTCTTAACTACTCTTTATATTTCCTCCCACATGAAATTTAAGTTCAGTTTAATAAAATTCCAAAAACAATCTCATTCAGATGTATTGTGATTTTATTAAATGTATACATAAGTTTGGATGTGATTCGCATCTTAGGATGCTAAATCATATCTTTCCATTAATTCAGTTGTTTTAGATCTTTCGATAAGACTGCAATCTTCTTCATATATGTCCTGTAAATTTCCTGTTACATTTATCCTCAAGTATTTTATGTTTTTCTACTATTGTGAATTGAATAGCTTTTCTTTTTTTCGGTATGTGGGCCTCTCACTGTTGTAGCCTCTCCCGTTGCGGAGCACAGGCTCCGGACGCGCAGACTCAGAGGCCATGGGGACACGAACCCGTGTCCCCTGCATCGGCAGGTGGACTCTCAACCACTGCGCCACCAGGGAAGCCCCTGAATAGCTTTTTATTTCCACTTCTAGATTGTTGTTGCCACTGTAAAGAAAAGCTGATTATTTTTGTATGCTCATCT
This sequence comes from Lagenorhynchus albirostris, assembly GCF_949774975.1. Taxonomy (NCBI): domain Eukaryota; kingdom Metazoa; phylum Chordata; class Mammalia; order Artiodactyla; family Delphinidae; genus Lagenorhynchus; species Lagenorhynchus albirostris. The sequence continues at coordinate 31,844,747 of NC_083102.1, forward strand.
ACTATTCAGCCATCTTATCATAGTCCCTTATTAATTCTGGCAGGGTTTTGCTCTCCGTTTGCCTTTGCTAGAATCACTTGGGGTTTTTTTAGGTGAACAATTTTTTCACGAACATGTAATATTATTCTTATTTTAAGACAAATGGCATTAACCTTTCACCATTTAAAATAATGCTAGGACTTCCCTGGTGAGACAGTGGTTAAGAATCCGCCTGCCAATGCAAGGGACACGGGTTCGAGCCCTGGTCCGGGAAGAACCCACATGCCACGGAGCAACTAAGACCGTGCGCTACAACTACTGAGCCTGTGCTCTAGAGCCCACGAGCCACAACTACTGAAGCCCGTGCGCCTAGAGCCCGTGCTCCACAACAAGAGAAGCCACCGCAATGAGAAGCCCGTGCACCACAACGAAGAGTAGCCTCCGGTCACGGCAACTGGAGAAAGCCCACATGGAGCAACGACGATCCAACACAGCCAAAAATAAATAAATAAATAAATTTTAAATAAATAAAATAATGCTTACTTTGGATTGTTTGTTTAACAAAAGGTACGAAGCTCTTTAATGAAGTTTTCTCCTACTATTCCTACTTTGAAGTTTTATTAGAAATAACTGCTGAATTTATGTAAGACCCTTTTAGCATCTACTGACCCTATTTTATGGTTTTCTTCCTTCAATGTAACAAATTATATTGTATTTATAGATTGTTTATATTGAAGCACCCTTGTATTCCTATTCATGAATCTTGCCTGATATTTTATTTTTTATACCATACTGAATTCTATTTAGTAGTATTTTATTTGATAGCATTTTATTTAAATATCTATATTCATAAGTATGATTTATTACAGTTTTCTTTTTTACATAATTTTTCATATTTTGATACAAATACTATTCTGGCTTTAGAAAATGAAGTTTTTCATTTTTTTCTATGATTTGGTATGGTTTAAATAATATTGGAAGTTATGTTATTAAAGGTAAAATAGAACCCAGCTATGAAATTATCTAGTGATAGTGCCTTTTAATTTTTATTAATCCACATTGAACCAACTTTACAATGGTAATGTCTATTCAAGTTTTTTTATGCTTCTTTCTTCAGTTTTGATCATTTGTATTTTGCTAGTAAATCATCCAGTTCCTCTAGGTTTTTAACTTTTCAACAGATTTGCACTCACTTTTAATAATAGTTTTAATCTTGTCCATATTTTTGCTTAAGCTTCTTCATCATTCCTAATATTTTAAGTCTTCCTTACTAAAGACAAGGATAGATTTAACTATTTTACTGGTCTTTTCAAAGAATTGGCTTTGAGGAATTATTATATCTTTCATTTATCTGTTTGTTTCCTACTTCATTAAATTTTTATCCTTACTTGCTCCCTCTCTTAACTTATTATTTGGTTGCTTTTTTAAAATTCTCAAGAAAAATATGAATTTTGTGTATTTTTAGGCTTGCTTCTTAACAATAAAGGCATTTAAAGCTATAAATTTCCCTCTGAGTACAGCCATGTTCTATAGATTTTTATATGAAGTGTTCACTCTTTCAGTGTATTCTAGATTTTAAACAATTTATACTCAGTCAGGAGATTTTACCTCTCAAAGTATGTGTTTTTCAACTTAACTAGATTAATCATAGGTAAACAAATTTTATCTTTTACCAAGCATAGGTAACATGTTTAGTCAGACATTCTCATTAGAAACTCCGAACTATGACTTAAGAAGAAGCTAAGAAACTATTTTTTAAAAAAGAAAAGAAAAGAAAGAAAAGGAAAAAGTTTGAGTGGAAGAAGAGTGCTATTAAAAGGGCTTACATCTATTTCCTAAAATTTTAATGGATTTTTACAGACATTCATTAGCCAAACTTAAAAAATTGGGGTTTGGGCTAAATTTAGCTTAAGAGAAGAGATCTACAAAATTACTTGAAAAAGATCTAAACTGGTATGAAATTTAAGGGTTTTGTTCATTTGTTTCTTTTTTAGGGAACTGAAGATGTTTTAAGTGTTAGATAAGATTTTATCCGCTAGCAGAGGAGTTTCAAGATGGCGGAGGAGTAAGACATGGAGATCACCTTCCTCCCCACAAATACATCAGAAATACATCCACATGTGGAACAACTCCTACAGAACACCTACTGAACGCTGGCAGAAGACCTCAGACCTCCCAAAACGCAAGCAACTCCCCACATACCTGTGTAGGGCAAAAGAAAAAACAGAGACAAAAGAATAGGGACAGGACCTGCACCAGTGGGAGGGAGCTGTGAAGGAGGAAAGGTTCCCACACACTAGGAAGCCCCTTCGCGGGTGGAGACTGCAGGTGGCGGAGGGGGGAAGCTTTGGAGCCACGGAGGAGAGCGCAGCAACAGGGGTGCGGAGGGCAAAGCGGAGAGATTCACGCACAGAGGATCAGGACGACTAGCACTCACCAGCCTGAGAGGCTCGTCTGCTCACCCGCCGGGGCGGGCGGGGTCTGGGAGTTGAGGCTCTGGCTTCGGAGGTCGAATCCCAGGGAGAGGACTGGGGTTGGCTGCGTGAACACAGCCTGAAGGGAGCTAGTGTGCCACGGCTAGCCGGGAGGGAGTCCGGGAAAAGTCTAGAGCTGCCGAAGAGACAAGAGACTTTTTCTTGCCTCTCTGTTTCCTGGTGCACGAGGAGAGGGGATTAAGAGCGCCGCTTAAAGGAGCTCCAGAGACAGGGGTGAGCTGCCGCTATCAGCGCAGACCCCAGAAGCAGGCATGAGATGCTAAGGCTGCTGCCACCAAGAGACTGTGTGCAAGCACAGGTCACTGTTTACACCTCCCCTCCCGGGAGCCTGTGCAGCCCGCCACTGCCAGGGTCCCGTGATCCAGGGACAACTTCCCCAGGAGAACACACGGCGCGCCTCAGGCTGGTGCAACGTCACGCTGGCCTCTGCTGCCGCAGGCTCGCTCCGCACTCCATATCCCTTCCTCCTCCCGGCCTGAGTGCGCCAGAGCCCCCAAATCAGTGGTCCCTTTAACCCCGTTCTGTCTGAGCGAAGAACAGACGCCCTCAGGCGACCTACACGCAGAGGCGGGGCCAAATCCAAAGCTGAACTCCGGGAGTTGTGCGAACAAAGAAGACAAAGGGGAATCAATCCTGGGGGCCTCAGGAGCAGCGGATTAAACTCCACAATCAACTTGATGTACTCTGCATCTGTGGAATGCCTGAATAGACAACGAATCATCCCAAATTGAGGAGGTGGACTTTGGGAGCAACTATATATATTTCCCCTTTTTCTCTTTTTGTAAGTGTGTATGTTTCTGTGTGTGATTTTGTCCGTATAGCTATGCTTTTACCATTTGCCCTAGAGTTCTGCCTGTCCGTTTCTTTATTTTTTTTTTAGTATAGTTTTCAGCGCTTGTTATCACTGGTGGATGTGTCTTTTGGTTTCATTGTTCTTTCTTTCTTTCTTTTAAATTACTTAAAAAAATTTTAATAACTATTTTTTATTTTAATAACTTTTTAATTTTAATTTATTTTATCTTTATCTTTCTTTCTTTTATTCTCCCTTTCATTCTGAGCCATGTGGATGACAGGCTCTTGGTTCTCTAGGCAGGTGTCAGGGCTGTGCATCTGATGTGAGAGAGCCAACTTCAAGACACTGGTCCACAAGAGACCTCACAACTCCATGTAATATCAAACGGGGAAAATCTCCCACAGATCTCCATCTCAACACCAAGACCCAGCTCCACTCAATGACCAGCAAGCTACAGTGCTGGACACCCTATGCCAAACAACTAGCAAGACAGGAACACAACCCCACCCATTAGCAGACAGGCTACCTAAAATCATAATAAGGTCACAGACACACCAAAACACACCACCGGACATGGTCCTGCCCACCACAAAGACAAGATCCAGCCTCATCCACCAGAACACAGGCACTAGTCCCCTCGACCAGGAAGGCTACACAACCCACTGAACCAACCTTAGTCACTGGGGGCACACACCAAAAACAACGGGAACTACGAACCTACAGCCGGCATAAAGGAGACCCCATACACAGTAAGTTAAGCAAAATGAGAAGACAGAAACACAGCAGTTGAAGGAGCAAGGTAAAAACCCACCAGACCTACCAAATGAAGAGGAGAATGGTGAAAATACAAGAAACGTTTAACAAGGACCTAGAAGAACTAAAAAGCAAACAAACAATCATGAACAACACAATAAATGAAATTAAAAATTCTCTAGACGGGATCAATAGCAGAATAACTGAGGCAGAAAAACGGATAAGTGACCTGGAAGATAAAATAGTGGAAATAGCTACTGCAGAGCAAATAAAGAAAAAAAAAAAAAAAGAAAAGAATTGAGGACAGTCTCAGAGACCTCTGGGACTATTAAAATATTAAACACACCAACATTCAAATTATAGGGGTCCCCGAAGAAGAAGAGAAAAAAACGGACTGAGAAAATGTTTGAAGAGATTATAGTTGAAAACTTCCCTAATATGGGAAAGGAAATAGTTAATCAAGTCCAGGAAGCACAGAGAGTCCCATACAGATAAATCCAAGGAGAAACATGCCAAGACACATATTAACCAAACTATCAAAAATTAACTACACAGAAAAAATATTAAAAGCAGCAAGGGAAAAACAACAAATAAAATACAAGGACATCCCCATAAGGCTAACAGCAGATCTTTCAGCAGAAACTCTGCAAGCCAGAAGGGAGTGGCAGGACATATTTAAAGTGATGAAAGGGAAAAACCTACAACCAAGACTACTCTACCCAGCAAGGATATCATTCAGATTTGACGGAGAAATTAAAACCTTTACAGACAAGCAAAAGTTAAGAGAATTCAGCACCACCAAACGAGCTTTACAACAAATGCTAAAGGAACTTCTCTAGGCAGGAAACACAAGAGAAGGAAAAGACCTACAATAACAAACCCAAAACAATTAAGAAAATGGTAATAGGAATAGCCATTTCAATAATTACCTTAAATGTAAGTGGATTAAATGCTCCACCTAAAAGACACAGACTGACTGAATGGATACAAAAATAAGACCCATAAATATGCTGTCTACAAGAGACCCATTTCAGACCTAGGGACACATACAGACTGAAAGTGAGGGGATGGAAAAAGATATTCCATGCAAATGGAAATCAAAAGAAAGCTGGAGTAGCAATTCTCATATCAGACAAAATAGACTTTAAAACAAAGACTATTACAAGAGACAAAGAAGGACACTACATAATGATCAAGGGATCAATCCAAGAAGAAGATATAACAATTTTAAATATTTATGCACCCAACAAAGGAGCACCTTATGTATATAAGGTAAATACTAACAGCCATAAAAGGGGAAATCGATAGTAACACAATCTTAGTAGGAGGCTTAAACACCCCACTTTCACCATTGGACAGATCATCCAAAATGAAAATAAATAAGGAAACACAAGCTTTAAATGATACATTAAACAAGATGGACTTAATTGATAATTATAGGACCATCCATCCAAAAACAGCAGAATACACTTTCTTCTCAAGTGCTCATGGAACATTCTCCAGGATAGATCGTATCTTGGGTCACAAATCAAGCCTTGGTAAATTTAAGAAAATTGAAATCGTATCAAGTATCTTTTCCAACCACAATGCTATTAGACTACATATCAATTACAGGAAAAAGTCTGTAAAAAATACAAACACATGAGGCTAAACAATACACTAGTTAATAACCAAGAGATCACTGAAGAAATCAAAGAGGAAATCAAAAAATACCTAGAAAAAAATGACAATGAAAACATGACGACCCAAAACCTATGGGATGCAGCAAAAGCAGTTCTAAGAGGGAAGTTTAGAGCAATACAATCCTACCTTAAGAAACAAGAAACATCTCAAATAAACAACCTAACCTTATATCAAAAGCGATTAGAGAAAGAAGAACAAAAAAACCCCAAAGTTAGCAGAAGGAAAGCAATCATAAAGATCAGATCAGAAATAAATGAAAAAGAAATGAAGAAAACAGTAGCAAAGATCAATAGAACTAAAAGTTGCTTCTTTGAGAAGATAAACAAAACTGATAAACCATTAGCCAGGCTCATCAAAAAAAAGGGAGAAGACTCAAATCAACAGAATTAGAAATGAAAAAGCAGCAGTAACAACTGACACTGCAGAAATACAAAAGATCATGAGAGATTACTACAAGCAACTATATGCCAATAAAATGGACAACCTGGAAGAAATGGACAAATTCTTAGAAGAGAACAACCTTCTGAGACTGAACCAGGAAGAAATAGAAAGTATGAACAGACCAATCACAAGCACTGAAATTGAAACTGTGATTAAAAATCTTCCGGCAAACAAAAGCCCAAGACCAGATGGCTTCACAGGCGAATTCTATCAAACATTTAGAGAAGAGCTAACCCCTATCCTTCTCAAATTCTTCCAAAATACAGCAGGGGGACGAACACTCCCAAACTCATTCTACGAGGACACCATCACCCTGATACAAAAACCAGACAAACATGTCACAAAAAGAGTAAACTACAGACCAATATCACTGATGAACATAGATGCAAAAATCCTCAACAAAATACTAGCAAAGAGAATCCTACAGCACATTAAAAGGATCATACACCATGATCAAGTGGGGTTTATCACAGGAATGCGAGGATTCTTAAATATACGCAAATCAATCAATGTGATACACCATATTAACAAATTGAAGGAGAAAAGCCATATGATCATCTCAATAGATGCAGAGAAAGCTTTTGACAAAATTCAACACTCATTTATGACAAAAACCCTCCAGAAAGTACGCATAGAGGGAACTTACCTCAACATAATAAAGGCCATATATTACAAACCCACAGCGAACATCATCCTTGATGGTGAAAAACTGAAACCATTTCCACTAAGATCAGGAACAAGACAAGGTTGTCCACTCTCACCACTATTATTCACCATAGTTTTGGAAGTTTTAGCCACAGCAATCAGAGAAGAAAAAGAAATAAAAGTAATCCAAATTGGAAAAGAAGTAAAGCTGTCACTGTTTGCAGATGACATGATACTATACATAGAGAATCCCAAAGATGCTACCAGAAAACTACTAGAGCTAATCAATGAATTTGGTAAAGTGGCAGGATACAAAATTAATGCACAGAAATCTCTTGCATTCCTCTACACTAATGATGAAAAATCTGAAAGAGAAATTAAGGAGACACTCCCATTTACCACTGCAACAAAAAGAATAAAATACCTAGGAATAAACCTACCTAAGGAGAAAAAAGACCTGTATGCAGAAAATTATAAGACACTGATGAAAGAAATTAAAGATGATACAAATAGATGGAGAGATATACCATGTTCTTGGATTGGAAGAATCAACATTGTGAAAATGACTATACTATCCAAAGCAATCTACAGATTCAATGCAATCCCTATCAAACTACCAAAGGCATTTTTCACAGAACTAGAACAAAAAATTTCACAATTTGTATGGAAACATAAAAAACCTCGAATAGCCAAAGCAATCTTGAGAAAGAAAAATGGAGCTGGAGGAATCAGGCTCCCTGACTTCAGACTATACTACAAAGCTACAGGAATCAAGACAGTATGGTTCTGGCACAAAAACAAAAATATAGATCAATGGAATAGGATAGAAAGCCCAGAGATAAACCCACACACATATGGTCTCCTTATCTTTCATAAAGGAGGCAAGAATACACAATGGAGAAGAGACAGCCTCTTCAATAAGTGGTGCTGGGAAAACTGGACAGCTACATCTAAAAGAATGAAATTGGAACACTCCCTAACACCATACACAAAAGTAAACTCAAAATGGATTAAAGACCTAAATGTAAGGCCAAATACTATCAAACTCTTAGAGGAAAACATAGGCAGAACACTCTATGACATAAATCACAGCAAGATCCTTTTGGACCCACCTCCTAGAGAAATGGAAATAAAAACAAAAATAAACAAATGGGACCTAATGAAACTTAAAAGCTTTTGCACAGCAAAGGAAACCACAAACAAGACGAAAAGACAATGGGGGAAATGGGGGAAAATATTTGCAAAGGAAGCAACTGACAAAGGATTAATCTTCAAAATTTACAAGCAGCTCATGCAGCTCAATATCAAAAAAACAACCCAATCCAAAAATGGGCAGAAGACCTAAATCAACATTTCTCCCAAGAAGATATACCAATTGCCAACAAACACATGAAGGAATGCTCAACATCACTAATCATTAGAGAAATGCAAATCAAAACTACAGTGAGGTATCATCTCACACCAGTCAGAATGGCCATCATCAAAAAACCTGCAAACAATAAATGCTGGAGAGGGTGTGGAGAAAAGGGAGCCCTCTTGCACTCTTGGTGGGAATGTAAATTGATACAGCCACTATGGAGAACAGTATGGAGGTTCCTTAAAAAACTACAAATAGAACTACCATATGACCCAGCAATCCCACTACTGGGCATAGACCCTGAGAAAACCATAATTCAAAAAGTGTCATATACCACATTGTTCATTGCAGCTCTATTTACAATAGCCAGGACATGGAAGCAACCTAAGTGTCCATCAACAGATGAATGGATAAAGAAGTTGTGGCGCATATATACAATGGAATATTACTCAGCCATAAAAAGAAATGAAATTGAATTATTTGTAGTGAGGTGGATGGACCTAGAGTATGTCATACAGAGTGAAGTAAGTCAGAAAGAGAAAAACAAATACCGTATGCTAACACAAATATATGGAATCTAAAAAAGAAAAAAAAAAAGGTCATGAAGAACCTAGGGGCAATAAGGGAATAAAGACTCAGACCTACTAGAGAATGGACTTGAGGACCCGGGGAGGGGGACGTGTGAGCTGGGACAAAGTGAGAGAGTGGTAGTGTATGTACGGACATATATACACTACCAAATGTAAAATAGATAGCTAGTGGGAAGCAGTCACATAGCACAGGAGATCAGCTCGGTGCTTCCTGACCAGCTGTAAGGGTGGGATAGGGAGTGTGGGAGGGAGGGAGACACAAGAGGGAGGAGATATGGGGATATATGTATATGTATAACTGATTTACTTTGTTATAAAGGAGAAACTAACACACTATTTTAAAGCAATTATACTCCAATAAAAATGTTTTTAAAAATTAAATAAATAATAAAAATTTTAAAAAGACTTTATCCGCTAGCAGTACTTTCCTCAATAATATTTTAATGGTGTATAAAATATTTTCTTTGGTAACTATAGTATATCTAACCAGAGGTTATCACAACTGCTATCCAAAATACTCATTATCGTGACTGGGGTATAGACACACATACATTTGAATATACATATATATACACATACAGATTGCATTTTTATACATCTTTATATATGTACATAGATATGTGTATATATATATTACTTACACGTATATGTATGGTATACATGCATATATGCATGTGTTTATTCAGCTTGATCTCTATCATCCACTATTATGGTGCTAAGCAAGTGAATTCTGCATAAGTAAAAGGGGATGTTTATTGATACTTTTCTTATGAACTAGGTTACTAGTTCTCTTATCAAAAAAATAATAAAACGTATGTGGAAGATATGGAGTTCTTAAGTATCAAGTTGTCTCACTTTCCAAAGGTTTATCCTCTTCAATCCTGTTAACATAACATAATGAGAGCTGATTCATGGAGAATGCTCATCATATCCCATGACCCTAAAATATAGGAGAAGTCATTTTTTCTCAGCTGGTAGCGGATAGCTTGGCCAAAGAACGTATGATCCACATTACTTTGAACAATTCGAATTCATTCAATCGAACTGATCATGTCACATCCCTGCTTAAAACAAAACATCATAAAACAAACAACCAAAAATATATTGGATCCTTGTGAACTCCAGAATAAAATCCAAACTTTAAAAGATGGCACACAGGCACTTCCCTGGTGGCGCAGTGGTTAAGAATCCACCTGCCAGTGCACGGGACACACGTTTGAGCCCTGGTCCAGGAAGATCCTACATGCCACGGAGCAACTAAGCCCCTACGCCACAACTGCTGAGCCTGCGCTCTGGAGCCCATGAGCCACAACTGCTGAGGACCGCACGCCTAGAGTCCATGCTCTGCAGCAGGAGAAGCCACCACAATAAGAAGACCACGCACCACGACGAGGAGCAGACCCTGCTCGCCACAACTAGAGGGAAAGCCCGTGCGCAGCAATGAAGACCCCATGCAGCCAAAAAATAAATAAATTAAAAAAATAAAAATAGAAAGATGGCATACAAAACTTTTCCCAGCTCATTTCTTCAGACTCACCTCCCAGCACTCTTCCAAATACGTCTTGACCCTTAGCCACACGGAAGTTTCATTGTTCTCCAAATTTACCATATCTTTTACTATTTGCACCTGCCGGTCCCTCTATCTAGAATGGCTTTCCTCTACTTCTTTATCTGGCAAATTCCTTTAAAATCAATAAAAATTTAATATCCTCCATAAAGTCTTCCATAACTTCTTTGACAACTAGTCATGACTTTTCTGTTCCTATGTGTTATAAGAGCTTTTATGTCTTTTCTTATTAATTGTCTGTTTACCCTCAAAGACTGTGAGCTTCTCAAGGGCAAGGGCAGGGTTGTAATTTGCTCTATGCTTTGGGAACCAGGACAAGTTTAAATTATTATAGGCATATGTTCCAAACAGTGAGCAAGTATTTTAGGCAATTTAGAGATGGTTACGATTAATCCCCTGCATTCGGGAGCTTACAATCTATAATCTATCAAGGACAACTTAATGAAAGAGCTGGATTTTGAGCTGAGATGTGGCTTCATGCCTGGGAGAACCTTTGTGACTTCCTCACAAAGGAAGGTTAGGTTCGAACCTAACCTCATGGAACCTAACCAAGTCTGCCCCCAACTTATCTCTCTGGCCAGCTTGAGATACTGGGATATGTCACTAGAGCACACTCGTTAACCCTAAATAATAAATAAAGTTAAATGGTAAGCCTACTGTCATTTGAAAAGTAGATTCTGATGGAGAGTAAACAGACAGATGAACGGAACAGAAGATTCCACAAACAAACAAACAAACCCACACACAGATCAGAACCTAGCATAAAAGTGTTAGAATGACAGTTTATAGGGAAAGGAGAAACTGCTCAAAAAATTATCTCATGACATATGGATCTCCATTTGGAAGATAAAATTAGACCCCTAGCTCATACCAAATACAAAAATTAATTCCAATGGTTTGTAGTCCTGAATGCAAAAAATGAAACTTTAAGAATATTGAGAATACACAAGAATATATTTTTATGATTTGTATTAGAAAGGATTGTCTTAAAGATAAAGAACAAACCATAAAAGACAATATAGATATAATTCATTATATGAAAATCAAAAAACTCTCTATAACAAAAGATTCCAGAACAAAACATACGTTGCATTACCTCCCATCCCTAAAGGAGAGTAATGCAATGTATATAACTGTTTTAGTACAGTCCCTCCAAGCTGCAGATACCAAGAAACTATTGAACATGAAATTATCTTATTATGGGAAATACTTGCATAAAAGAAAACAGGAAAGGAGGCAAGGAAGGCTGGGAGAGCTGTCAGACCTCAATGCAGTTCCAACCCCTGAGCGAAGGAGAGAAGGACAGAAGGTTAGATGGAAAGACATTAGAACACTTCGCAATCTAAGCAAGGTCTGACAGAGCCATCTGAGAGTCTCTGAGCCAAAATCCATTAATAAATAAGTCCCATGTCTTTCAGACACAAATCTGCTTCAGTATCCCTGCCACACTCAATCATTTGTGGGAAGGTGTAGTCTCAAGACAAACTCTGAAAGTGAAGGATTTTAACTCATAGCAGTGGGCCCTCATTCAATTACATTCCCTACGACAGAGGTGTATAAGGCACATCTCACAGCTACCACAATCTTACCAAAAAAATGGCAAAGGATATGTAGTCAAATGGCTAACAAATATAATCTCACAAGCAATCAGGGAACTGCAAATTAGAACAGTAAAGAGATAGGACTTCTTACAACTTAGAATGGTAAAAATTAAACTCTCTGTCAAAAACAAGAGTTTTCAAAGATTGAGGAAATGGGAACGCTCATAAATGACTGTTCGTAGCGTAAATCGGTACAGCTACTTTAAAATACAATTTGGCAGCATCTAGCGATACTGGAAATGTACATAATATCCTAGGACACCACAATTCATCTATTTATACCGGAGAAGCTCTTACATACGTGCAAAGAGAAATATTCAAAGATTGCCGTTGCAGTACTAAGTAAAATCTTAGAACAATCTAAATATTCATCAAGAGCAGAGTAAATAAAATGTTACACATAAGCACCATCCAGCAGTTTAATAGAATGAAATAAATTTCTACATCTAAGTAGCATAGCTAGACCTCAAAAAGGTAACTGGAACAAAGAAAGCAAGTTGAAGAATTATGTGTACAAATTATACCATTTATGTAAATTTTAAAGCCACACAAAACAATTAAGTATTGTTTATAGATAAATATATATGGTGTAAATTCATTTAAATGGATTGAAAAGTACATATCACATTCGTAACAGTGATTGCCTGAAGCTTGGGGTTTACGGAAGAATGATGGTGAGAAGGATTTGGTGAAATGTTCTTTTTTGTTTGTTTGTTTTTAACATCTTTATTGGAATATAATTGCTTTACAATGGTGTGTTCGTTTCTGCTTTATAACAAAGTGAATCAGCTATACATATATGTATTTCCCCATATCTCCTCCCTCTTGCGTCTCCCTCCCTCCCACCCTCCCTATCCCACCCCTCTAGGTGGTCACAAAGCACAGAGCTGATCTCCCTGTGCTACGCGGCTGCTTCCCACTAGCTATTGGTTTTACATTTGGTAGTGTATATATGTCCATGCCACTCTCTTACTTTGTCCCAGCTTACCCTTCCCCCTCCCCGGGCAGGATGGCAATAAAGACGCAGACCTACTAGAGAATGGACTTGAGGATTTGGTGAAATGTTCTTACAATTCGTCTAGGGCTCTAACAATATAGTTAAGAAAACAGGGATGTTGTCATATGAATATTTCCTATCTGGAATAGATGCTAGTGATGCAGATTACCTTGAAAAAGCACGAAAATAAGAGATTCCTGCGTCTGAAAAAGATTTGATGTTCTGAGCCAATGCACTTGGCCTCCTTTTCTGGACTGAAACCATTTATGAAGAGAAATGTGTCAATATGGATAATTTAACAAATATCTCGAAGATCATAATTACTAGAAAGCTGCTGAGATTGAAGTGAAACAAAATAGTAGGGGTAGACTGAAGAGAATTGTGAATAAGCCCATTATTTTAAGATCAAATGCATTAATAAAACCAATATCCTGCTGCTAATGTGAGTACTTGTTCTGATTACTTTATTGTTCATTTGGAGATTTCTTTATTAGTCTTTAGCTTCTATTTAACATAAAACACTTTGTTTTGTATACTCTGTTAAACATTTATCTTTGCTGATGACCAAGGGCACTCCAATCTGGTGCTATATTTATCTTAAGGGTGTTGGTTTTCAGCCTTGGTGCTATCATGAGTTTAAAAAGCAGCATAAGAGCATGTGCTGCCCAGGGAAACTTTGCAACCAGAGACAAATTTGATTTCTCTTTACTTGCGCTGCAACTTCTCTTGAGTTCTCTCGGAGTTACCCATAAAAATTATTGGAGGAGGGCTTCCCTGGTGGCACAGTGGTTGAGAGTCCGCCTGCCGATGCAGGGGACACGGGTTCGTGCCCCGGTCCGGGAAGATCCCACATGCTGCAGAGCGGCTGGGCCCGTGAGCCATGGCCGCTGAGCCTGCGCGTCCGGAGCCTGTGCTCCGCAACGGGAGAGGCCAAAACAGTGAGAGGACCGCGTACCGCAAAAAAAAAAAAAAAAAAAAAATTATTGGAGGAAATCATTTATTGGAATTAAGATACTGGGCATGATTTGATTTCTAATATAAAAATTAACTACTAAGATTTTTCTAAACCTAAATCTTAAAATAAATCAAATATAAACTTTTAAAAATTGTGATCAGTTAATTTTCCTATTGAAGGAGACCCTGAAAAATCTTTCTTTGCAACCACCCTACACTGTCATTTCAGTTTTTAATAATTTTCTCATCACAGCTTATTTACAGATAAAATCAAATATCTGGATCATTGGTTTTCAAAGTGTGATCCCTGGACCAATTATTTCAGAATCACCTGGGGAGCTTGCTTAAAAATGCTGCACCTATTCTTACTCAGAAGAATTAGGGCAGAGTACAGGAATCTGCATTTTAACCTGTGATTTTTATGCCTGTTGGAATAGGTACCTGTTCTTTTGGCTAACTTCCTTTACAACATGCTGGTCAGAAAGGCAAATGTCAACTTCAAAGGATTCTGTGCACAAAAAACATTAAGTCTGTTTGAGATTGTAAAGCACTTGAAAATACTTAGATAAAGAGTACCAGCGAGGGTAAAAGTAATATTATAATAAATGTGCAATAAAGATAAACTTATTTTATTATTAAAAAAGTATATAATATACCCAATGTTATGAACACACTTTTCACACAAATGTGTACCACTTTACTTTTTTAAAATGCACCTAAATTTCATCACCCTGATATTATTCAACTGAGCCAGACAAACCAGAAGCTGTTAAGGAGGAACTGCTAATACAAAGCTCATCAACTCTGACGTGAACATAGAGGAATGGTATAGGGTATTAGTATATTGAGAGAGAGAGAACTTTAAAGAAAGGGTGAAGTGTTACATTTAATGGTCCTATGTAATTTTGCAATATTTGCTGAGTACATTTGAGCTTGCTGTGGCTCTGTAGATAGGAAAATACCATAAACCTTGTTTTATGGCTGTCTTATCACTCTTCAGAACAACCTTGACAATACAGCTGCTTGTGGTAAGGGAGGATGGTGAGAAGCTTGGGTTGCGGGAACATGAACTTCAGAAGTAATGCCATTCAGTAAAGCATGTCTTTAACAGTGAATCATTAGACAGTTAGTGCCACTGTTATTAATGTTTAATAATTACTAAGCACTTGTATTATGCTTTATGCACAAGGAAACTAGGCAAGAAGGAGGAAGGAGAAAAGAAGTGTTGGGGGAACAGAGGGAAGGGGAAGGGAGAAGAGAGGAAGAAGAGAATGTGAGAAAGCCAAGAGAGTACTGTATAGAGAGAAAAAATGAATTAACCATTTTTGCACACAGCTGTTGTAACTGTGGATGTAGCACCGTATGACATGTATCCACAGAGGGAGGTTAACTTCTAAAGCAGGGAATATACATGAATGAATTCTATAAATTAAAAATTGGAGTTCTGTTCATTAGGGAAGACAGTCTGTTGGCCTAAGTCAAACTTGATTACAAATAGCTGTACCTACAAATATTGGCTAAAGATTAATCCTTGCTAGAAAGCTTAAGAAGTGAGAACATTCTATCAACTTGAAAAATAAAAACTCTTCTTTCACTGGGCTTTGGTACTGACCAATTCATAGCAGAAAACTCGAATTCCAATATATTCGTTATTGGACCCAACAAAAGTACAAAAAGCACTATTATAATAGATATTACAGTCTTTTGTTGTCGATATTAAGCTATTGTTTAATATTCATATATATATATACATACATGGTTTTTATGTATGAACTTGTGAGTATATATGTAATTCTATTCATAGCTTGAAGAGCTGTAAAATGCAGTGCTTTAACGTATCTTGAGATAAGTGTCCCCAAGGAAGCTAAAAAAGATACTTGAGACAAAGAATCTTATTTATGTGTTCTGGCTCTACATTAGACTCATTTAATGACAGATTTCTGGACTCCAGACTTCAGATTCTCTGAAATGATTCTTAACAATCTATTTTCTAAAAGCTCTCTCTAGATGATTTTAATTCAGTTGGTCTAAGAATTGGCAGTTAAGAACCTACTCATTCCTTAACTATCTTTTCTAGGTCTACCCGCCCAAGATACTGGGACAAATCCAGCATCTAGAAAGTACTCCTTTCTCAAGAGCTTCATTGGCACATTACTGTGTTATCTCGCACTTGATCCTGCTCTGGAGTTCCTCGCAGGTCTCCCAGGTCCCTAGTAACCAGGGCTCCCCAGGAGATGGGTTTCAATATGTCCTTACCCATCACCTCTGAAGTAATCCTACCGAGATCCTTATTCTCTCAAGAGCTCATTTTAAAAAACCAGCTGCTCAACTTTCCCTGAGAAGGCTTTCTTCCCTGAGCTGACTGCCCACGTACTTAGGCCTCCATATTTTAAATTTGAGGTCATGAGGCGTGAAGAGGAGATTCTGCCCCAAGGTGAGAAGAAAAGAAGATAATTTGGAAGAAGATATGGGTAGAAATGTCTTGACATTTAAATTTCAAGTGTGTTAGTATAGGTGGTCTTCCCAAGATCAAGGAGTACGGAATTTAGGAGTATGGTAGCCTGATATGTCAATTATATGAAAATAAATATCCTGCAAAGACTTTTCAAAACTATGTCATGAAATTTTCAGTGCCGTTAGTTCACAAGTCTTTGTCATCATAACCTTCTCTTTCACAAATGGCAGACTTATAATCCCAATGGTTTAATAATACTGTTACAATCATAGTGACATTAACCAGCCTGAAGTCCTAACTCAAAGTCTGCAATGTTCAATGCATAAGTCGTAGGAGTTTCTAACAGGCAACAACCCTAATCGAGTATAGCAAAAAAGAGAAGAAGTCAGAAGATTTGGATTCTCTTGCTGGCCCCATCAGTTATGAGACGTGATCTTCAACAAGTCTCTCAAACTTTCATTTCTTACACTTTAAAATGTGCATAACAATATTTCATAAATGTCTATCCACATCTCCATTACCCCCTCCAGTTTTCATGTTACACTGGATAAATCTCCCTAAAATATTGTTTTTATTATGGTACTCCCTCCAGTGAAGAAAAGCAACAATGGAGGACCCACCTGCTCCCCTCCCAAGGGGCCTGTGCTCCCACTAAGCACCACGTTTCACCGACTCCTCTTGCAGCTAAACCGCTGCATGAGAACCGCATTTCCCCAGGTATATGAAACATGAAAGTGAAGTGTGGATGACTCTTTCTGCCTCTTTTGGCTATTTGGTTTAATTGCTGGCAAGTGGGGAGACAGAAACCACGATCTGATTGTTCTCTCCCAGTTCGGCTCTCATCATATATGCCTTCCTTTCCAGGTCCCAGCTTCGCTGCACCACCTAGAGTTCCCCTGAAAGTGCAGTGCTCTCACTTGACTCCAGCCCATTTCATCCTACACCCCAGCCACACACAACTGATCATAGCTCCTCGAAGGTACAATGTTCTCTGTTGGCTCCCAGCTTTGTACATTGTGTTCTCTTTCTGGAATATTCTCCCTGTTCTTCATCCATCATCTCTCACCTTAGATGTCACTTCCTCCAGGGAAACCTCACCTGACCTTCTAAGACCAGATTAAGTGCTGCTTCTCTATACCATATAAGTACCCGGTATTAACCAATATCGTAGAACTTAACAAACTGCACTGGTTTTACTTGTTCATCTCCACCAGAGTGGAAGACCTTTGAGGACAGGAATTATGCCTTTTTTACCAGTAATTCCGAGAGTTTGACGCAGTTCCTAGTTTAATGTTTGCACTCACAAATATTTACTACATGAGTGAATATATATATTCATATATATGTGTGTGTATATATATATATTTCCCCCCCCCCAAAAAAATCTGTAAGTCAAAAACTCATTACAGACAGGACCCTTGTTATACTTGCAGGCAGCATTCAGAGTACCTAACATATACTGTGTCCACAGCAGAAACTCAACAAATGCTTATTGAAATCAATTTTTTAATTTATGAAATTTGAATCAAGGGTAATTAAACCTTCTAAATAAAAATTAGGTATTACAGACTTGGTTCTGAAACATATTCATGGTAATATAATTGCCATTTCAAGGGCAATTTTTGTCTACAGAATACTTATACTAAATTTTTAGAAAACCCAAGTGTCCCTTCCTGGAAAGGAATTTATGAACATTACCAAGTTCTAAGGTTCTATTAAAGTCTAAAGTTCTATTAAAATATAAGTGTAAAATCTTCTCTTGACCTTTTTGAATTAGCCATCACTACAAAATGGAAAATTCCAAGAGTGTGGGGTCCAGTATCCCAGTTCTTCAAAAGGGATGAAACATCAGGCCTATATATAATGATACAGCATGGCTTTGACCTTTGGAAAACTTAATGATGTTTTGTTTTTTAATATGAGGGGCCTGGCTTAAATATCTTAATTTCATTATCTATTCATGAGACAGCTTGGTCCCAGACAGTTATAATTCGACTTTTTTTTTTTCTTGCAACTAAAGATTCTTTTATAATTCGACTTTTATAGTACTGTTCTGTTGATCTGCCCACATCTTAGGAAGAGGGGCAGTCTTAGGGTTATTCAGGTTTTAGAGACGTAAGAACTCCCGTTTGTTTAAGCTAATAATTAGTTCCAGAATTGTAATCTTAATTGCTAAACCCTAGTTCACATTTTAGAATTCAGCACATTTTCATTTTGATTGCAAACTCTAGGGAAAGTGGTCACTAGATAACTAGAAAGTTAGAATTAATGGACCAATGCATGCAAAAATGCTTAGCAGAGCAATGCTGACTTGTGCCCTCCCAATGGATGTTAGCTAGTATTTATTTTTAAGTTCCAGGGTTCAAATGAAGTGAAATAATAGTCTAGTTCAGGAAACGCTATGGTGTTCCTGTTTGGTTCCACAGTTTTATTAAATAAATGTAGTTGCTTCATATTACAATAAATAAATGGGAGTGCTTTCAAACTTAATTACCTATCAGTAGAAAATGACAGGTGGTTCAAGGTACAGTCACTTAGTGTGGTTTATTCTGGTTTAGGGGACATAGTTCAGTGTGTTTCGAATATCTGTTTTGGATGTCTATTATATCTTGGCTACTACTGAATGCAAATGTTAATTTGTGTGGCCATTTTTTATTTACAGATCTCCCAACTGAACATTCCTGAATTCTCCTACAATGGTGGATTGACCACCCAAAGGTCAAGTCTGTTCAATGCAGGTGAGTTTTGGCCAGATCTGAAGATCCAGGGGTCAAATTCAAATTTAATTAGTCTTGTGGTATCTGCATGATGGAATTTATTTTCCAGAACAGCTGTTAACTCATTTCTTTGCTTACTTCCCTCCCAAGTTTTTCATATTTCTTGCCAGTTTCCCTCCCAAGATTTCTTTCTCTTAGTAATCTCTTGCCAAGTTCCCTCCCAATGTTTTTTTCTTCTAGTGACTAAATGTGAAAACTGTCTAGTGGAATAGAAAACACAAACAGATTTTACTTCTTCAACTTACACAGTAAATATTTTTATTACAATGTGTATGTAATGAATGGCCATGACAAATATTTACCTAATGACGACCATTTTGTGGTTACAGAAGGACTGAAACAGCTCTGTGGAAACCAGTAACATATCCTAAGCCTCGGACCTCTTCTCACATCCCCCACCCCACCGCCCACCATGCACTGTTACAAAAGCCAATTACGGCTCCAAACCAGGTCCTCTTACAAGAGAGTGAGTCACTGAAGAAAGACAGTCCAATTACTTGGTACCCAAACAGTAGCCTGCCTGGGATCTGTTGCTGTCAGTTGTGAGACAGTGTCATAGGATAAGATATTGGAGAATGGCAAAGGAGCGGTATTCTGGAAAGTTTTAAAAGGCAAGAGGACAGTGAAACCTGTCACTCTTTCAATGACAAAATATGATTATAATCTCCTTACGGGATAAGTAAATTAACGGGGGCCCAATTATATTAATTCCTCTTTTTGAGCTAGTAAAATCTTCAGTGCTGGTTACAAAAGTCACAAATAGGAGGATTCTAAGGGTAGTTTGGGAACGTGGAAAGAAAACATTGGAAGAGAAGTTAATGGGCACAAGGATACAAAATGGTATTTTTAAGAATTAACTATTAATTTGTCTAGAAATCCATTCTACTATAATCTAGATCCAAAGTAGGACATATAAGCAAGACATGGAAAAGTTCCTGAAAGAGGAGACCTAAAGGTGAAGAGTCAACAGGACTTGCTTACTCGTGTCTGCTTGTTACAATTTATTCTATCAGCATAGCACTGTCTCCATGCTCTTCCCTGTGATAGAGTCTTCACTAAATCCCACTGGCTGAATAGTTTTCAACCACAGACTGAAATCAGAAAACTATGTGAACTATGTTGTGCATGCTTTTTCCTATCGAAGCAAATTTGCACCTACCTGCCTACTCCTATGACACCAGGCATCATTACACACTCAAGTGATTTGTAGATATCAAAGTTGAATAAAAACACAAAAATGAGGAAGAAAATATTCCGCCTCATCTACAGCCCCAAGTCTAGATGTAGTACATTAAGAAACAGATCAGCTTTGCCAGTCAAAATGAAAACCTACTGAATCATGAACGTTTGTATTTGGTGATAGGGGCCACAGAGAGAACACGCTGAGGGAGTGTTGGGCTGACACCAGCTGTTAACCCTCAAGGATTCTGTAGGTATTTTGTGTTCCTGTGCTCAAAACTCCTCCACCAAATGCTTAAAAAAATAAAACCTTCATTTTGGAAGGTCCTCACTGGCCTCTTTCAAAGGCGGGAACAGTTGTTTAACAACAACAAAAATCGGTAACTTTTAAAGTCATTTAAAATAGGGGAAACTTGATTTTGACTGTCAGGATAGTCTAGCATTTTTAATTATTTTCATTTGTCACTCCCAGCAAAAACTTGTTGTTGTATAATTGTCTCCTCAAACTCTGAGACTGTGAGGCTCAGAAAAGAACATTTTCTGAGCAAAATTCTTGCAACTGACATGCCTACTTCAAAATATTTCTGAAACAGTCATCCAACAAGAATTTATCCTTCTCCCTATCAATGTGCTTGGTGGAGTATCCCAAAATAAAATGTTTAGAATCACTATTCTCAAGGAATTTACCATGTAGTTGGATAGATAACAGCATACAGGAAACATTCAGTAAAGAGAAGAGAAAATCATATACTAATGTACTCATTGTACTTACTACATTTGCCAGTTTAAAGTACAGGAATTTAGGAGAGACTGGATGCTTTTGCCTATCATAAGATGACTAGGAAGACCTAAGTCAGTTGCAAACGTCAGCAGGACAGAAAGGAGCAGGGACTCAGGGACTATTAAAAATAAAAAACTAAGTGTTTTATTTGCTATTTTAAGGCAAAGAGGATGAAGAGTGAATTGTACAATAAAAAAACAAAGAACATCATCATTATTAAAACCCATCTAGTGGTGTCCTCCACTGGTACTTTGTTAGCAATACCTGTGATCCCTCTGCTTGATCAGACATCTTAGTCATCATAAGATCAGACATCTTAACTGACCTCCACATCCTTCTTTTCTAAACCCATAGCCTCTCTACCTGTACCTCTTTCCAGTTCCTGTTATGTAAGGAATCCTTAATCCTAAACCAACTTCTCGAGGAAAAAAATATTCACTTTTTCCCAAAGGCTCATTTTTCCTGATGCCCTTTCCTAAGGATGCAAATATTGAATAGTACACAAATAAGGGATTCCTTATCTTCTCATAATTACTCTGATACTTTAGTCTCTTCTTGTCCATCATTGACATTATCTGGATTACTGAAATAGCTTCCTATTAGTCTTCCTCCTTCTAATCAGAATAGCAAATAGTACTACTACTACGACTAATAATAATCACTGTTTTATTTATTAAGTACTTTCTATGTGCCAGAAGAATCCACAAAACCCTATAAAATAGGTAATATTATCCTTATATTGCAGAGGATAAAACTCAGTATACAGCAAGGTTAAGTAACTTTCTTCAGTAGCCCAGCTCTATCAGGTTTCAAAATCTCTGTTCTTTCTGTTAGTCCACAAAGGTTTGAATCACATCCACCTTAATTCTGCTTCTCATATCACAGCCAAAGAGATATATCTAAATTGCAAAGCTGATTACACTTCCCTGATTAAAGCTCTCCAAGACCAAATTCCTGAGACTGGTTTTCAAGGCTCCCAAGACATGGCCCTCCAGCTTCATTCCTCCCCACTCACTGTCCCCCAATAATACTCTCGTTCTCTCAAGATGCTTGTGGTTCCCTGCGCAAACCAAGTGGTTTCATGTCTGGTTTTTCTGCTCATGCAGTTTCCTCTGTCCAGAATATATTTTCCATTTTTACTTATCCTTCAAGGTGTCTGTTTTTAGAGAAAGCCTCCCTGAGAAGCTCCCTCAACTGGACTTCTGTAGTGCCTGAGAGTACTTCTACCCCAACGCTTGCTATATTGTATTGAAATGGTCTCTTTGCATATGTTTTCTTTGAGTAAAGGGATAATAAAGTTTTCATTTTGTACCCACCTTGCCTCCACCACAGTGAACGGTGTCTGGTAATCACAGAAGTCATGTTGTGGGGTCTGAAAGGGAGAGAGAAACTAGAAGCACCTCCCAACCCTGTGGCCATTTCTGGAGCATGGAACCAATATGCCTACACGCCAGACCTTCAGGATCGTATGCCAACTGTTTTCTCCCACAGAACACTCCAACTTTTGTTGATTGGGTCATGTAGAGCAGCTATAGATGACCACTTTTATAATTTTCTCTTAAAACTGCTTTTGTCAGCATCAAAATTGATATTGATGATTTTTCATGGTTCTCTTCAATTACGCCAAACCCCACCTTGTTTCCCCAGTACTCACTAACAAGAACAGGCTCTCAGACACATTTATCTTACGTCATGCTCTCTAGCAGTATTCTCCACCTCCAAAGGAAATAGAAATGAGCTACTGTTTACTGAATGGCTAATTTGTACCAGATGTTGTGTTAGGCGCCTTCTATTTATCTCATTTAATTTTCTCAACAATCCAGGGAACATCACTCATCAATCTTCACTTCTTCATATCAACCTAATCTTCTCTATTCCTATTGGCAGCTCTAATGTTCTTAATCAAAAAAAATTCCTCCAACGCCGTAAGTTTCACTCTTGTCACCATTAGAATTCCACAGGGAATCATTCCATCAGAGGACATCAGCCTTGTGCCTCCTCTGGAGATTATTCCTTACATTAGCAGTCTCAGCTTCATCCTTTTACTCCTATAGAAATGTCTCTTTTGTTCCTATTAGAGCAAGCATTACATTCTTTATTGATTTTTTTCCCTACTGGCCCATGAACTTCCACAGTATATAGATCTTGCTCTATTCATATTTTCATAAAAGACAGCAAGTTTCAATAAATGTTTTCAAAATTAAGACTCCCTATTTTCTTATAGTTTAAAAGTTCATTTAGGCACAGAAAACCATATATTGTATGATTCTAATTATGTGAAATATCTAGAATAGGAATATTTTAAAGACAAAAGTTTGCTTAGGGCTGGGTGGACGAGTTAGGTATGAGAGAATGTAAATTGATTGCTAACCGGAATTTCTTTTAGAGGAGTTCAAAATGTAGTGATGGTTGTACTACCTTGAGAATATACTTAAAAAAAAAAGAAAAAGTATTATACACTTTAAAAATAATTTTAAGGCTGGCCATGGAATCAGAAAAAAAAAGGAATATGTTTTTATTCTTATCCTCTTTCCTTCATTATTTTAACAGTTTTATCAAGATATAATTCACATACCATACAACCATTCATTAAAATACAGGTCACTTTACTATGCACTCTTTAGAAAATAGACCACATCTTATTCAACTTGGCATTCTCAGGACCTAGCACACTATTCAGAAGATAGTAA
The DNA here is from genome assembly GCF_949774975.1 of Lagenorhynchus albirostris. Lineage (NCBI taxonomy): Eukaryota > Metazoa > Chordata > Mammalia > Artiodactyla > Delphinidae > Lagenorhynchus > Lagenorhynchus albirostris. The sequence goes on from NC_083102.1 coordinate 31,868,484, forward strand.
ATGCTCATTCTATGAATTAGGTACCTATACCTCTGAATTTACTACTACTGATATAGCTATGCCATATTTGGGTTAAATATACTTCCATAGGTTTACTTGGGGGAATCAAGACACTATTTATAAAACCATTTCTATGGGAAAAGATATATTCAAAGCAAAAAATAAAACCTACCAGAAACCTGCCAACACCTTGCCACTAATAAACAAATAGAGCCCCTGATTTATCTTGCAGGGCACTCACTATCAGTCCTACATCCTAGCCCCCTCCTAGACAAATATCTGTATTCTCTAGAAATATGCAGATGCTTTATAACAAATGTAATGAGTGTTCCAACCTCTAGGTTGTAAACACTATCCCTGGAAGAAGAGCTTTTGAGGAATGAGGAATATTTTCTTCAAGGTAAATCCAGTATTTTTCAGGATAGTTTTCATTTTTATTATGCTTTCAGAGTGTATGAAAAATAAGAGAATGGAGCTTTTAAAAACTACTGTTGAATGAGTCAGTATATACATAAAAAGCCATTTGTTCAAGGATGTAGCCCTCTTTTGTAAGGACTGCAGTTTCTATCTAATCCACAATTAGCCTTTTTTCTATTTTTCTTGCACTGCATTTTAAGCTTCATTTTATTCCACTGCAATTTTTTTCATAAAAGTTGATTTAAAGGAATCTACTAATGTCAAATGCCATTTACCAAGGATAGTGATTTTGAATCAAGATCACTATTCAGGCAATACTACTGATAAACCTCATAATGTGATATTTTCCCTGCTGATCAACCTCATAATGATATATTCCCTACCATTAACACCAATAATTATTGAACCCTTTATTATGCAATTTATGTATTGAATAGTACAAGATCCATGTACTGACTTCACTTGGAATGCTTTCTGTATTTCCAGATGATTAGCTCATTCCTCGATATTGTCACGAAGTGATTCATCATAATTTTGCCTCTGTTTCAGAGAATTAGTCACTAAAAGTTGTATGGTTACATGTTCAAGGCCAAAGGATGAGATCTAATCACAATTTAATTGCTGATTCCCTACTGGTGGTCAATGTTTGTTTCATTAGGCTATGGTGTTATTAAAATAATTAAAATCCTCTTATGTAATTTTGAAGTACCTTTTAAAAAATATATGCTATATAAATGTCCATGGAGGACATCTGTCTCACTAATAAGTGTACAAAATTCTTACCATTCATAGAGTTTTTATTGTAACCAAACCAGACCACCATTTACAAAATAAATTGTAATTTCTTTATGTTTCTGCAAGCTTCTTACAGCAGGGGTCATATATTTTATTAATTAATTTACTCACAGTTTACCCATTGTGGAAATGTGATTAATATATACAGATTGATTAAGTAAAAAGTTAAATATCTAGTTTGAAGGTTTCATATGCATAATCAGATATTTTTCACATAATTACTTACCTCTTCTAGTTGGCATGCTTTGATGACACTCCTATATCTATACTCATCATAGGAAACACCAAAGATGATGTTATCTTTAATGGTGCCAGGCATGATCCAGGAAAACTGAGAGCAGAATGAAATTCTTCCACTGTGCTTAATTTTACCCTCTGAAGGCTCCAGTTCTCCCATAATCATCATGAGAAGTGAAGTCTGGAAATAAACCCATTGTTATTATGTTAAATCACTTGATCAAATCACTCTCAGGATGCACGTGCCTCCAACTGTCATCCTAAGCAGAAGTAACTCTTCTAATTTTTAAAGATTCTATATTAATTTATTCAATTCAAAAAAGTTTAAGCACTTCCTGTTCTAGGTATACTGCTATGCACAAAAGATACGAACAGGAATAAAACAAAGAGGAATAAAAGAGACAATTACAATGGAGTGTGATAAATGCTACAATAGAGGCTCACAGAGATGGGGCACCTAATTCAGATTGTTGGGATGGGTTTGGAAGAGGTCAGGGAAAGATTAGTAACAGCTGACATTTATTGACGGCTCACTCATTTTCTCATATGCCTTGTTCAATCTATCTAATGCCATTGTACCTTTCTTGGAAACATGTTCAGAATCTGGGGGCTTGATAAGCTAATATCATCTCTTGCCAGAATAAATACAATAGCCTTCTAACTTACCTCTTTGCTCTGCCCTTGTCTTCCTATAATCTATTCTCAAAGTGGCCCTGTCAAAATTTAAGTCTGATCATGTTACTTTTCTACTGAAAACCCTCCAAAGGTTTCTAATGTCTTCAGAACAAAAGCCTAACTCCTCACAAGGCCCTTTGTAAGTCCCTCAGAGCCTTTTTACAAGGTCCCAAGTAATGGTGTGGCTCCCATTACTTCTCTGACAGCTCTACTCTCCATGGCTCACTGTGCCAACCCCACTGACCTCCTTGCTGTTGTGTGAACTAGACAGACACAGTCCCATTTCACAGGTTTGCTCCACCCCTTACCTGGGAGACTTCCCCAGAGAGCCACATGACCTAATCTCTCACCTCCTTCAATTTTTTGCTCAAATGTTACCTTTCAATGAGGCCTTCTCTATCTCCACTGCTTAAAATCACACCGCTATCACCAATCTTCCTTTCTGTTTTATCTTCATAGCATTTACTATCATATGACATACACACACACACACACACACACACACACACACACACACATATGTATACCTCCCACTAGAATGTGAGCCTCTTGGGTTGAGGAAGAGGGTATGTTGTGGGTTTTGTTCACTACTATATCCTCAGGGCCTAGAATGGTACCTGGCACAAAGTACCTACTCAATATAATTGCTAAATGATATGTATTTTACTCAATAATTTAATGATATGATACATTATATTAAATTAGAAGGGCTCAATAACTTTAAACAGTGAATTACTGGTACATAAATATAGAAACCAATGGAAGTGAATTAAAACTACACAAACAAATCCAAATGCATAAAAGAACTAGTGTTTGATAAAGATGTCATCTAAAATCAGTGGAGAAAAATAGACTATTCAGTATATGGTGCTGAACAACTGAACAGCCAACTGGAGGTCAAACAAAAGAACTGTAGCCATATATCACACCATATGCATGATGAACTCCAAACAGGCCAAAGAATAAGTATAAAAATAAGACCATAAAATACTTGAAGAAAACATTGAAGGATGCCTAAATTAAAAAAAAACAGAAAGAAAAATGGAGTAAGAAAGTCTATGACTCAAAATCCAGGAGCTATAAAAGATAAATTAAATCACGTTAAAAAAAATCTTGTGCACAGAAAATGAAAGGAAAGAATGTCAAACTGAAGTAAATATTTGCAAGTTATATCACTCAAAGGAATAATTTCCCTCTTAAGTGATCTTAAAATCAAAAGGAAAAACACTAACATCTCATTAGAAAATTGTGCAAAGTATACAAACAGATATTTTACCAAAAATTAAAATAGAAGTGGCCTTTAAACATATGACAAGATACTGTACTTTATTCATAATAAGTGCAAATTGAAAAAAACACTGACATACGACTTCACCCAATGAGACTGGAAATAATTAAAAAATTAGATGCCGTCTGCTGGGGATGCTGTGGGGTAATAAATCTGCAATCTTATATGGACTGTATGGCACGTGAATAAATCGATGCAACCTTCAGGAAGTTTGACAGATATACAAATGCTTTACCATTTCTAGGAAGCTACCTTGCAGAAATACTTGTAGGCGTGCTAAATGGCATATATGCAAGATTAGTCATAGCGTCATTCTTTGTGTTAGTTAAGCACTGGAAATAACCCAAATGTCAATCGATAGGTGACTCATTACATTACAGACCTCTAACCAAACAGTAAAATACTATACAGCGATGTATATAATATATATACATTCAAAAAATTAACAAGAGTAGCTGCCTGGGTTGAGAGAAATGGTGGAAAGTGGAAAATAAGCAGAGGAGAAACAGAAGTGAGAGGGAAATTTTTCAACTTTTTATACATTTTAATTTTCCAGAATTTTAAATTTTAATAAATAATATCACCTAAAATATATTAGGAAGGAGGGACAAGAGACAGACATCTTTGTGATATCTAGTTCAGTAAATTTTAAAATTCTTATTGTATAGGGAAAAAAATTCCAAAATTCCTTATTTCTACATAAAATTCTTCTATATAAAAATTAAAACTAGAAGTGTTATTTTCATATAGAACAGCTTTATAAATCCCAACAATGGAATGGATCTGATTATATATGGATTACATATCTATATATATAATATATAAATATATATATGTGTAGGCATATATTATATGTATATATATACATATATATGTATACATATATATGCACACAATATACAGGTTAAATATAGGTTTGTATATATTAAATACAAAGGCTAAATATATATTTAACAATATTTATCTATATAAACTTATATAGATAAATATATAATATTTATCAATATAAACATTTATCAATATTTTGGTATTTTGAGAGATGTGAAGTTAAATGTAAACATCATTGAATATAATACATATATAAAATACCAAATATTGATAAAACTTGGCAGACTTTGTATTTTATTTAAAAAGTAAGCAAAAACAGAAGCCAACAGCCATTCCACACATCTGATACTCAGTTATTAGCAGAGCAAGCTAAGAGTTCCAGAGCAAGGCCAGCCAGGGCAGAAGACAGAGACTATGTGCTGTCAGGGGTTGTCAGCAAGGCCACAGACCTGCTTCAGTTGTGTAGACAACAGAAGAACTAAAAATCCCCACACCCTGGGGGCGATACCATAAGCCAGCCTTTAGTTGGGGATACCCAGGAGTGTAGACTCTTATACCAGTACTGCTTAACTAAAATAATTCAAGGAAGTTTCATAAATGAAAGATATTGAATGTAGATTAGAACCCCCCCAAAATTCATTTTCCCAAAGACATTCAATTAACTAAATTTATATCAAGCACCTATTACATGCTAGGTACTATGATAGTCCTTGGAATATAAAAACAAAGAAGACATGGTTCCCCTACAGTCTAGACATTAATAACAAGGGAGAGTAATAAAATTAAACCTGACCTTACTGGGGTTTTTTAAGAGACTAGGACGTGTGTTTTATTCAAAAATGAAACAGTCCAATAAAAATTAGGTTTTAAAATCTGTAAACTCTTTGACTCTGCAATCCTAGTCTTAGAAACTGATCATTAGAAAATTATGAAATGCACAAAGATACAGATCAATCGATTTACAAATAATAGAGAATGCCATCACAACATCATTTATACAAAAATAACTTGGCAATAATCTGAATATTCAACAAAAACATGTAATGCTATGCAGCCATTGCGAATGACTGTGTTCTGCAGATAAAGCTTTGTGATGTGTTTGATTTCTATCTGAGTGAAATTGGTTACAATACAGTATTAGAGAATAATCCTATTTTGGTTTTTATAAACACATATATATAGGAAAATGTCTAGAAGAAAAATATTTCAAAATATTTACCCGATTATCCCTAACAGGTGAAATTAGGAATAATGTGCATTTTTTCCCTGATATTTTTTGTTCTATCTGCATTTTCTTGCTTTTCTACAAAGTTTTAACAACAGTATAAACAACTACCATTTATTAAGCATGTATTTTGTTCCAAGTACTGCATCAAGGGCTTTCTATACATTTCCTTATCTAATCCTTATACCTGACCTTATTGTATTTTATATCTCCGGATTTCCAGAGATATAAAATACAACCAAAATCTCAGAGATAGCTACCTGATCCATAATGTCCTTCTGGACACAAGTATACACATATATATGCTTTTATAAAATGCAGATCATAATGTACATATTATTTTATAACCTGTTGTCTTTCTTCACTTAAGAGTATCTTCAGAGTCATTTTTTAACATCCCTTAGCCTGACTGAATAACATGCCATTATATAACTACACCAAATTTTATCTAATCAATCCCCTATTGTTAGATATTTAGGGCTTCCCCCAATTTTGGGCTACTGAAACTATGTTGTGATGAATATATAAAATCTCTGCAAACATACTAGGATAAGTCATACAAATCGACAAGTTATTTGGTTATTTTTAAGGCTTTGGATATACAAATTACCAAATTGAGTGGTGCAGGAATTATCTTGAAATGTGAATATTTTCAATTATTCTATCTTATATTTTAGTTAGATCTTTTATCTAATAAGATTATAAAATGCTCCATTCCTATACTATGAAAGGACATCCTCCTAGACTGAGTTGCCAAGTTGTTTCTCAGAGGGGTTTAATTATTCCTAAGGGGTCACTGCCTCCATCTGACTCCATCTTCATGTCTACTTCCCAGAAGATGCAACTGTAACTCCAGCCAGCAATTATCTGCTCATCAGTTCTTAATAGAGTTGCCTGAAATTTAATTGCTGGTTAAGTCTTGTAATCTGTAATCCCAAAGCTATTTGTTTACACCTTTAAAGAAGTAATTTTAAACACCTAAACAAAATTAATTTAAAAAATTCTGTGAAATACTATTACTGTGTGCTCACAAGCAATCATTCTTGTTTAGATCATCTGTGACTTGCTTATTAGCAACTCCTCCTATGGTATCATTTTCTTTTAATAGTGATAATTGCTAGTAATATTATACAAGAAATAGAAGAAAAAAGTAGCACTTGGAGAAGAAACACATTTTTCTAAGAAGAAAATGCACAACTACAGCTACTTTATTGAAAGGCCTGTTTCTCATGTGGGAGAACGTAACTGGAGAGAGAAATAAGCAAACTGTATATCACTAGCACTATGAACACCAAATTCAATGATTAGAAATTTTCTATGGCATTTTGTTTCCCACGTCTCAGACTAAATTCTTCAAAATATGGTTCTTCCTAAATTAGACATTAATAAATAACTGTCTTTCAGGAGTATTTCTATTTTTATTTACATTTTTATCTTATAGCAGCACTGCTCCTTCCTTCCTCCCTCCCTTCCTCCCTCCCTTCTTCCCTCCCTCCCTTTCTTCCTTCCTTCCATTTCTTTCATCAAAGCTAAAATTATAATCAAATGGGATGAAGAACCTATTTTTAATAGACTTTCAAAGCAAATACCTATTATCCTTAGTAGCCCATTCCAAAGCCAGGAGGCCCTTTCTTATCCCTGATTTTATTCCTTCATGCCCTTTAAATTTATTTCCTAGATAAAGACAACAAGTGTTTATAATTATCTGAACAATAACTCAGGTCTTTGAAGATCACTATAAAGTCTTCTTCTGACAATAAACTTTGACCCTTTAGCTTTCTAACCTATTAATTTTTGTCAGATATATCTCCAAATATCCATGGTTTATAATTAGTTGGGGTGGGGGCAGGTGTTGAGGCTGACCAGCACTGAATAAATTAACATTCCTATGTATTGCCTTCAAAAAACTGTCCCATCTCAATAACTTTTCCTCATAATAAATCATAAGCAAGTCCGAGTCCATTCTCCAAAATTCTAATGTCAACAAAATAGGTCCTTTTACATGCAGTTACTGAAGTAAAATCTAAGCCATGATTTTCCTGGACCAGCTCTGAGAAAATGTCTGTGCCACAGACTGGTAAAAATGGATGCTTTATTTGTTCAATAAAGTTATTGAATGCTCATCCTGTATGTGCATGACGCTGTGCTGAGCAGTGTCCAAAATATAAAGATATAAAAGAAAAAGTCACTGAAAATAATAGGAAGAAATAAAAGGCTAGTGGATGCTATCAGTGGAATAATTTATATTATAAGGAACTCTATATCCAAGTATTCTCCTAATACCAATGTAAGAATTTCTCCAAAACACCTTATTACATTACAGACAAACTAGAAAAAGAAAGGAGAAAATCATGTCAAGTTAAGATCTTCATAATGAGTTATAAATGAGACTACCTTGCCTGCTCCAGTAGATCCAGCGACGGCCAACAACTGTCCTCTTTCTATATTGAAACTGATATCTTTCAGGACAGGAGCACCGAGAAGTGAGAAGTTACTGAAGAAGAGGCTGTTATCACCATTGGAAATTTTTCTATTGTTATTATTTTGTTTTGCTTTCTCAAATAATTTCCCAAATCCCTGTAAAAAACAAACAAACATGTTTTTCAGATATTTTCAATAGCTATTTGCATTATGTATGATTAGTTTGAAAAGCACATGGCACATGACCCATACTTTACAGCACACAATTGATAGCACATGATTTCTAGAGCACATAATCCAAAACATCTGAAAATTATAATAATAATTTCAATTTCTCAGATTCTTGCTCACCGCCAAATTTAATTAAAGATATCTATCTACATATATAAAGGTATCTATCTATATATATGTGTGCGTGTGATGTAAATATATACACACACATAAATATATATCCTCTCCTATAGGCTGGGTACATAAACATAATTATTTAATCTTCAGTAGAATAACAATATATGAGGTAGATTTTATAATCCTCTTTCAAAGCTGTAGACTGTGACTCAAAGAAATTAAGCAACTAAAGTCACGTAAGTAGTAGGCCTGAGTAGAATTACAACCCAGATCTTCTGCTCTATCATGCTGGTAGTACCTTCCTCTGAGAAGCTCAAAGCATTTCTTTAATTAGCTATTATTAAGTGTAAATATGATGATACTGCCATATGATTTGAATGAATTCCATTTTTGTAAGAGTAGCTGGGAGAAAGAATTCTCTTTTGAAAGTGCCCTGCTTCTATACTGCCCCATAGAAAGCTTTAGGGTAGTAGTCTTCAAACCAAAGTAAACAGCACTACAGATTATCAGGAGGAAGGTAGTGCACACAGTTTTAACGGAATGTATTCCCACATCCTCAACATGCAAAAGTACTCCTTCCTAAAGTTAGTCTGCCTGAGAATTTGCCTGCTGTTTGTCATTTCTCTTTCCCACTTCCTGCTCACAATTGTCCTTCCCTCACTTTACACAGAAGAGGCAGCAGCCTTCTCACTAGCCCTAAGTTTAGTTACATTGCATTTTCTGGAGTGTAAAAAGCTCAATAATACAAACAAGGGGACCGTAAGAGAATGATTTTCTCCTGAAAGGTGATCCCATAAAAGCAAAGCCAGAAATACTGAAGGAGGTAACATCTTATTTCATCCAAGTTTCAAACTGATGGCGATCTATGTGTCTTATCATCTCAGAATCAGATTTCAGAAATGAATTGAGAAATAAGATATTTTAATTAACTTATTATTTATTTAATTTTAATGAGTTAATAATTTAATACAAATTATTATCTGTATTTTAAAGTCAAGTCACACTTTCCTGACATAAAGCAAGTCACATTTAGCTGATTGGCTTGACAATGAGAACTGACTTCATAAATTCATTTATTTCCCATGAAATTGCACTGAAACTGCAGCTCCCAAGTTTTGAAAAAAATTATTTAACATATGAAAACAATATACAATAGACAAGAATTACATTCTTTGCCACCACTTAAACCTATGTTGAAAAATTAGTTTTTAAATTGAAAAGTCAACTTAAAATGTATCAGATATACATAGTTTTTCAGAACTATTTTAGGGCATACATAAGCAATTAAGCTTAAAGACCACTGCTTGAATTCTTATGATATGGATGGCTAACATCCCTTTCAGTTAACAGATAACTAAAAGCAAAGCTTTTAAGAAGTAGGCAATGAAAAGTCTTTAAATGAGACAAAGGCATCTGTTATTCCTTTATTCATTTATTTAACTAATAGACATTTCTTGAGCATCACCTCTGTATTAAAGACCACTTCAGGGACTTCCCTGGTGGTCCAGCAGTTAACACTCCATGCTCCCAATGCAGGGGGACTGGGTTCGATCCCTGGTCAGGGAATTAGATCCCGCTTGCGGCAACTAAGAGTCCGCATGCTGCAACTAAAGATCCCCGAAGATCCCACGTGCCACAACTAAGACCCAGCACAACCAAATAAACAAATAAATATTTTTTTAAAAAGACCACTTCAAAAATCCCACATAGGAGAATAACATATGGATAGATATTAATACTGCAATGTGTTTAGTGCTACAACTGAAAATTCACACCAAGTCCTATAGGAGCGCATTAGAGAAAGCAACTGACTCAGTCTGGAATTTGACCAAGTAAATGACACAGTACTAGGCTATGAAGGATGTAAGTGGTTATTTCACAAGAGCAAGAAATAGTCTAGGTGTTCCAGGAAGAAGGATCTGCATGCACATTTTAGGCTTAAAAGAACAAAATACATCTCAGGAATGGTGAGTGGCTAGGTGAGATGTATATGGTAAGATGACAAAGGGTATCCTTGGTAAGGTGGGCAGTGCAGGCTATTAAGGGGCCCATGTGCCATGCTTAGAAATAGGACTTTTATCCAATAAACCCTTGGACCAATGGAAGGTTGTTTTTACTAATAACTTTAATTTCTGAGTACAGAAGTAAAACACTTATTTCAGGAAATTTGGTAAACAGAGGAAAGCAGCAAGAAGAAAAAAATAATCACCTGTAATCCTACCACTGAAAAGAAACCATGTTTAACATTTTAATGATACCCCTCCACTCCTTCACATATATATATATATATATAAAATCATATATATGATATTTTACAACATTAAGGAAAAATTATACATAAGGTTTGTGACCTGCTTTTTCTGACTTACAATAAATCATAAATATTTTCACATACCATTAAACATTCTTTTAAATATAATTTTAAGTTGCAGGATAGTATCCAAGAGCATGGATAAAGTATAAATAGTTCTCTATTTTTGACATTATATGGTTTTCTTTTTAACTTAATAATTTTGTGATGCATGGACTTTGCTATAAATCTTGGAGCAAATCCCTTTTTTTTTTATAAGTATAAATTCCCAAACGTGGGATTTCCAGGGCAAAAGGTATAGCAAAAATTCTAAGTCTTTTGAAAAGTAGTTCCAAATTTTCCTCCATTAAGGTATGAGAGTGCTAGATTTGAGGAACCATTATCAACACTGTTGCTTTCTGGTTTGGGATTTATTTTGTTTTGTTTTGTTCTGTTTTTTCTGTTTTATAGGTGAAAATGGAATCTCACTATTGATCTTATTTTTATTTGATACCTAGTAAAGTTGAACATGTTCCATGTTTACAAGTCCCCTGTGGTTGTCAGAGGAAGGATTATGATATCCTTTGTCTTTACTTCAGTCTCTGTCTCATCTTCTCAACTAGCTGGGTAATAAATCATGACATTCTGAATTTCAGTCTCCTGAGTTGTTGAGGGTTTTAAATGAGGTAATATATATGAAAGTATTTTGTATACAGTAAAGCATTAGTCCATTTCTTTTAATTAGAGGCAGAGAAACCTAGGCTGACCTTTTGGCTCTCTCCTAACCAGTTGTATAACCTTGTTCTAGTTACTTAAAATCCCTAAAGCTCAGCTTCCTAATACATAAATAGAAATTGTACCTATTCAGCTTGTGTGGTGTGAGGGAAGAGTCATATATAACTCATCAGGGACTTGCCTCTTGAATAACTGGGTGAACGGTGACATCATCAAATGGGTGGAGAAGACAATGGAAGGAGCAGATTTACGAAGCTTGGGGAGTAATAAATGTGAGTGCTTGAGGAGCTTGCAGGGAATTTGGAAATAATGTATGAAGTTCAGGAAAGAAACTGGGGCTAAAGATTTGCCTTTGAGAGTCATCAGCACATTGATGTCAGGTGAGCCTGAGTCACCCAGAGAGCATGAAATGCCAGAAGGAAGCCTAGGTGCAGACACAGTGGCCCATCACCATTGAAGAGGCAGGCAGGGAAGACTTAGAAGTCATGGTCGGAATATAAGATGACATGGAAAGAGTGGTTCACTAAAGCTAAGTTAAATAAGTATTTTTAAAAGAAAAGTTTTAATATATTGGTAAGGGCAGAATCCAGATTGCAGCAGGGAAAAGTCATAAAAGATGACGAAGTAAGAACAGCTTTGATGGCCAAAGGAAGCAGAATGATAAAGCTTGGAGGATGAGGCTGGGTGGGCAAAAGTCAGAGAAGAAATTTTTTTAACTTGAAAATATTTAAATGTGAAAAGGAGTCAGTTGAAAAAAAGATGTTAAAACTTGTAGAGAGAGACTAATTGCTGGCCCCATGTCCTGAGAAGACGAAGCAAGATGATAACAGTTTAGTCAAAGGCAGGAGGAAGCATACATCTTTCACTTAGATAAGAAAGAGAAGAAAAAAATAATCCCAAGGGCAAAGAAAGAAGTTATAAGTATGCATACATGATGCTGCATATCTTATAGCATCTATATATTTTCTCTATATCTTACAGAAGTCAAGGCCATCTGCTGGGGGTGAGCAGAACCTAGGAGAGATTGGGAGTTTCAGGAAAGTGGTAAAAATCTGGAAAAGCTTTTAGAGAACTGGTAAAGAAAATTAACTAAATACAAATGAAAAGATTTCCCAAGAAAGTTTATAGGCCCATTTGAAGTTGAAACAATAACTGTATAAAACTTATAACTGACTAGAGTATATGATTTTCCCAGATAGCACCTCCTTCGTCAAAGATATCAAGTGAATGTTTTGTAGCAAAAGATTCAGTGAAAGGAAAAGGGAATTGAGGGTGCTGCTGGGAGAAGAACTGAAGTGACTGGTGTTGTCATTGGTGAAGGTTAAACCAGGAGTAGTCCAAAAGGGAGAACTAAGGAGCCTAGAAATCTTCATGAAATTGGAAGGCAGTAAAGGTGCGATGAAGAGACTGAGAGAGCTAAGGTTAGGAAATTCTGAACTAAGAAAGAGATTCCAGAGTGTGACATTTCCAAAGTGGAGTAAGTCTAGGTGCTCACCAAGCTCAGCATGTGACCATGAAAGGAAGCTTCTGAACTAACTGTAAAATGTAAGTTCTGAGGACAGTACTGGAAGGATTTCTCATATGGGTGCTGAAGTTTCAGACATGATGGCAGAGATTTAACAAGCACCACTATCCTGGGTAAATATCATCAAGGGGTATCCAGAATTTGACAGCTGACAGAGTTTGGAGGATGAGGATACAGCCAGATGGAAGGTTCACTGAAGGAGTTGTAGTCTGTGACATTTGGGTCCAAAACCTGACTTCAGCCCTTGCCTGTTCTGTGAGCTGAGCCAGGTTCTGTAACCTTCCTAAGCCTCCATTCCCTTATCAGCAAAATGGAAACATTAAGATTTCATCATAGGAATGTTATGAGAAATAAGACAAAACATATAAAGTGCTTATCTAGTACCTGGCAGATTGTAAGGGCTCAAGCATGCTACCTATTTTATTAGATGAAAGCAGAGTGAAATGGAGATTAGAAAAACAATTGTCTGTAAGTACTGTCAAACTTCTTATTTTTCTCAGAAAGGCATTTGAAATTCCTAAAATCAAAGAAGTAAAATCAACCTGATCCACACACCTCTCCACAATTTTTCTGGGCAGATAAAGAATTATTCTCTTACCTATGTCTAAAAAAATGAAGTATAGTAAAGCCCTTGAGGTCAAGTTACTTACGTAAATAAAACCAATTTAAGATATTGTGAAATATGTAGAAGTGGGACATTGGTTTCATAACTCCTATGTTTACTCAACATAAAAAAATGATAAGGAAAGAGGAACTCAACAGGTATTCTCAATAATCAAATATTACTTCTTTAGAAGCTGAAAAATCATTGATAATATTTTTTCTGACCATGAGAAATATTTACTACAGAATTTTTAGTAGTGAATTAAAATAAGTAAAAATAGTAGAAAACAATACATTGGTCTATTTCTCATACATCTTTATGGTGACTGGTGTATGTAAATTGCATTGGATTGGAACTTGAGATCAGAGAGGGTAGCATTTAGTGAGGAACTATTATGTGCATGGTACTATGCTGAATACTTTCCATAAGTTATCTCAGTCAATCCTCACAACAAACTTGCAAGGTATATATTAATATTCCCATTTTATAGATGAAGAAAAAGAGGCTCCACAAAGTTCAGTAACTTGGTCTAGATTACACAGATAGTAAATGGCAGAACCAGGATTCAAACCCTGTTCTATCTGGCTCCAAAACCTATAAGCTTTGTATTACTTCCTAATTTGTTATGTGAAGAAAATTACATGACTTAGAGAAAAATAACGAGGCTTGTCTATCGTATTTAATATTCCTGGGCCTCTACCTCTTAATCTATAAAATAAGTTCTATCATCATGCTAACTTTATTGCCCATTCGGATGAAAACCAGAACCACAAACAAGCAAAGCTTAAATATTTAGAACAAACAAAAACAAAAAATATCTGACCTCCTCCCAGAAGGCTGTTACATTCTCCATCACTACGTCTGTAGTTGTTAAGTTATATTCCAGTGTCTTATATTCTTGCTTTTGTAAGAAATCCTGTTTGCAAAAGAGAGCAAAAACGTATTGCGGAACCAGGATACCATTAATACATTATTACATCTATTTTACACTCTAATAGTGATGCATTCTGTACTTGGATTTTATGAATTACATTAGAAATTGTTTCTTAATAAAATAATTTTATAAGTGTTCTAAAGTTAATTTGCCAAGTACTAGAATTAATCATTTTGAAATGTAATATTTTATAAAACTGTTTTTATACATTAGATTTTTAACATACCACTGATTCATCCTTGTACTATTACATGTTAACCTTAGTGACGAATTTATAAAGCACACCTGAATTACCCACCAATTGTCTCAACTCAACATTAAGAGAGAAAACTATTATCTTCATCTTTATAGCACCCTCCTTATTAGAGGCATCTTTAGCATCACTTCTCTGGGTTAAGTAAAGGTGTGAAGATCTGATATAACTGATTTTAGGGCATCAAACCTTGATTCTAAAAGAAGGGCTCTATTAGCGACTCAGAATCACAGTGCTCCTAGAGATGGTGGGAGCATGAGGAAGAATTAGGTTTATGCATCCTGAAGTCTTCTTCATAGGACGTAGTTTTAAAAGTCTTGTCCTTGCTAACTTTTTCCCTTCTCGCTTCTTCAATTCACTCACTATCTCTATTTCGGTTTCCCTCTTTTTCTCCCAGTTTTGTTTTTAAGATCTGTTTCTCTGTCTGTATTCCTGTTTAGTGAATCTGTTTCCCTGATGCATTCTCTTTGGGTCTCTATGTCTGTTTCTCTCTTCTCTTTCTCTGTCTCCCCACCACCTCTCACATGGCTGTGATGGACTAACAGAAGAAATAAGACTAGTCCAAGAGCTGCCATGGTTCTGAGCTACATTCACCAATTTGTCTAAATGGCAGATCTCAAACTCACATATTTTCAAGATGATAAAACTAAGGAAGGTGGCTAAGTAGAGACTGTGATGAACTGGAGAGGGCAGACCCTCTCTGAGTGGGGAGCTGCCACAGCTTGTGAGGGAAGAGGACCCAGTTTACGGTATACTTCAAATTTTCAAAAGAGGCTGAAGACATGATTTGTTGTATATGTGACAGCACACAATTTTTAAATGCTGCCAACTAATTCAAATGCATTGTTTTAGGTTGTTTTGTTTTGTTTTGTTTTTGAATGTAAAGGTCAAATAAAACAGGTCAAGGGCCAAAATTAAGTCCATGGGCCACCATTTGCAAACTCTGGCCTAGGCTAAATAATGGCAGAACTACCTGAAAGTGGCTCACCCTTCACCCTCATTTTTAACATTTATGTCACAATGATTTAGTTTCTGGGTTAAATATTTAAATGGATATCAAACAAGTATAATAAAACATTTTGAACTGTATATTAATTATAAAAATTAAAACCACACCCAAGGTTATGGTGCTGATTCTGTTAGCTTTGCATTAATTGAGTCTCATTACCTGAGGACTTTAGAACCTCTCTTCAAAATTACCAGCTACATCACCTTGCTGATATTTTAAGGTAATTAATGTGTCACAAAATGCCACTGTCATCCATCATGCAGTCCAGAAAAACACTTGGAAAAGTTTAAGGCGAACATTCCTAGTGTTAGCTGGAAAAACTTATAACTTCCGGATGAATCTGCCACCATCGTTTTGCACATTTGCCAAGTTCATTAGAACTGCTCTACCGATTGATTACTTGAATAAAAATCTCCAGAATACAGAAACAATAATTTCTTCAATTTCTCTGACTTAAGAGAATTTCACAGGCCTTCATTTTATTTCACTAGGCTTTCATTACAAGGGCTCATTAGAGCACATACAGACTCAAGAGAGGAAATACTGTGCATCAAACTGGCCCAAGGCCAAGAATACCTCTCCAGAGAGTTTGCTCATGAGAAAAGTTCTAAACTGTTCTAAATTCATTGTGTATGATGCCCCATTTTGGTACATTACCTGTATTTTGTTTATTGCTCCAAGAGAATCATACCAAGTTTGTACAGCCCAGGGGAACTGCCGAGTGACTGCCATGCGCAGAACGATGCAGAATGAGATGGTTGTGAATATTTTTCGAAGGCCGATTCCATTAAGCAGTGCATAAGGAAACACAGACAAAAACACTACAAAGAACCCTGAGAAGAAGAAGGCTGAGCTATTGAGGTATCTCACATAGGCTGCCTTCCGGGTCAGTTTCAGTTCTGTTCTATAAAAAAATAAATAAGATTTGGGATGCTTATTTACTTTTCAAATATCAGGCATCTTGGAATTAAAAATCTGAACATAGACTCTCAAATCTTTCTCTCTGTGTTCTGATCCTTGTTCTACCCTGCATGAGCTGTGTGACCTTGTGCAAGTTATATAACTTCTCTGGGCCTCAGTTACCTTATCTGAAAGGGAGATGGATCATAATGAATGTACCAGTGTCTTGCATACACCTATAAATATTATTTTAAAATTACAATAATCTTAATAATTATTGCTATAATTATTATATTATTTTTATAGCTTTATTCACTTCTTTATTAATTTTTAAGATTAATGACACTGATAATTTTTTGTTTGTTGGTTGGTTGGTTGGTGTTTTAAGTAATTAAGTGTGGATATGAGAATAATGACTTATAAAGGAAAAAGACAATTCTGGGATTCCCTAATGGATTGTTAACATTTTAGAAGTTCTAGCTTGACTTTGGGGAACCTTGAAAATAACATATAAGCCATAGAGGAGTGGTTCTCAAGCCTTAGCGTGAGTAAAAATCACCTGAGAAACCTGTTAAAATGCAGAGTTTCAGGTCCACCACTCAGAGAAACTGACTGAGTCTGCAGTAGGCCTCCAGAATCTGCAAATGGGGCCTCCCTGATGGCGCAGTAGTTAAGAATCCACCTGCCAATGCAGGGGACACGGGTTCAAACCCTGATCTGGGAAGATCCCACATGCCATGGGGCAACTAAGCCTGTGCACCACAACTACTGAGCCTGCGCTCTAGAGCCCGCAAGCCACAACTACTGAGCCCATGTGCCACAACTACTGAAGCCCATGTGCCTAGAGCCCATGCTCAACAAAAGAAGCCACCGCAATGAGAAGCCTGCGCACTGCAAGAGAGTAGTAGCCCCTGCTCGCCACAACCAGAGAAAAGCCCACACTCAGCAACAAAGGTCCGACACAGCCAAAAGTAAATAAATAAATAAATAAATAATTTTTAAAAAAGAACCCAAGTGATTCTGTTACAGGTAATTTTTGAAAAATTATAAGTGAGTAGATGCTGCATCCTCCCTGTCTCTCTCCTTTCAGTATAATTATTTGCAATCATACTTCTGATCCTTTAGTCTGAACTACAAATGTGAACAATTTTTTTAACACACGAAGAAGAGGTTTAAATGCACCAATAAGCAGAAAACAGGGAGTGCAGAGGCTGGTGAGAAGAGAAGACAATGCTGCCTTCAACCTCCGTCCTACTCTTCCAGGACCATCAAAACTAGAGTCACTTGTGATCCTCCTATTCAGCTCTTGCAAGGGAAAGAGCAAAGATAAAACAGACAAGTAGAGAGTGCTGGTGGGAAGTAGCAATAGCTGTGCCCGGCATTTAGTTCCACATGCTTGTACAACTCAGAAAAGTTCTCATTCTCAAGTTGTAGAATTCAGAGGAAATCTTTTTTTTTTTAAGTCTGAAAAAAATGTAATCCGGAGCCCTCTGATGAAGAAAACGAAGTTCAGTGTTCCCAATCTACATTGTGACTCCCAGTCTAATGCGGTCTAGCCTACCTATCTTAATTATTTGGTATTGAAGGCAGATTATGATTTGGGAATCTCACTGGGGTGTGACTCTCAGCTCTCCTGGTTATAGCTGTGCCATCTTAAGCAAGTTTCTCTTTCCTCTGATCCTATAGAATCCACATCTACAGCAGAGAAACATATCTCCCCTGTGGAGTTGCTGCCAAGATAAATGACAGCACAGCACAGGGCCTTGCACTTAGAATCTACATGTGTGTTGCTAATCTACAACAGAAAGAAGAACACTATTGGCTAGGCTTATATGTTTCTAATGCTAGAAAATACTGTTTAAAAAAATGTTAATAAATTTGTCAAAATTGTTGTGTATTATAAACAGTTGAGGAAAATGAAAGAAGTGGTACTATAAGAATAATGGAATCAGAAACATCTACAAGAGAAGGAGTACTTCCCAAAACTTCTGCTACCAGTGTCCTTGTCCTCACGGTGAGACACAGCCACCCCCCACCTCTGCAGGAGACCCGACAACACTAGCAGAAACTGAAACTCAGCAAGCAATCTGCTGCTGACAATCAAATCAATTTTGTGATATTTAAAACTTTTACTGAGAGGGCAGACAGCAGAAGCAAGAAGAACTACAATCCTGCAGCCTGTGGAACAAAAACTACATTCATAGAAAGATACAAAACATGAAAAGGCAGAGGGCTATGTACCAGATGAAGAAACAAGGTAAAACTGCAGAAAAAAAACTAAATGAAGTGGAGACAGGCAACCTTCCAGAAAAAGAATTCAGAATAATGATAGTGAAGATGATCCAGGGCCTCGAAAAAAGAATGGAGGCAAACATCGAGAAGATGCAAGAAATGTTTCACAAGGACCTAGAAGAATTAAAGAACAAACAAACAGAGATGAACAATACAATAACTGAAATGAAAACTACACTAGAAGGAATCAATAGCAGAATAACTGAGGCAGAAGAACGGATAAGTGACCTGGAAGACAGAATGGTGGAATTCACTGCTGCGGAACAGAATAAAGAAAAAAGAATGAAAAGAAATGAAGACAGCCTAAGAGACCTCTGGGACAACATTAAACACAACACATTCGCATTATAGGGGTCCGAGAAGGAGAAGAGAGAGAGAAAGGACCAGAGAAAATATTTGAAGAGATTATAGTCGAAAAATTCCCTAACATGGGAAAGGAAATAGCCACCCAAGTCCAGAAAGCACAGAGAGTCCCATACAGGATAAACCCAAAGAGAAACATGCTGAGACACATAGTAATCAAACTGGCAAAAATTAAAGACAAAGAAAAATTATTGAAAGCAGCAAGGGAAAAATGACAGCACAGAAGGGAACTCCCATAAGGTTAACAGCTGATTTCTCAGCAGAAACTCTACAAGCCAGAAGGGACTGGCATGATATACTTTAAGTGACGAAAGGGAAGAACCTACAGCGAAGATTACTCTACCCAGCAAGGATCTCATTCAGATTCAATGGAGACATCAAAAGCTTTACAGACAAGCAAAATCTAAGAAAATTCAGCACAACCAAACCAGCTCTACAACAAATGCTAAAGGACTTCTCTAAGTGGGAAACACAGGAGAAGAAAAGGACCTACAAAAAAAAAATCAAAACAATTAAGAAAATGGTCATAGGAACATACATATCGATAACTACCTTAAACGTGAATGGATTAAATGCTCCAACCAAAAGACACAGGCTCACTGAATGGATACAAAAACAAGACCCATATATATGCTGTCTACAAGAGACCCACTTCAGACCTAGGGACACATACAGACTGACAGTGAGGGGATGGAAAAAGATATACCATGCAAATGGAAATCAAAAGAAAGCTGCAGTAGCAATCCTCATATCAGATAACATAGACTTTAAAATAAAGAATGTTACAAGAGACAAGGAAGGACACCACATAATGATCAAGGGATCACGCCAAGAAGAAGATATAACAATTGTAAATATTTATGCACCCAACATAGGAGCAACTCAATACATAACGCAACTACTAACAGCTATAAAAGAGGAAGTCAACAATAACACAATAAATATGGGGGACTTTAATACCTCACTTACACCAATGGACAGATCATCCAAAATGAAAATAAATAAGGAAACAGAAGCTTTAAATGACACAATAGACCAGATAGATGTAATTGATATTTATAGGACATTCCATCCAAAAACAGCAGATTACACTTTCTTCTCAGGTGCACATGGAACATTCTCCAGGATAGATCACATCCTGGGTCACAAATCAAGCCTCAGTAAATTTAAGAAAACTGAAATCATATCAAGCATCTTTTCTGACCAGAACACTATGAGATTAGAAATGAATGACAGGGAAAAAAAACGAAAAAAACATAAACACATGGAGGCTAAACAACACATTACTAAATAAGCAAGAGATGACTGAAGAAATCAAAGAGGAAATCAGAAAATACCTAGAGACAAAGGACAATGAAAACACAACCATCCAAAACCTATGGGATGCAGCAAAAGCAGTTCTAAGAGGGAAGTTTATAGCTATACAAGCCTACCTCAAGAAACAAGAAAAATCTCAAATAAACAATCTAACTTTACACCTAAAGGAACTAGAGAAAGAAGAACAAACAAAACCCAAGATTAGCAGAAGGAAGGAAATCATAAAAATCAGAGCAGAAATAAATGAAATAGAAACAAAGAAAACAATAGCAAAGATCAGTAAAACTAAAAGCTGGTTCTTTGAGAAGATAAACAAAATTGATAAACCATTAGCCAGACTCATCAAGAAAAAGAGGGAGAGGACTCAAATCAAAAAAATTAGAAATGAAAAAGGAGAAGTTACAACAGACACCACAGATATACAAAGCATCCTAAGAGACTACTACAAGCAACTCTATGCCAATAAAATGGACAACCTGGAAGAAATGGACAAATTCTTAGAAAGGTATAACTTTCCAAGACTAAACCAGAAAGAAATAGAAAATATGAACAGACCAATCACAACTAATGAAATTGAAACTGTGACTAAAAATCTTCCAACAAAAGTCCAGGACCGGATGCCTTCACAGGTGAATTGTATCAAACATTTAGAAAAGAGCTAACACCTATCCTTCTGAAACCCTTCCAAAAAATTATGGAGGAAGGAACACTCCCAAACTTATTCTCTGAGGCCACCATCACCCCGATTCCAAAACCAGACAAAGATACTACAAGAAAAGAAAATTACAGACCAATATCACTGATGAATATAGATGGAAAAATCCTCAACAAAGTACTAGCAAACAGAATCCAACAACACATTAAAAGGATCATACACCATGATCAAGCGGGATTTTTCCCAGGGATGCAAGGATTCTTCAATATACGCAAATCAATCAATGTGGTACACCATATTAACAAATTGAAGAATAAAAACCATATGATCATCTCAATAGATGCAGAAAAAGCTTTTGACAAAATTCAACACCCATTTATGATAATTCTCCAGGAAATGGGCATAGACGGAAACTACCTCATCATAATAAGGCCATATATGACAAACCCACAGCAAATATCATTGTCAATGGTGAAAAACTGAAAGCATTTCCTCTAAGATCAGGAACAAGACAAGGTTGTCCACTCTCACCACTATTATTCAACATAGTTTTGGAAGTCCTAGCCACAGCAATCAGAGAATAAAAAGAAATAAAAGGAATCCAAATTGGAAAAGAAGAAGTAAAACTGTCACTCTTTGCAGATGACATGATATTATACATAGAGAATCCTAAAGATGCCACCAGAAAACTACTAGAGCTAAACAATGAATTTGGTAAAGATGCAGGATACAAAATTAATGCACAGAAATCTCTTGCATTCCTATACATTAATGATGAAAAACCTGAAAGAGAAATTAAGAAAACAATCCCATTTACCATTGCAACAAAAAGAATAAAATACCTAGGAATAAAGCTACCTAGGGAGACAAAAGACCTGTATGCAGAAAACTATAAGACACTGATGAAAGAAATTAAAGATGATACCAACAGATGGGGAGATATACCATGTTATTGGGTTGGAAGAATCAACATTGTGAAAATGACTATACTATCCAAAGCAATCTACAGATTAAATGCAATCCCTATCAAATTACCAACGGCACTTTTTACAGAACTAGAACAAAAACTCTTAAAATTTGTATGGAGACACAAAAGACCCCGAATAGCCAAAGCAGTCTTGAGGGAAAAAAAAGGAGCTGGAGGAATCAGACTCCCTGACTTCAGACTATACTATAAAGCTACAGTAATCAAGACAATATGGTACTGGCACAAAAACAGAAACATAGATCAATGGAACAGGATAGAAAGCCCAGAGATAAACCCACACACGTATGGTCAACTAATCTATGACAAAGGAGGCAAGGATATATAATGGAGAAAAGACAGTCTCTTCAATAAGTAGTGCTGGGAAATTGGACAGCTACATGTAAAGGAATGAAATTAGAACACTCTTTAACACCATACACAAAAATAAACTCAAAATGGAATTGAGACCTAAATGTAAGACGGAACACTATAAAACTCTTAGAGGAAAACATAGGAAGAACATTCTTTGGCATAAATCACAGCAAGATCTTTTTTGATCCACCTCCTAGGGTAATGGAAATAAAAACAAAAATAAATAAATGGGACCTAATGAAACTTAGATGCTTTTGCACAGCAAAGGAAACCATAAACAAGACGAAAAGACAACCCTCAGAATGGGAGAATATATTTGCAAGCAAATCAACGGACAAAGGATTAATCTCCAAAATATATAAACAGCTCATGCAGCTCAATATTAACAAACAACCCAATCCAGAAATGGGCAGAAGCCCTAGATAGACATTTCTCCAAAGAAGACATACAGATGACCAAGAAGCACATGAAAAACTGCTCACCATCACTAATCATTAGAGAAATGCAAATCAAAACCACAATGAGGTATCACCTCACACCAGTAAGAATGGGCATCATCAGAATATCTACAAACAACAAATGCTGGAGAGGGTGTGGAGAAAAGGGAACCCTCTTGCTCTGTTGGTGGGAATGTAAATTGATACAGCCACTATGGAGAACAGTATGCCAGTTCCTTAAAAATCTAAAAATAGAATTACCATATGATCCAGCTATCCCACTACTGGGCATATACTCAGAGAAAGCCATCATTCAAAAAGACACATGCACCCCAATGTTCATTGCAGCACTATTTACAATAGCCAGGTCATGGAAGCAACCTAAATGCCCATCGACACACGAATGGATAAAGAAGAAGTGGTACATATATACAATGGAATATTACTCAGCAATAAAAAGGAACGAAATTGGGTCATTTGTTGAGACGTGGATGGATCTAGATATTGTCATACAGGGTGAAGTAAGTCAGAAAGAGAAAAACAAATATCGTATATGAACGCATATATGTAGAATGTAGAAAAATGGTACAGATGAACCGGTTTGCAGGGCAAAAGTTGAGGCACCGATGTAGAAAACAAACGTACGGACATCAAGGGGGAAGCCATGGGGGTGGAGGTGGGTGTGGGAGTGTGATTAATTGGGAGATTGGGATTGACATGTATACACTGATGTGTATAAAATGGATGACTAATAAGAACCTGCTGTATAAAAAAATAAATAAAATAAAATTTAAAAATTAAAAAAAAAGGGAATGAGAGCATGTCCTTCTACTCTGCCATCTTGAGTCAATCTCCCTATGACTTTAGTCTTGTTAATTAGAATACATCATTAGAATGCTTAATTGTATACCCTGATATGGACATTTACAAATAAAAATAAATAATTGCTCCTGAGTGAAATAAAAGACTTGGAGTTTCTTAAAAAAAAAAAAAGAACATATATAAGAATCACCTAGAAAGCAGTACTCACCATAATAAAATCACTAACACTATATGAGTCATAAAAATATTTTATCTTATAAAAAAAAATTGAAAGTGACTTTATTACCAGAGAGCAATAAAGAAGTAGATTTTCAGGGAGTGTTACACAGCCTTTTGCCCAGTGCAGCAGTGGCCCAGGCTGAGGTCAACCCTTTGCAGCGCATCCTGCCAATCTCTTCCAGAACATTCTATTTGCTCTTTTGAGTAGAAGCAATTCTTGCTTTCCCATATTTACGTCAGCACTTTGCAGCCTTTTCAGGTAACAATTTCATGCCAGATTAAGGAACCGGATTATACAAGTTAAAACCAAACATTTGCTATTAGAATTGGTTAAACAAAAATACAGAATAGGAAGGATGGATTTCATCTTTTGAGGAAGAGGGGAAAAGAAACCCAAAGTCAAGAAAAGTCAGCACCTAGAATGATCTGACCAGGAGTTTACCCTGAAGCTTGAGAAAACCAAATTCTCTGATAATCTCCTCATCATTCTGGTTATGCCTGTGCCTATAGGCATTTAAGAGTGACCCAGGGGCAAGTGTGATGGAAAACTCACTTGTTAATGAGAAAAACCTTCAACCAACTAAACAAGATCTTTAAGGATGTTTCTGGAAAGAAAATATAATTTCTTTCCTGGATTTGTCTTGAAAGGCATAATAAAAACAGGTGACCAATTATGTTTGGGCAATAAATATGCTTTTACTCTCTCTATTTACACCGCAAAGGACTTAACATTTCAGCATTTCTTTTGTTGTTCCAATCACACACCTGCAGCTCAGTTACCACTGTCTACTGGAATCAGCAGCCTGATATCCTGAATAACCCATATTCACAGCATCCAAAATGCGACTCTTCCCTTTAGTACCTTTTTTCCCCAAGAAATTCTCATGAGCTAATTCATCTTGAAATTATTTGCCCTTTAACAGAAGATCTATGCCCACTGAATCTCAGAGAGCCTTTTTTTTGGATTGCAATTTGTAGAACATGGAACTTGACTGAAGAAAAATGGTCACAGCTATAGATATGCCCTAGTTTATATTTTGTCCAAAATTTTCTCAGTGACAGTATCTCTCAGTCTGTGCTGTACTTTTTTCCTGGCTATAATCTTTACTAATCAGTGAGAGAAAGGTTATCTTAGGTAAAACAAGACCAGATATGTAGACGGTTGCCAAGTACTGATTCTACTTCAGGTGGCGGCTTTCATTACTTGAACTGATTTCTCAAGTGGAGGGTTTATAGAAACACAATGTATAGATATTACCCTGTATTACTCTTAAGTTAAGGAAGAACAAACATATTTTAAACAAACAGAAGGGTTTGTTTTTTGTTTGTTTTTCATGAGCCATAACATATAAATTAAGGAAGCTATAATACTAGAGAATCATTTATTTGGTTCAGAATCATATCCTTATTGCTCTAGCAGTTCCATTTAAGGTTTCAATCAGTCTGTAGAATCATGATCATTATTTTAGTCAATAAGTATATTAAGCAGCTATAAGCACATACAGACAATTCTTTCATAAGGGATACATATCCTTGTAGTGCAAAATAGCATACTTAATCACCTATGTAAAACGATAGCCCCATGAAAATGACATTAAGCCACTAACACATGAATATTGATATAACTTAATACAACTGTTTGGTTGTCAGAAATTTCAAATATGAGCTGAAGTCCACTCTGACATACTCATTTTTATTTATTTTATTTATTTATTTATTTATTTATTTTTTTGCGGTACGCGGGCCTCTCACTGTCGTGGCCTCGCCCGTTGCAGAGCACAGGCTCTGGAAGCGCAGGCTCAGCGGCCATGGCTCACGGGCCCAGCCGCTCTGCGGCATGTGGGATCTTCCCGGACCGGGGCACCAACTCGTGTCCCTGCATCGGCAGGCGGACCCTCAACCACTGCGCCACCAGGGGAGCCCAAGACATACTCATTTTTAATATGTTAAACCTTAATTGGCTAATTCAATTGATACTGAAATTATCAGAATGACTTACTGTCTCAGGTTTTCAATTATTTTTTCCATTGCTTCTTCCCAGCAGTAGGCCTTAACCGACTGGATATTTTCAATCATTTCTGACGTGATCACCAGTCTTTCATTAATCTTTCCAGCTCTCTGATCTCTGTAAATAATCCATCCACCAATCAAATACTTAGTAAAAACAAGTCAAAATGTCCACTAAGAACTGCCCAAGCTTTTAAGAAAAGCCACATTTCTTTTATTAAAAGGATGTTTATTTTATTTTCAAATATATAGTAACAAACATAGTAACTGTCATTTACTAAATGCCTCCCATGTGCCAGACACTGTATTAGATGCATGTCATACATTATGCCTAATCCTTCTGACAACCTAACAGAGGTGATTACCTCCATTTTAAAGACAAAAAAACCCAGAAACACAGTGGCTGAAGCAGCTTGACACAGGTCATGTAACTAGTAAGCATGCAATCTGGGATTCAAACTAAGAGCTATTTGACTCCAAAATTTGTACACTTTCTATCATACTCTACCTGGCACGCTAGAAGTCCTCTTTCATAAGCAGTGACTGGTGTCACCGATTCATTCTGTAATAAAAAGCAGCTAAGGCTGTGGTGTGATGATTCATGAACCAGGGTAGAAAAAGCCTATAAACTCTCCCCAAAATATATGTATTCCCTCCCATTCACATAAATGTTTTATCCATTGTACCTAAATCTCTGATGTGCAAAAAGTGAACTGGATGGTAACATGTTTATAAAGAAATTCTATAGACTAACAAGCAAAAAAATGTCCCCTTGATATAGAAACTATTATTTATGTCATGAAAATAATGCCTTCTTTGTGACACCTAGCAAGGAGATCACGGTTCAGTGCATAGAGAAGTTCTGGTTTTACTAGAGTGGGCTTTTGGAAAACCTAATTTTAAACCCTTTCAAACTATGTAAATAAGAGCGCTACCTGTACTTCATCAGCATTTTCCCTAATCCGGCTTGAAAAAGGGCAAGGACTATGAGAAAAGCAAGTCCACAGAAGGCGCAGGCCTGTAACAACTCCCAGAGCAGCCCCATCAGCAGCGTCACTTGCAAAGGAGCAATCCACACGAAATGCGCCAGTGCAAGTCCCTGAAAAATAAAATCACAGTGAAAACCACTGACATTTTTTCCTCCGTGCCCAAAACAAAGGAAAAAACAATCAAAGAAGAAAGAAATCAAGCACAGTGAGCTCATACAATCAAACACTTCATGGTTCCGAACACACTAAAATCTAGGTATTCACTACGTGGAACACGTAGCAATGTGCTTAAACATTCTATGCATAGGATTTCCCCCCAAACAAACTTCAAGTCACTGTGATCGTTTTCCAGTGGAATTGCATGGTGATTGAAGAATTTATTTTAAATAACTTACTTCTGTGTGGATAAAGCAAGAGCCATGACACAGAACATGAGAGAACAAAAGACTCTTCAGAAGTTCAATCTACACAACTGTACAACCCTATCACCTGACAATATATTCAGAATACATGCATGCTCAATTCAACAGTAATTTATTTAGCACCTGCTAAGGGTTTGACACCATGTAAAATACTAGAAATACAAAGGTAAATAAAACAATCTGTCCTCAAGGACCTTGAATTTTATTGTGACAGAAGACAGCACTGAACAAGAATTGCTCAGAGTACCATACTCAGCCAAAGTAAATAACTGATTTAAAGTATTAAAAGGAAACAAGGTCTGATAGGGACTGAATTTTAAAAAAACCTCATAAATACAAAGCAAGCTGAGGTGCCCTTGGGTGGTTCCGTGAGACCCCAAAATGGCACTCTGCTACACAACTGAGCCTTCTCAGTTTTCAGAAATAGGGAAGGTAGGGATGCTTATGACTTAACCACTTATTACTGTTATCTGACCCAGAAAACCTTTGGGGTTGTATGAGTTATAATAAAGATGCATAAAAGATTAAATCAGTAGGTACATACTTCATCAAATTTGTTCACGTTGTTGGAAAGGAGACTAACAAGTTGTCCAATACTTATTTTATCTAGAACACGGCTTGACAGCTTCAAAGTCTAAAAGGAAAATGGGAAGTTAGATGTTGTCAATGAACAATAGACAAATATATTTATAAGTAATGTTACAATACAGCTGAGGAATTAGGTAACCATGCACGCATTTTTAAGTTAAGGTAATGAAAATTATTTTATGTTCATCTAACTCAGTGTCTTCTCAGATTTATAAATATTTCTCTTTACAACAAATATTACACTGGCATGCCTCTTCTTATTTTATTTTACAGTATCTAGAGAGGAGTAAATATTTTTTCTAATCCAAAATGGGAACAACATTGTACTTAAATATTCATTTATATACTGTAGAGGGTTTTTTTTGCTTTTGTTTGTTTTTATAAAAGATGGAACCAAAGGCAGTGAAATTTGAGATTAATACCTTGGCCTTACAGGGAACTATATTCAATATCTTGTAATAACCTATAATGGAAAAGAACTGAAAATATATATATATATCTATATCACTTTGCTGTATACTTGAAACTAACACAATATTGTAAACCAACTATACGTCAATTAAAAAAAATTGTTTTAATAAAATCTTGGCCTTAAATTTTTCATGCAATCTTATAGTAACTGTGTTGAATAAAATTACTGTTAAAGTCAATAAAATTATATTACAAATAATTTAATCATTAATAATTTTGAGAAAGATTACATTAATAAAAAATTCTTAAATTTTACAAAGAAAAATATATCCATCTATACAGAATAGAATTTTTATGTAGATAAATTACTATTATGAAAGATCACAGTCATACTTTGCCTATAAAATTTAATAAGAATTGATTTGCCATTAGATGGCTTTGACTGAAGAGTACCTATCTAATATTTGCTTCAACTGAATCCCTCACATATGTATTGAGCACTTAGTAGACACAAATCACTATATTCAAGGCTTCAGGGATTATTGTTAAGATTTCTTAAACATAATTCTTGCCTCAAGATAACCTAGTACATACATAACTAAATATGATAAATTAGTTAAAGGGAGTAGATAGAATAAAATAGGGTGATTAAGAAAAAGTTCCCATATCTGGTTATATAAATCTGCAAATATTTTATTGAGGTTGAATTTTAAGATGGGTGTGTAATAATGAATAGCATTTAGATAAGCACAGATGAATAAGGAATAAAGCAATTAATTCCAAAATGCTATTAGAGCAATATGGGGCAGGGGCTGGGGGGAATCCATTGAGCTGGATGACACATGACTTGGTAACATACTCAGTCTCAGGTAACTTGAGACTGGGTTTAACATGGGTTCCACATGGCTTAACATGGAGTTTATGTGCACAATAAACAGTGAATATCTGTTCACTCTGGTTAACTTTATCTTCTTGAAATTCACAGGCAAAGCTCAATCTAGTTTGTATTTAGATTCATTATTTAAAATATAATTTGAATGTATCATGGTTACAGATTTTGGAACAAAGAAAACTATGCTCTATTACAAAATCTGGAACAATGTGGGGAGAATTAGTGGCTGCTTGCCACATGGATGAAACTGGTCAGATATGGTACCAGTTTATTTTAGGGACCAAACCACAGCCACATGGAGATGAAATTGTATTCTTTGGTGATGATGTTAATGCAGGTCAATAGGTGTGGCTAGAGGGGTAAAGAAAATGTGTAAGAACACAGATAATCAATGTTGAAAAAGGACAAACACAACTTCTAACTTTTCATTAACGCATTCTGGGTCTGAAAGCACATATATCGCTGTATTTGTGCTAAACATTATATATGAACTTATTCACAAACTAACCTGCTCCTTCTTTGATCTCCCCTCCCCTTAGCCCAGAGCACTTCATGTTTCTCTCTGCCTATGTAACACAATTTGACTTGTTATATTATTTCAGTACTTATTTTATGTTCTCTAATAGTTGGAAAACCCTCCACTTCAAGGATTGTGACTTACCCATTTTAGAAATTTTGAAGCAGTTCTTGCACAATGTTTTATACCTTTTAGGTCTTAGCTTCTCAAAATATTTTATCCATAAAATAGGGATAATAGTTTCTACCATATGGAGTTTTGGTCAAATGAAATGATATACCTAAAAATCACTTAGAAGCTTGTCATGTACATCCTTAGCTATTAGTTATCATTATGATAAAATCACTTTTATAAGTATTTTTAAACTGGATTCAACTTCCTTTGATATGCATTCTGTGTAAATTCTACCCTCCAAATAATACCTAATAATTTCTTCACTTACATATGATTTCTGGATCAAGATAAAATTTTTATTGATTTATCACCCATGCTTTCCCGGTACTTGTGAACTGATGAGACTGCGGTTCAGGTGATTTGATTAAACTGCAGAGTCGGTTTTTCCCTTGTGCCTCCACAAACGGCTTTTTTGAACAATAAAGTATGGCTATCAAGGTTTTACAACACCACTGATCTTGCATGTATATTATGGAAGTGTTATGGGTTATTTGCTAGAGGGAATTTCAGGTCCATGTCCCTTATAAGCCAAGTATATAAAGTTTTTACATTGGGGAAAGAAAAAAGAGAAGGGTAGAGCAATACCCAAATGATTCAACCAAACAGGTTTCTATAATCACTTGGTAGATCAAAGGGTCACACATGAATCAGGCTGGTGAAAGCACATGTCACTGAGATGACCTTAAATTGTGTTTGTAAGATAAGGAAGTCTTAATCTGAATTCATCCAAAGCACGCTTCAGCAACTTGGGCTCTTAACTGGACAATGCATACAGAAAAGCAGAGAAGGTTCTTATGGTTGCCATGCATGTGCTATTCTAAAAATTTTTAACTTGCAGAACTTAGGATGACAAAAATCTAACTCAAAATAAGGCAGTGGGGGCTTCCCTGGTGGCGCAGTGGTTGAGAGTCCGCCTGCCGATGCAGGGGACACAGGTTCGTGCCCCGGTCCGGGAAGATCCCACATGCCGCAGAGCGGCCGGGCCCGTGAGCCATGGCCGCTGGGCCTGCGTGTCCGGAACCTGTGCTCCGCAACGGGAGAGGCCGCAGCAGTGAGAGGCCCGTGTAGCGCAAAAAAATAAAAAAAAAAATAAGGCAGTGGATACCACCACTGTGTCACAACTAGTTAAGGTAGAAATTTCTCTTGCTTGGGTTATTGTTAACAATTTCCTGTTATTGAACATAAAGATACATGGCATTTTACCATAAGATGATATTTTGTCAATGACTTTTATGCAGATAGTGAGAATCATTTCAATGGGGAGCCACGGATTCCAAAAACTGGTATATGACTAGTGAAAAAAAAAAAAGAAATCTAAAATATAGGCAGTTTATAGAAGGCACTCAATAATTATTAGTTGAAGTAAAGTGAATTATCAGCGAAAATTAGAAATATTCATTATTGCTGCCATTTATTTCACAGGTATACAAAACTGATTTCAGCATTTAGCCCTTATTTGTATCAGCATGGCATTTAAAACATGATGCCACTAACACGTAGCATGGAGACTGTGCAAGAAAGTATTACCTTCTTATAAATCAAACTAAACATAGCTATTCTCATCTGCATTCCAATGCGATGGAGGCCAAAAATGGCTGGGTGAAGGAGCAGCATCCTCACGATAAAGAGAAGGCATAAGCCTATGCCTAGGTAAATCGCAATGGCGCGTTCTACCTTGTTATCTGGATCATAGGAAGCAATGATTCTTCCCAGTAAGAGAGGCTGTACTGCTTTGGTGACTTCCTGCAGAAGACGGAAAACAGAAATGAAATTTTATTTTTCTTTCATAAAATGCCCTCATAAGTTCAACACAAAAAGTTTCATCTTTACAGGAGATGAAAGAGAGCCATGCCATACATGAAACTCTTGATGTCCTTTGTAATAACTTTATACTTTGAAATAACATTTTATTTTAGGTTACAGCAAAAGTCACTTGGAGACGTTTATGTATGCGGTATTCTTTACTAAAAAGTGAAGAGCGGCCATAAAGCAAAGGTGTAATTTCTGAAATAGTGTGTTAATTGGTAACATCTACATAGCACTTAACAATTCATAAAATATTTTTCATTTGATTTTTATGACAACTTTAGGAGTCAGAGTAAGCATTAATATTTTCACATTGCAGATGAAGAAACTGAGGCCAAAGAGCCCAAGTGATTTGACGTGATTTCAAAATAGAACTTTCAAAAGCACTTTGAGTGATGGAATTATTACCAAAATGAACAGTTTCTTGAGGCAACCACATAAAGGGGAACTGGCAACAGGAGGGAGGAGTATAAAGGCACAGGTGGTATTTAAAGCCCAGTGCCACACCCTTCGCAGTCTGGGATAGGTGGGGATTTTAGGAAAAAAGTGTGACAGAAGACTTCAGCCTCAGGCCAGTTTCCAACATTTCATCAAGTCCTCAAAGGCCTATGAGTTCACAAGGGAAGACCAAAGTTGTATTTTCCAAATCTTCCTCATCAGACTTTCCATTCATCACTAAATCAAATTGTTCATCAAATTCATTACCATTTTGCCTGAATATATAAGAATAGATCTGAACACATGGATTTGAACCCAGAAGGTCTAAGTCTTAACCATCTTGCTAATTTGCCTTCGAAAGAGAAAGACATGTAATCCTGTCATTTTGTTTTATGATGGCCTAGTGAAATGGGGATCTGAGGCTAAACCCTTCTGGGAAATAATATTATGCTAATTGATTCCATTTCAAATGTATATTTTCAAGCCAGACTGCCCCTTCCCCCAGTATTGCTCAGCATTACTTTCTGGCAGCCCATAATTTGCTTTTTTTTTTTCCATTTTCTACTATGTCTTTTCTAAACCTCAGTGTCCAATCCCACCAGCCCTCTCATTCTCAATAAATGAAAATGCTTTCTTATAGCAACTTCATCCCCACAAGGAATCCTAAGCTATAGCACCATCATTGATTGACCACTAGCTTTGGGTAGCTGCTCACTCTATACCTGGTATTCAGTACCTCATTTCAAATTAACTGTGTAGACCAAGAATGTGAATGTAGGAAAAGATTCAAATGTTTTAAAAAAAGTTTACAAACTAATCACAAACATGGAATATTAGAGTTCTCTCATCTCACACAGCCATATTTTAATATAAGTTTGAATTTCAGCAAACAGATAGGTGCTGAAAAGAAAATCGTTAACTACCTACCCAGATATACCATGTTACAGTTGGCCAATATCAACTGAAGAGCACTTTTTTTTTGGAACTTCATATCATCTTTATTTTATATTTTTTAACATCTTTATTGGAATATAATTGCTTTACAATGGTGTGTTAATTTCTCCTTTTTAACAAAGTGAATCAGTTAAACATATATATATATCCCCATATCTCCTCCCTCTTGTGTCTCCCTCCCACCCTCCCTAACCCACCCCTCTAGGTGGTCACAAAGCACCGAGCTGATCTCCCTGTGCTATGTGGCTGCTTCCCACTTAGCTATCTGTTTTACATTTGGTAGTGTATATATGTCCATGTCAATTTCTCACTTCTTCCCAGATTACCCTTCCCCCTCTCCATGTCCTTAAGTCCATTCTCTATGTCTGCGTCTTTATTCCTGTCCTGCCCCTACTACGTTCGTCAGAACTTTTTTTTTTTTTTTTTTTTTTTTAGATTCCATATATATGTGTTAGCCAGCACTTGTTTTTTAAAAAGTAAATGAGTGGGGCTTCCCTGGTGGCACAGTGGTTGAGAGTCCGCCTGCCGATACAGGGTACATGGGGTCGTGCCCCGGTCCGGGAAGATCCCACATGCCGCGGAGCGGCTGGGCCCGTGAGCCATGGCCGCTGAGCCTGCGCGTCCGGAGCCCGTGCTCCGCAACGGGAGAGGTCACAACAGTGAGAGGCCCGCGTACCGCAAAAAAAAAAAAAAAAAAAAAAAAGTAAATAAGTGAACAATTACTGCTTGTTGGCATGTGTAATTTTATGCATGCTTTGTACTTTTGTTACACGTGTATCCATTTTTAGAATGTATAGAACTGTTTTTGAGGTTTTAAATTTTATATAAATGGTATCATATTGTGCTTCTTGCAACTTTTTTTTAACTTAAAAGTTGTGTTTCTGACATTTAGTCCTATTGACACTTGTATATCTACCTCATTTATTCTGAGTGCTGTTTAACATGACATCCTGTGAATAAATCAGGCTATTTACCCCACTGCCCTATGTTGGAGAAGTTAGGTTGTTCCCATTCGTAAACTATTGCAATCTGTGCAAGCGTTGCACTCGCTGTTTTCATTAAATTCTATAGATCCATGCCAAACTTTCTCTAGAGTAGATAATTTTATTTCAAAATAACTCCTTAAACTAGGAAAATGTACAGTTAAACCTTGGATTTTAAATTATATGTATAAATATATCTGCAATACAAATATAATTTTCTATAGTATGTTTATAGTGGCAATATTTCATCCTCAAAATTATTTTTAGATCAATATTTTATCCTAGAATTTTTCAATATTATGCTGTTCTTCATAGACAAATGTCAATGCCACATCTACTTTGATTTACTTTTCCATTAATAGTGGGTTTGCACTTGGCTAAAATGCTCTCAAGTTGCAGTCAAGGGCATTGGATTCATGTGTGCCACCCATGCTGGAGATATTGTGTGTGGCCACAAAGCAGAGAGTAAGTAAGGAGCTTTGATGTTTACCAGGCATACCACATAAAACATAATTTCTTGTTCATTATAAGACAATAACCAGAAGACTATGATCTGTGACTGCTTCTCATGAATCCAACTGCTTATATCATAATTAACATAATCACCTTTCTTTTTCCAGAACTTGTATATATATATATATATATATATATATATAATCTCCTAATAGATAATATTATCAAATATAGAACCACTGATAAAGACCACAGTACATATTTCTAAGGAGTAACTCCTATCTATGGAATGCTAAAAGGAGCATTCTGAGGAAAAAGAGAAATATTTTAGTAATTGAGCTGTACACAGAATTTTTAGAGTTAAAAATGGTCAGGCTTACATAAGTTTTCTCCTATTGACTAATCTGAACTAAAGTCCCTGCCATTGTATCACCATTATATTTTTTCCATAACCTGTCACCTCTATTACAATAGACCCATTTGCTGAATTTATTTTGATTTATAACAAAATAAATAAAATTGTGTCAATCTGATTCAGACACCTATCCTGCAGGTTGCATAACTGAATTAATTAGTTGTCTTCTTGCCTCAAACAAAAGAGGACATACTCATCCTTTGAACAATAACAGCTATTCCACAATGACACTGGTAGTATTACAGTGGGAGGGTACCTGTTCATAGAAAAAAAATGCAGTTTATTTCTGGTAGAGAGAATTCCAATAATTGGACCATCTGCCAACAGCAAAACAACATTAACCTCACCACAACATGGAACTGTCAACATTCAAGGACAAAATCAGCACTCCAGACCCCTCCCTCCTATAGTTTCCCCTACTCTGTTTTAAGCAGCATGTTCTCTAATATTTATAATGAAAGCATTTACAGACATCACCTGATTTTATAATTTGGAAGGGAAAACAATGGTAACTGATACCTAGCTTAATCTATGTGTGCAGTCCTTTACAAAAATCATCCCTGTAATGACTGGGACAAACACAGTCCTCTATTCTTGATATGTGAAAGTTGTGTGAACCCTGTTGCCAGTATATTTTCAGTTACACAAGAAATTTCCCAATTTGCCACCATAGAAAATAGTGTAAGCAGACTGAGGCTTGAATGTAATGAGTCAGAATGTAAATTATTTTGAAAATTTGATAAAATGTTTTATTAAATTTTAATTAGACACAAATCAAGATGAAATTAAGGGTTCACTTAGATAATGGAAGAAGGCTGATACCAATCTTTAAGTCAGCATGACAGGGAAATGAACACTGAATTCAGAGTCATGAAACCCAAGTTCTTATCCCAGCATGTTACCTGCACTCTGTGTCACCTTAGTCACTTCCCTTCTCTTGACAGTTTCCTCACTGATAAAATGAGCGGTGGAGCAAGCTTATCTTAAAGTTCCCCTCCAGAGCTAATATCTCAGATTATATGATCTGAGTCTGGGGCGTCCTGTGGCAGAGGCTGAGGATTCTTGGGCAAATGTCCTGGTACACATCCTGACATCACTGTGGGTGTTTTCTACTCAGAGGGATGCAGGTCTGAATAGGATGAGTTCAGAATGCCATGTGGGTAGAGGGGGTCAGGTTAGAGAACAGCACAAGTGACTACATTCCTGCTGGGAATAATCATGAATCTCAATTTAGATCAGCCTCCCAGGGGAAAATTAGGAAGCCTGAAAATACCTCCTGGGAAATACATCTGGTCTCCCATGGGATCCCCCAGACCAGAACTTAAAGTCACTGTAGATGAGTCTGAATCCTTTAACCATTTTGTTCTACCTGCACACCTAGGACAGAGTCAGATGTTTCTAGAGATGGGGATGTCCGCTGGATATTCAGACCAAGAAAGAAAGTTCAGGTGAAAATAAAAAACTTAGTTCACGCTTGCAATTACATTAAATTAATTAATCCCCAAATAACTTTACTTTAAAAATTACAATTCCAAATCCAAAGCATAGTTGCTTCTAATACGGGAAGAATCATTACTGAAGAACGTCTAAGGTTACATTGTTTTCTATTGTGTGTAGTCAGCAAAATCATCATCATCATCATCTCAACTTGCTTTAAATATATTTTATATATCTTAATCCCAGAAATACAGAAATAAGAAAATAGAAATAATAGAAAATAAGAAAATAGATTCCTAGATACCAAGTGTAATAACCAATTAAATAAGTATCCCAATTATAGTAATGATACAAAAGATACTTTGTAAATACCAATAATTAATATATACATATCTTAAAATATATTCTAAAAAACATTACTAAGACTTATTTCTTAAGTGTCAAATAAATGGAGAGACTTTAAAACTTTCCATAAAATAATCTGAATATTGCAAAGATTACATTCTCCTCCAAGTTATTTTATAAGATTAATACAATCTTCATCAGAATTCCAAGTGGATTTTTTGGATGTGAACCACAAGAGCAGGGACTGTCTTAGTTTATGCAACAATCTCAACATCATGCACAACACCTAGCACAGAATATCCACTCAGCAGATACTTGTTGAATCAATGGATAAAATGATACTAAATTTCATTTGGAAAAAAAAATGAGAGATTAATCAAAAACATTTGAGGAATAAGAATAATGTGTGAGAAGGTATACATTACTGGATATTAAATTATATTATACAGCTATAATAGTATGTGGCATGACAAAGAAATAGACTGACTTATCTGGAATGTTCAAGAACAGGTCCAAGTACATGTAGCAATTTTATATATAATAAAATATGGAATTTTAATTCAGTGGAGGAAGTGCAATAAGCAATGGAGAAACTGGATATTCATTTTTTAAAAATTAGATTTCTATCTCATACATACATCCAAATAAGTTCAAATGGATTCAATAGTTACATGTAAAAGATGAAATAATAAAAACACACATATGTGTTTACACAATATTTGGGTAGAAAGAACTTTTTAAAATGTCAAATGCCAGAAACAGAAAACAAAACAAAAAAAACTATGGATACTGGCAACAAATTTTTAAAAACTGAAACTTCTGATTGTCAAGAAAATAAAAAATTAACAAAACTCACTAGAAACAAATGACAGTCACCTCATACTGCTCAGAATGGCCATCATCAAAAAATCTACAAACAATAAATGCTGGAGAGGGTGTGGAGAAAAGGGAACCTTCTTGCACTGTTGGTGGGAATGTAAATTGATACAGCCACTATGGAGAACAGTATGGAGTTTCCTTAAAAAACTAAAATTAGAGCTACCATATGATCCAGCAATCCCACTACTGGGCATATACCCTGAGAAAACCGTAATTCAAAAAGAGTCATGGGGCTTCCCTGGTGGCACAGTGGTTGAGAGTCCGCCTGCCGATGCAGGGGACGCGGGTTCGTGCCCCGGTCCGGGAAGATCCCACATGCTGCGGAGCAGCTAGGCCCGTGAGCCATGGCCGCTGAGCCTGTGCGTCCGGAGCCTGTGCTCCGTGACGGGAGAGGCCACAACAGTGAGAGGCCCTCGTACCGCAAAAAAAAAAAAAAAAAAAAGAGCCATGTACCACAATGTTCATTGCAGTTCTACTTACAATAGCCAGGACTTGGAAGCAACCTAAGTGTCCATCAACAGATGAATGGATAAAGAAGATGTGGCACATATATACAATGGAATATTACTTAGCTATAAAAAGAAACGAAATTGAGTTATTTGTAGTGAGGTGGATGAACCTAGAGTCTGTCATATGGAGTGAAGTTAAGTCAGAAAGAGAAAAACAAATACCATATGCTAACACATATATATGGAATCCAAAAAAAAAAAATGGTTCTTATGAACTTAGGTGCAGGACAGGAATAAAGATGCAGATGTAGAGAATGGACTTGAGGACACGGGGAGTGGGAAGTGTAAGCTGGGACGACGTGAGAGAGTGGCAGGGACATATATACACTGCCAGATGTAAAATAGATAGCTAGTGGGAAGTAGCTGTATGGCACAGGGAGATCAGTTCAGTGTTTTGTGACCACCTAGAGGGGTGGGAGAGGGAGGGTGGGAGGGAGACGCAAGAGGGAGGGGATATGGGGATATATATGTATACATATACCTGATTCAGTTTGTTATACAGCAGAAACAAACACACCATTGTAAAGCAATTATACCCCAATAAAGATGTTAAAAAAATTTTTTTTTAATTTGAAAAAAAAAAGAAACAAATGACAGGCTGAGGAAAATAGTCTCTCATAGATCAATAAGAAAGAGCAAACACACTAAAATAAAAATAGACAAAGAATATGAAAAGGCAATTTTCACCCCACAAGAAATATGCATAATACATAAAAACAGTTTAAACTCACTAGGAACCAAAAGTAATGCAAATACAAATGATAATATACTGTTTTCCACATAGCAATTTGGAAACATTTTTTAAATGATAATAAGTATTGTTAAAGAGGGCTGAATTTCATACTTCAGTATCAGGAAAGTAAATTAATACATCTTTTCTGGAAGGCAGCTGGAAAATCTACTAAAATTTAGCTTTTAAAGCGATGTGCATTGAAGAATTATTTATGACAGTGAAATATTGGAGGCTATCTAAATATTCAACAATGAGGAACTAATAAACTATGGTACAGCCACATGAGTCATTAAACACTAAAATGATTAGGAAGAGAAATATCTAATGATATGAAAAGGCATTCACAAAACATTAAGAGGAGGAGTAGATTTATAACACATGTAAAGTAATGATCCACCTCCCTTCATTAAGTATATATTCTCACGGGAAAAAATTGGAAAGATAAACATCAAATTTATCAATCATTATCTGATTATTTTCATAATTATAAAAGAATATACTTATGACAACAAATAAATGATAAAAAGAAAACATGCATATAAAAAAATAGAACAGAGTAAACACACATGCAGGCATACACCCAGAATTTATCATAAAATACAAAGACTACTGGCTTATATACCAAAGCAAAGGCTTAAGATTCTGCCTTTGACAGGGTGAACAAGAGTGTCAAATTTTTGTTTATCTTGATACACTAGAGTCTTCTGGAAATTTTTGGCTTTATACAATTGGCTAAATGAAAAAATTTTCCATATTCAGCATAGAAAATGAAACCTATCCAATGCTCCAACTGTACGTAGTTTTTACAAAAATGTATGTATACCATACCACAGGGGTCTCCAACCCCCAGAACTAGGCCACACAGCAGGAGGTGAATGGCAGGCTAGTGAGCAAAGCTTCATCTGTATTTACAGCTGCTCCCCATCACTCGCATTACCTCTTGAGCTCCGTCTCCTGTCAGATTATCGGCGGTATTAGATTCTCATCAGAGCAAGAACCCTACTGTGAACTACGCATGCGAGGCATCTAGGTTGCACACTCCTTATGAGAATCTAATGCCTGATGATCTGAGGTGGAGCTGATGTGGTGATGCTAGCACTGGGCAGCGGCTGCAAATACAGATTATCATTAGCAGAGAGGTTTGACTGCACAGAGACCATAATAAATCAATGGCTTACAGACTCATATCAAAACGCTATCAGTGCATGGCAAGTGACAATTAAGCTGCATCTTATGGAGTAGACTGGACATAAGAAACACACGGGTGTCACTGTCTCCCATTGCCCCCAGATGGGACCATCTAGTTGCAGGAAAACAAGCTCAGGTCTCCCACTGATCCTGCATTATGGTGAGTTGTATAATTATTTCATTATATATTACAATGTAATAATAATAGAAATAAAATGCACAATAAATGTAATGCACTTGAATAATCCTGAAACCTTCCCCCCTCCCCCCAGTCCGTGGAAAAATTGTCTTCCATGAAACTGGTCCCTGGTCCCAAAAAGGTTGGGGACCGCTGCCATACCAAGAAGAGAATCTCAAAAATATTGTTATAGTATCTGTCTACCCTGAATCGTGTTTTTAGATTCAGTGCCTAATTTTAAATGTTTTGCTTTTGGTATTTTCCTTCGAGGGTTCATTGACTTATTAACTATTACCAGCAATGTCTTCACTAGAAATCTAAGCTCTATTCTTCATGTTTTGTAAGAAAACGATCCTAGACTTGCTGATACAACAGCAAAAGTAGGTTTAATCCAGAAAATGCAATAATGGAAGACACGTTAAAATAATTTTAATTTCTGAAGTAATGCTTAGAATCTAGGTATCATTTTTAAACATTAGCAAAATATTTTCCTGTGCCCTATAAAAACGAAATTGGTACTTTAAGACTTGCTTATAGCATATATAGAGAAACAAGTAAATGCAAATAATAGGAGTATTTGTGAAGGTAGGTAGAGATTGTATTTAATGATACAGTAACAGGTAACATTCATAAAGCACTTGCTATGTACCAGGATCTATTCTACATGCTTAACTTGTTTAATTCTCACAATAATTCTATGAAATATGTGTGCTATTATTGTCTCCATCTTACAATCAAAGAAACTGAGACAAAGAGAATTTAAATAACTTTCCCAGTATCAGACAGCTAGCAAGTGGTAAAACTAGGATTTGAACCAGATAGTTTGACTCCAGAGCCCCCCATTTTATTCATAACCTTAAATAGAAAAGACAGTGTTATAATATGACCTGGCAGTTGATCAATTCAAGCATTGTGACTAGTTCAGTATCAACCTACCAAATAAAGTTACAATTTAATATCACTGTAATTTAAGATAAAGCCATTTCTCTAGGACCCGTATCATAGACACATAGTTTAAAAGGTAGAAGGGATCATAGAAACTATACACTTTCACCACATCACACTCATTAGTCACCATAGGATACTGGTTAACTACAAGAAGTAAAGAGGCACCATGTTCACACCAAGAATGAGGAAACTGGGCCCCCTCATATCTAGTTTAAGTTGAAAGTACAAGATCACAGACAATTCCTAACTTACAAATCGATTTTGTTCTAAAATTTCACACGTGAGAACAGACGCATTTTGCCCTAGATACAATATCCTACCAGACATGGTGTTGGATTCCTAGGTTCGCCTTCAAAAGCACATATAATGGTAAATGCTCTTGGAGCACCTCTGTGTTCAATAGTACTGTAAAAGCCTAACCAACCTGCATAACAATGTTTTTACAGAAAGAGATGGATCATCTCCTCCTTGCAGTCTTGGAAGAGAAACATAGTCCCTCCTAGCTATACCTTTGCCCTCTCCATGCACACAGTCATCTATCTACTTCTCTCCAGCAGAGTCTTGAGAGAGAGTGCCGGAGGAAGATACAGAAAGTTAACAGTTAACGTTGGGACACTGCAGTAAACCCTCAGCCACATTTAATCTCAGTGGGATTCTTGTCACTTCTATTCAGGGGCTCTTTGACCATGATTAGTCCACCTACTTCTCTTTTCACAATAACTGTAACTTCTAACTAGGCTTTCTCTTCTTTCATGACCCTGTAAATCCTTGCTACTCAAAGCATGGTGCTAGGGCAAACAGGATCTTCACCAGGGAGCTTTTAGAAATGCAGAATCTCAGGTTCCACCCAAAATCTGCATTTTAGCCAGATGGGAGGGGGAAGTGGTTGATATGCATATAAAAGTTTGAGAAACACTGTCCTTCTGTCATTAAAGGACTTAATATTTATTTTTTTCTAAAATTTTTTTGATATTATCATTTTTAAAAAATCAAACTAAAAAATTCCACGTGTACCACCCCCTAATACCCTCACCTTAGATTCTAGCGAAAGTCAGATGCATTCAGTGATAACGTTCCTGCTTGTCTACCTCAGTCAGAATCACCCGGGGAACTTTAGCCCCGAGCTCATCCCAGACCAATTAAGTCACATTATCTGGGGTTGGGCTGCTGGTTACTCTAAAGTAAAAATTCTCTGTTTCAAAGAAATCTAAACCCCATGATCTTCCAAACCTGGACACAGGAACTGGGTAGTACACTGTGGGGAGCACAGGAAGTACAGCATGTGTGTTATGGATGGGGGTTCTAGTAGAGGGTAGAAATATTCAGGATGTAGGGTGAGTGTAGGCAGTGTAGCATTCAAGTCCCTGCTGGGGTTAGAGAAGCAGCTAGATATGGGGGGATGTGAGAGGAAGCTGAGAAAAGAGGTCTTCATGACAGGCATCTAGAAAATTTGCTGGAGGTAGGTGACCTTAGGTGAAAGGGACAAAAGTAAGTCAAAGTGCCTAAGCCAGAGACTACCTGTGTGCAGAATTCCCCAAAACACTCTCTTAGTTAGCAGTATGCTTAAATTCAACACCTACCCAACGT
Organism: Lagenorhynchus albirostris; assembly: GCF_949774975.1. NCBI lineage: Eukaryota > Metazoa > Chordata > Mammalia > Artiodactyla > Delphinidae > Lagenorhynchus > Lagenorhynchus albirostris. The sequence goes on from NC_083102.1 coordinate 31,911,265, forward strand.
GTCTGTCAAAACATAAGGGACAAAGATCTTTTGCAAGAGAGACTGTGGGACTTGAAAACTCTAACAGCCTAAGTCCTAAGACTTCTTTATGACTTTAAACTTCTTGGAGTTTAAGAAATTTAAATAATAAAAGTAGTTTGACTCAAGTTGCACTGACATTTATCTCAATTTGATGATGGAAATATGCCCAGAGCTGCCTAGGAGTCAAGAATATATTTGAGTGAATGCTTGTAAATTTCTTATCATAATAAAAGTATTGTGATAACCATATTCTCTCAGTAATCTGCCTAGAGGACTCCCTTCCCTTGGCTTCCCTCTGACTGTCCTTAATTGACTTGCACACACAATTCTTCAAAGGCCAGTTTTTCCTTTATGCTGGGAGTCTTAAATGTTAAAGGCAATGTTATATCTGGCTGCTGAGTCAAATGGAGAAAAAACAAGTACACAGTTAATCATGAGAGGCCATAGCTAATACGATTTAAAATTACATCAGTACTGCAGAGACACAAACTCTTTCATGATGGCATTTCCTTTTTCTCTTAACCTTTCACAGTCAACAGCTTCTTTTTTTTTTTTTTTTTTGGCCACACCAGCATGGCATGTGGGATCTTAGTTCCCTGACCAGGGATCAAACCCGTGCCCACTGCAGTGGAAGCTCGGAGTTTTAACCACTGGACTGCCAGGAAAGTCCCAACAGCATATCTTATAGTACTTTTTCTATCAGTCCTGAAACCAATCAAATATTCTTTATACCACAATGATCCTGGTTTAGAGGGATTAAGAACACACAGGATATCTTGAAATATGTCCACCTTTTACCAAGAGTAGTGTTATAGCAACTTCAAGAATCCCTGCTCATTTAATGGAAATTAAAACATTACCAAGATGACACACACAGAAGAAAGAAGAACTCCCCAGAAAAAATACAATAAATACTAAGGCATTGGTATAAGTTGTTTAAAAGAATAGAGGTCTTATTATAACAGTGAAATTTTCTCCCCTTCTTTTCTTCCTGTAACAGACAGAAAGGATGAGGTAGAGAGATCAGATGCTCTGAAAAGCTTACACTCATCTTAATGACCACCATATAAGTTCTTAAAGACTTAGCCCCCGTTTTCAACGTTTTTACCACTTAAAACCGCACAGTGAGGCCGTGAAGCCTTTACTCTGTGACAAGGGTGAGAAACCCACAGCCTCACCACACCTGTGCCATTGCCAATGTTAATTTCCTCTCCATGCCTTCTCACCATACACATTTCAGCTGCTTTCCCCATCGGTTCTTTTCCTCACCCATTTTCTGCTGGTTATCAGTAGAAGTTGAGCTGATGGAAATCAACTTTGCCCTTTAAACATGCTGTCAGTTCCAGACCAGTGGCCCTGGGCTCAGCTTAGATCAGGACCACCACTCAGTCCCCTCAATCCCACCCCTGGGTAATTAATACACCAAGAAAGGCTTTAAGATTCCTTTTGCTGGGATATTTTTAAGCTTGAGAAGTTTAAGAATAAGTTAGTCCTTCTCCACATCCACTCCATTCTTCTACCCTTAATTTTCTCTATATGTTTGACTCTTAGCACTGCTGGCTCTTGGGTGGATTCCACACAGTTCCTTCCCAAGTATAAGTGGGAAGAGTCCAGTTGGTTCTCCTGTCCTGCCACCTGCTCTGAACTTTCTTCAGATTTGCCCCTGAGGTGACCCTGGGAGAATCTTCAACATTCAAGCTTTTAACCTATATCTCCTGAGCAGATGGCAAAGAAGCTCAGCAGACCCAAGACTGATTACTACAGTCACCATTCTATTGAGTACCCACATACAATCGTTACAAATATAGTTACATAGCAATTATAATCTGATCTAATGCAAGGGTCATAGGTTTTGGAACCAAAGAGACCTGGCTATCACTCAAATTTACCACATGCGTAACGTTGGAAAAGTTACTTATTTTCCTGCATCTCAATTTCCTTTTCTATATATTTGAGATACTAATGTGTGCTCCATGGAGTTGCTAGGAGAATGACCTAAAATAATCTGTATAAAGGGCTTAATGCTCAACCTGGAACAGATTAGGTACTCAATAAATATTAAACTATATTTTGTTTATTTTTTGATCTGTGTATACCAGACCAAAAATAAATTTTATAAATACGTTCATGTATCATCTAAATTTTCATGTTTAGGTGACTGCTTTGGTTCACATGAAACTTCTCTGCTGGTGGAATCTAGAGGAATAAATTATCTCACAAGGCAGGCTGAGCATAAAAGGGACTTAAGAATTCAGCCTCTCTCCCAGCTTCTACTCAGTTCTGCTTATGTTAACCGATGGAAGCAGCATGTGATGGAGAACATGAAGAGAAAATTTTGAGTTTCTATACAATCTTAGTTATGACATAACAATTATTTGAAATATCATTCACTTCAATCCAAGGATGACCTATTAAGAATGTTGCATTCTCGGGACTTCCCTGGTGGCGCAGTGGTTAAGAATCCGCCTGCCAATGCAGGGGACACGGGTTCGATCCCTGGACCGGGAAGATCCCACATGCCGGGGAGCAACTAAGCCCATGCACCACAACTACTGAGCCTGTGCTCTACAGCCCGCGAGCCACAAGTACTGAAGCCCGCATGTCTAGAGCCCGTGCTCTGCAACAAGAGAAGCCACCGCAATGAGAAGCCCACACATCGCAACGAAGAGTAGCCCCCTCTCACGGCAACTAGAGAAAGCCCACGTGCAGCAACGAAGACCCAACACAGCCAAATAAATAAATAAATAAAATGGGTGACATAGATTAGTGGCTATATTAGTACAATACTAGAAAAATAACTCAGTGCTGAACATATATTTTTTAAAAAAAGAATGTTATATTCTTATATACTATGGGCAGAGTAAACTGTACTTCTATACACTGATACAAATGCAGAGAGTATACTCATTAAGGCAAACAACAAAACATTTTAAAAAATTAAGTCAAATGGAGCCAGAGCTATGGATAAAATTGTTCCCCCAAACTGGGACTTCCCTGGTTGATGCAGTGGTTAAGAATCCGCCTGCAAATGCAGGGGACACGGGTTCGATCCCTGGTCTAGGAAGATCCCACATGCCATGGAGCAACTAAGTACATGTGCCACAACTACTGACACCCGTGCGCCTAGAGCCCGTGCTCCGCAACAAGAGAAGCCACCGCAATGAGAGGCACGTGCACCGCAACGAAGAGTAGTCCCCGCTCGCCGCAGCTAGAGAAAGCCCGTGTACAGCAACGAAGACCCAACGCAGCCAAAAATAAAATAAATAAATAAAAATTTTAAAAAATTGTTTCCCAAAGCTCTCGGTGCTCTCATTAAGAAAAATCACCTGAAAGATATCTTAAAAGATAGTTAATTCTCCAGCTACCTTATTCATATTTACAGATAAAATATTTTCACCCCCAAACTGCTGCAGGTTTCTACAGAGATAGATAGATAGATAAATAGATAGATAGACAGACAGATAGACGGACATCAATAGATAATTTCAAAAGCCAGAGCATTTCTCCCAGGAGGTAATCAAGAGCATTACAAAACGCTGGGGACCTAAATGTGGTCATCTTTGTCAAAATAAATGTGTAAATGTATTTATTTGCTGTGTATTAAGTACAAGTTCTTAAAGCAATGCAACTTGCATGGCATCTCTTCGGGAGACACTATGGCAACCCTCACTCCCAAAGGCATGAAGACCAATATAATTACAACACAAATCCATTCAACTGGTACCTAACCTCCCAAAGCAAATATTGTGCACAGCCTTTACTTGAAGACTAAATAAGTTTTCAATTTGCCATCAGTTTTACAGGTTACAGTCAAGGATTCCGAATAATGTTCTGGTGAGGTAAAAAATAATGGATCAGAGTCATATTTGACAACAGCTGAGGAACATCCCAGACTGCACTTAAACACCATAAAGCCTGGGATCTTCACGCATTGAGCTCTCTTCACAATAAGGAAGACATAGGAGACTAAGAAAACATACTGCAGGAGTACCTCACTGCCATATTTTTAATTTTTGCTATTTTTTCTTGAAACAATTCAGCATGCAGATATGATTTCAAAATATTACAAACACTCATATATGTAATTGCTGAATTTTACCTAATTCTCCTCCTGACATTGTCTCCTGACTTTCTCCTGTTGAATACAGGAAAATAAAATCATCAGCAATCTCATATACCAGTAATATAATGTGATTTGGGATCATAACAGAAAATAACTTTTTAAAAGAAATTTATTTTACTGAACCCATTTGAAATTATAAATGGCCACCTGTGTTCCAGGACATCCTAGTTCCAATGCATTTTTTACTTGTCTCCACTAGAGTTTTAGCGGTTTCTTTGTATTCAGAGTTAGCCTTTTACCTGTGTATCAGATTACCCTAGTCCTTCTATAATCATAAAAATGAATATAGGGACTTCCCTGGTGACGCAGTGGTTAAGAATCCGCCTGCCAATGCAGGGGACACGGGTTTGAGCCCTGGTCCAGGAAGATCCCACATGCCACGGAGCAACTAAGCCCATGCGCCACAACTACTGAGCCTGCGCTCCAGAGCCCACGAGCCACTACTACTGAGCCCACGTGCCACAGCTACTGAAGCCTATGCACCTAGAGCCCACGCACTGCAACAAAGAGTGGCCCCTGTTCGCCGCAACTAGAGAAAGCCCACGTGCAGCAATGAAGACCCAACAAAGCCAAAAATAAATAAATAAATAAAATGAATATAATTATTTTACCCATAATGAACTTACAGATGAGATCCTTACCCCTAAATATAATATGATTCCATAGAACATAAATCTCCAGAAAAAGCATCGCCGAAGGGCATTAATGAGTTTGGGATTTTTCTTTGAGGCCAGTTCTCTATCCCATTCTCTGCAAAGGAATACAAAGTGGGATCAGTAAGTTGCATGTGCAAGTATCTGAGTTCTCTAGTTCCCTTAACATAGTTTTATTCACACAAGTACATTCAAGGAAATTAACCCAAGTGACTAAAGAGACAAAACCTTGTGGGGACCTTCCAACACCAACGCTCAGGCAGATGTTTCGCAGAATTCAGTGCTCCGCCATATATCAATTTTCAAGGAGTTGACTTCATGAAAAGGCCACACTATACGTGTTAAAGAAAGGTTCTGGGCTTCTAAGAAGCAATGAATGCAAGAGGTGGACAAATAAAATATGACTCTTATGAATACACATTGCTGTGCTTAGAACAAGGTGAAAAATAAATACTTAATTTTTTCCCCTTCACCTCTTGATCTTTACCTGTTTAGAATTGTAGTGGATTGTACAAAATCTAACTGTCAAACCAAAAACAAGATTAAAAGTCAGGTGGATTTTTCTGTGATTTAACATTAGAAAAACTTGTTGTTTTTAAACGTAGGGGTATGAAACAAGTATCATCAACTTTGATTTTCAAATACTAAAGTCATTCTTTACAATAAGCATCTTTGGAAAATTAGAATAGAACCATATTCTATATTTTCTGGCAGGAATAGAAATAAGTCTGAAAAATGGTTGGTGTCAAATAAATGTCTTTGTTTTCTTTTAAATACTATACATTCATCAGCCGATTATATTTACATTTTTGCCACTACTTTCTGTTCATAAAAACCCTCTTTCTCTTCCCAAGTGGATAAAATATATCCCTAAATGTTACCCTCATCTTCATTTTTAAACTGTACAGAGATGAAAAGTTTCACAGGAAAGAACTATATAAAGACTTTATATTTTATCAACAGTTATTCTCATTACTATCCATCTACCATTATTAGAGGTGGTTCTAAGTTACTCCAAAGGAAGACCACACAGCTGAGATTTGAGGGCAGGTTTGGCAGTCATGGGCATTGTGCATGGACACTGGCTCCCCTGAGAAGCTTACTCTCTCTCATGCCTAATTACGCTATGCCACCCATCTACCTGCTCACACTCTTCCCACTCTTCCACTCACACACAAGACTTGCCTCCCATCCATGTCATTTGGTGATTCACAACGGGGTAAGAAGCTAAATGTGGAGACAGATTCTGCCTCTCTTTCAAAGGAAGAATGAGTCAGATGAGAAAGCCAGGAAGAGAGGTGGTACATAAACCAAAGAAATGGTTTCAAGTTGGGAAGAATTGGTCAACCCTGAAGTCATGGTAGGAAGATGTCATTATATTTGACATTAAGAGACCTCTGGTGACCCTAGTCAAGGTCATTTTAGGAATATGGTAGACCCAGAAACCATATTTCAGGGAGCTGAGATGTAAAGGAAAAGAGAAGTAGAGAGACCAGGAGAGCACAGAGATATTACCTGTGGGGGGAAAAAAATGAATGAGGTAGCGATCTGAGAGGAAGGCAAAGCTGGGGGATGTTTCAGTGGATGGGACTTGAACTACTGGACCCTGAGGGAAGGAATCAGCAATGAGAGTACATGGGGTAGTTCCCACAATACCACAACAGACCCAGTAAGCATTCCAAACACCAAGAGTTGAATCATAGTGGAAGAAATTTTATACTTATCACGTTTGTAGCTTAGCTACAATCATGGAATGGATGTGCGATCTGCATACAGGAGTAATGCACAGGGTTCAAATCCACGGCCACAAACTAAGCCTGATGGGCCAAGGTACCTCAACCACATGGTAACCACCTAGGGCCTTCGTCACATATCATCTTTGAAATCTGTGGCCAGGGTCACTTTCCAAGGGTGCAGAGATACAAAGCACTATAAGTGATATTTCACTCTTTCAAAATACTTCAGTAAATTCTAAATAACAATTTTTACAAAAAAGAAATAACAGAGTGAAGAAGAGATACCCCCAAAAAGACAAAAATAATAAAGATAAAGTTTATGGACTTATGCCGGCTCAGTGTTGGATTGAAATAAAATAGGTACATTTTAAACATTGAATTGATATGGAGACACAATGAAAACTGAGGAGAAAAAACTGTTAGGCCAGATAATCCTACAAATTCAGGTTATGTCCTCTATTTGGCCATAAGTAAAAATAAATCTGGAGTATGCAGGTTTTGATTAATCTAGTCCTACTCTGATTAATCTTTCCCTCAGCATCCATTTAGAACTTAGATATTCATTAACTACTATATTATTTTGAACTTGCTGATATACCTACAATATACTATGTTTATATATTTTATCTCTGCAGAAGTGTTACAGGTTTTTACATAATGCTAGCCATTTCACATTCAATCATCATTCATTCATTCAACAAATATTTACTGATCACCTACTACAGTCAGCCCTTCATGTCTGCGGGTTCCTCATCCTCAGATTCAACCAACTGGGGATGGAAAATACTCACCAAAAAAAATTCCAGAAAGTTCCAAACAGGAAAACTTGGATTTGTCATGTGCCAGCAACAATTTACATAGCATTTACATTTTATTACGTATCATAAGTAATCTAGAGATGATTTAAAATATACAAAAGGATATGCGTCGGTTATATGCATTTTGTATAAGGGACTTGAGCATCCATAGATTTTTATATCCAGGGGGAATCTAGCAAGGGACAACTGTATATACCAGACCCTATTCTAGACCCTATTCCAGGCACATCATAAACTGAACAAATCAAACAAAAACAAAACAAAAAAATATATCCCTGCCCTCATGGCACGTACACACACTAAGTACTCGACATTAGGAGCTGGACCTTGAACTTGGAAATGTGAAGCTGCTACTCCCACTAGCCTAATTCTTTGAATAAAATCAAGAAAAAGTAAGGCTGAATATCTTGTCTTGAAATTTCAAAAGAAATTCAATGAATTTCATGAAAATAAGGTAAACAAATTGCAAATCTACTCAACTATTTTATTTTGGTGCAGTAAAAAGTAGCTACTTCTTTTTCTCTTTCTTTTTCCTGTCAACTCCCTCTCCCCTTTCCCCTTCATCTGGTATCAGACCCTGTACTCCTGGCACAAGACCCAGTCTAGCTCATTCATAGATTGTTGTTGGTCCAAGGAGTGAGCCTGTGACTCAAAACTTTCTGGGATTTTTCACATGTGGCCACAGAGAAAGGACTCTTTCCTCTGTGGTCTATAAAAATGTGAGCAAAGAGTTCTGAGGACCCACTCCATGGAGGAAGCTGGTCTGAGAGAATAAAACCAGTCCCTGGTTCCACTGAGTCCCTAAGGCCAATTCTCTACCTAGGCCTTCACACAGGTTGACTACATGAACCAATGAATTCCCTCTTAAATAAATTCTCTGGCAACCAAAAGGATTATAACCAGTACTCTTAGAAAGGGAGACTTCTTTACAATGGGAAACACTGTTCCTGGGGAGGCCAGGAGTATAGACCTGGGTTTGAACCACAGCTCAATCAATTATTAGCTGGAAAATTACATCATCTCTCTGAGCCTCAGTTTGCTCTTCTGTAAGAAAGAGATAATGATGCTTTCCTTCCAGAGTGGCTGAGAGGAGATATTACACCTGGCATTCAAAATATACTCAAAAATATGAAATTTTTACATTTCTTTGACATCCAACAGCCTTTACCCTAAGATTTCCAAGTATGTACATTTGTATTCACACATTAAGATTTTGGAGGCAAATGTACACAACTTGCTTCATAAAGATGTGATTCCAGTCTTCACAGAATCCACGTAATAGTCTTCAAAGACAGGTAGCTTCTCAGAATTCAAATATGTGTTTTTCCAAAAAAGGTCCTATCTCAGGAAAATGGTTTTTCTTCTTTCATCCTTTCATTGTTTAATTCTTAACTAATCAAGACTTCATCAAGAAAATAGGATGTTCCTATTATAAGTATGCCATTTTAAGAATTAAACCCTCTAATGTCAGTTCTCTAGTCTCTAAATAATATTAATTTCTCTCCTCAATAAACAATGTGTATGAACATACCTTTCCAATTTTTCAGATAGATTGTCAGCAGAATCAGAAGAAGAGATATGGTATATGTCTGACAATTCCAGGCGCTTTCTGTACCCTTTCCTCAAAATTGGTCTGGTCCAGCTAAAATAAAGAGAGGAGAGACAGATATAAATGTTAACTTGATTTGATCTCCAATGTAGACTTGGAATCGGATACAGTTTCAAATTTTATAGCATGTGGAAAATGGTGGTAGTGCATAAATATGAGAATAAAATAAGTCAACTTATATAAGTGCCAGGGAGTCATATCTTACAGAACACAACTATATAAAACATCATCACCTCTGAACTGATGTGACTATAGCTTTGTCTAAAAGGATGGGGGATGACGGTAGAATCATCATCTTTCCCAGAGGAAAAAAAACAAACTGCTAAACATTCTATACTAAAAGTATTCTTCAAGAAAAAAAAAGAAGAAAATTCCCCAAAATAACCAGATACTAGGAGTTTATAGTTTGCTGAAGTCCACTCTCTACCACTTCAAATACAAAATGATCTGTGAATAAGAAGACAGACCCTCAAACAACACCCTTATATAATTTTGTTAACCATAGCTCACAGTACTCAGCAATGAGCTATTTGTTGAATGAACTGACTGTAGCTGGAGTATCAATTTGTTGACTTAATCATCACCGCTGAATGAGGGTGGGGATCATAATTTTATGTTTTGTCTCCTCACCCCATAGCAGTTACGCACATCTGCCCTCTAGGCATCTAATAAATAACAATTTATGATGGAAGCTAGGGAAGCTGGCATAGTAAATACCTATGCAGGATACTCCAGTTATTTTCAAATACATTGTTTCTAACTACTGTGAATAAGGAAAAATAATCATCACAGAGATAAGAAAATCTAAAAAGAAGTCAAAGACAAGGGAAAACAAAGAGGAAGGAGAGAGGGGCAGGAGAATTGTAAAACAAAGAAATCACGTACAAAGAGAAACTTCTAAATGAAATTTGAGCAAATGAGACCTTTCTCATGTGAAATTTCATATATTTATTTTTTAACATCTTTATTGGAGTATAATTGCTTTACAATTGTGTGTTAGTTTCTGCTTTATAACAAAGTGAATCAGCTGTACATATACATATATCCCCACATCTCCTCCCTCTTGCATCTCCCTCCCACCCTCCCTATCCCACCCCTCTAGGTGGTCACAAAGCACCGAGCTGATCTCCCTGTGCTATGTGTCATATATTTATTAAAGAAAGGAATTGAACTTGGAATCAGTGATTCCCAACATATGCTTTTACCCTTACCATCTTTTCTTCAGAGAGTCCTAAAATTTGGTGTCATTGAGACGCTGGTAATACATCAACATTCATGTTACCCACCAAAAATCAACAGGGAGTGTTTTAGCAATATCTGAGAAGCAAAATAAACTTATACTAGGAAAATTATTCTAGCAAAGCCATTCAGAATAAAAAGAGGAAATGCTATGCCAAATGCAAACATTTTGACATTGTTTCAGGGCAAAACTTTGCAGAAGGCTCTCATGTCCACCTTCACCACTCCCACCCCAAGAGTCCAGATTCTTGTTTACACTTCCCTTGTCTCCACCTTCTTCAGTCAGCCACTGCCCTGTGTTCCTGATGTCTCTACAACTTGTCCTTCCTTAAAATTTACCTGAATTAAGACCCAGCTCAAGGACTTTGCTGGTGGTCCAGCAGTTAAGACTCCACCCTCCCAATGCAGAGGGCCCAGGTTCGATCTCTGGTCAGGGAACTAGACCCCACATGCCGCAACTAAAGACCCTGCATGCTGCAATTAAAGATCCAGCGTGCCACAACTAAGACCCGGCACAGTCAAATAAATAAATAAATATTTTTAAAAAAAAGACCCTGCTCAAAGGCTCAGTAGTTTCACCAACCATTTCTGACCAAGATATCAACGAGTGACAATGGTTTAATATGTCAGTTTCTTCCATTAACTTGCAATATTTGCATCTTAACAAGAGCCTTCAAACTTCAGCAAAGGGTGATAATTGTTTTATCTTTATTGCCCAGTGTGATCCATGGGCAATTTCTCCTGGAGAGCAAGAATGAAAATAGTTAAGGACAGTCTGAACACAGCAGTTAAAGAAGTGCTGTGATCATGCAGCATCTGCATTGGGCATCGTCTGTGAGACTGCTGACACACCTGCCTGGCACTCACAATCTAGTAGCCAACATAAGCACTTTGGAAGCACATTTGCCAATACAGGGGGCAGTAAGGGTGTGAAAAATCTGGGACAGCAATTTAGGATATAAACTCCATTCTGTTGGTTATAAGCCTTTGTAAACTTAAGAAGTGAAAAGGTGAAGCAAGTGTTTACTACTAATAAAAAAATTATGTGTATATAGCACTTTCACAAACACTAGCATATTGTGATTTTCACTGGAAAGTCTTGATAGGTAGGTAGAACAAGAAGAGATCATTGCCCTACTATAATGATAAAGAAATGGAGGCTCAAAGATGTTAAATTTGTCCGTTACTAAATGCCACAAACTAGATTTTTACCACATTCTTCTGATGTTATTTCTTCCTTTACCGTGTTCAGCTCTTGTGTTTAGGAAAATTAAACTTGGTGGGTTATTCTAGACATAGTGCTGGAACGTGGGTCTGGAAGCAGGGAGACCAGAAGCTAGCAGACTGCAGGCAGTAGTGTGGTGTCGTGTACTGACAAACCTTTAACCATGCCTTCTCCAGGAAAACAAAAAACAAAAAGTGACTTATGGTATTTGCCAATTTCTGTGGTGTAAATACTCCCACCATGACCAGTTTCAAGTCACCAAATGTGAAGTCACTGAACACAGAGTTGGGAAGAGAAACACAGCTGCATATTATAAGATAGTGTGATTACCATTCAGATACAATCAACATAACCTCAATACATAGGTAATAATTATGTAGTGATAACTTTTCAATTATTACCTTTGTTTTAATATAATTTATTTAATTGTAAGTGTAAATCAATTATTTTTTAATACTAGTTGTACTTAACAACCAGCTCACAAAGTTCCTGAAAATTTAACAATCAGCTCAGCCAGAAAGGGTCAACAGCAATAGATCACTGACTGCCAGATGGTTGACAGACTCAGAACAAGGGTAATAGCATTGAGAATGGAAAGGAAGGGGCCTATGGAAAATTTAGAAGAGAAAAATATACTGCATGTATTAATAAACCTTTCATTTTCAGTATGTTTGAAATTGTTAAAATATGAAACTAAATTTATAAATAAAGAGAAGTTCACTATCTGTAAATATTACAATACCAAAGACATTTTCAGGAAATTTAAAAACAAATCTTTTCTTTCTTTTAAAAAGTAAATAAACAGGGGCTTCCTTGGTGGCGCAGTGGTTGAGAGTCCGCCTGCCGATGCAGGGGACACGGGTTCGTGCCCCGGTCCGGGAAGATCCCACATGCTGTGGAGCAACTAAGCCCGTCTGCCACAACTACTGAGCCCACGAGCCACGACTACTGAAGCCCGCGTGCCTAGAGCCCATGCTCTGCAACAAGAGAAGCCACCGCTCACAGCAACGAGAGAAAGCCCGCATGCAGCAATGAAGACCCAATGCAGCAAAAAATAATAATAACAATAAATAAATAAATTTATTATATATATATATGTATCCTAAAGTTTTCAACGAACTTAAAAAAAGTCTGGTACCCAGACACACTGTGCACTTAACGATAAGAGTCTTCAGGTTTTATTAAGGAAAAATGCTATCACTTGATTTTTTTAAATATATACACACGCATATACACCATGAAACTGTATTTAGTTTCTTTTCTTAGGACAAAATTTCCGATATCTACATAAATTTAGAGTGACTTGTAATTCCTTATGATGAAAAGAATTTTCCAATTATAGACACTATTAAAGCTTTGATTTTCATGAAACCTATCCCCGTAAAACCACATAATTAAAGCTTATAATCATTTTTCCATTTGACATTTGGCTTTTATTAATCCAACAGAGACATCTGACATTTTCATCTGCTAGAATTTAAGATGAAGGTCAGGTATCAGATCTTTTCAGTTTCAAATGATTTTGTTTGTATAAAACAATCATGCCTCCACATTATTTAACATTACTTTTGATTTAACTAGCCAGATAAAATGAAATGAAATAGCAAATTCAAACCCATGGTTGCATGACACATCTCCTAAATACTGACAAACGGATACACTCAAATGTCTCAGCCTTTTTCCTTTTTGCATGAAATAACACTTGAGGAACTAAGTAGAAATTACTCTAAACTGCTTAGTATGGACAAAATTAAATACGCTAGAGGTTTTCTCATCATCCAATATATTTACCATGAGTTTGAAATAGCCCAAATAAGCTGGATAGTCCTAACTAAAGAAAACGGTGAAGTTGAGGCTGAGGAAAGAGGGGGAATCATTTGAACAGACTGTAACAACAAATCTCAAATTCCTGCAGCATACTCTGCCAGTTTGCTTTAGGTTTTTTGATAAATGGCTATGATGGGAAGAATTGATTTGAGACCAGAAGTCATTTCATCTCTAAAAGGATGTTTCTTTTCTAATTCACATAAATAACACTTCAAATGTCACAGTTATTTTATCAACTTAGATCTGGTGTTATCTTATAGTTGGATATGTTTTTTCTCAATGAATTTTAGTAAAAATAAAACTTGAGAAAGTAGTGGCATCTAGCTCTCAAAAGTCCTGTATAAAACTTGTAGGCTTCAAGAATGCACCCCAAAGTCACAGCACTGGGGTGAGGGTCAAGTCGGTGAGTCTCTGTCCTCTCATCCCACAAGGTAATTAAACAGGGTTTGCTGCTTACCCATAAAATGGTAAATTTATAATAAATAACCACTTTAGTCAGCTCAATCACCTTTTTGCTTGCTAAAGATGAGCTATTTTTGTGTTTGAGAGTTAATTTCTCATGAGGCTCCTAGTTTACCAAGAGAACAGTAGAAGTTCTTTTTCTTTCTGTAGATGAGTAAACAGTAAATGTAGTCAATGAATTTTAGAAGATTTGGAAAGATAATTATTTGCTGCTCAACAAAACACTACAAACCAATTCTGAAAAACGTTCCGGAGGCCCAGAAATTAAAACCATAACATAAATTACTTTAACTTCATGCTTAATGAACCTAAACATTAAATAGGAAATCGATCTGCCCATTTTAAAAGATGCTCCCAAATATAAATGTATTTGGAATGTAAGCATATTAAGAAAACTTCAGGAAAGATATTTTCTTTTTTGCTTATCTATATTCACTAATGTTTAACTATGAGCATGTATAACTTTGGAAATAAGGAGGAAGTTCTTTTTAATTAAAGAAGAAGTTACATATTATAATTAGTACTTGCTATGGCTAGCTATGCACATAAACTTTCTAGTCAAATATGTTTTAACTCCATGATTTTCATATAATGCTCACTATTAATTTTCATTTCCCATAAAGCTGCTTGCTTTTCTTTCCTGATATGATTGTCTGAGGTAAAACTTTATAATGAAGACTACAAAACTCCAGTCACCTAACTTCTACTGCAAATCTGTTACTGGAAAAACTGAATTAGTGATTTTAAGAAAACTCTAGGTATTAACTCTGTCATTTTCCAGTCACGTGACCTTGGAAATAGCTTTCTTAAGCTCTCTCAGCTGCAGCTCCTGCTGGAAATAATTACTATGACTACCTGGTTTTCATGGGGGCCAAATTCAATGTTGTCTATAAAATATTACAGCTGTATGTTATTGCATTGCTTCTTCATAGAAACTATTTGGCTTTAGTTTAATTTTCAGAGCACTAGAGTTTATTATTATTGTGATTATAACAAAAGTACTAGCTAACCTTAATAGACTATTCCTATAACTCTCTAAAATTCTAAGTATTTCACATACGTTATTTCACCTGATCCCCACTACAATTCAAGAGATAAGCCCTAATATTATCTCCATCTTACAGATGAGTAACTGAGGCTGAGGGAGCTTAAATAGTTTATCCAAGGCAGAGTTAGAATTTCAAAACAGGACTGTGATACCAAAGCCTACACTTGTACCAAATTTGCCATATTAGGACTAATTTTAGAAGAAGAGAAAAAAAAAGCACACAGATAAGTATAATATGAAAAGCATAAGCAACAATAGAAAAAATAGATAAATTTGACATCATCAAATTATAAAACTTGGGCTTCCCTGGTGGTGCAGTGGTTGAGAATCTGCCTTTAATGCAGGGGACACGGGTTCGAGCCCTGGTCTGGGAAGATCCCACATGCCGCGGAGCAACTAGGCCCATGAGCCACAACTGCAGAGCCTGCGCGTCTGGAGCCTGTGCTCCGCAACAAGAGAGGCCGCGATAGTGAGAGGCCTGCGCACCGCGATGAAGAGTGGCCCCCACTTGCTGCAACTAGAGGAAGTCCTCACACAGAAACGAAGACCCAATATAGCCAAAAATAAATATAAATTAATTAATTAAAAAAAATTGTAAAACTTTTATGCCTCCAAGCAGACCATCAATAAAGTAGAAAAAATAACCCAGAGAAAGGGAGAAAATTTTTGCAAATCATATATCTGATAAGAGACCTGTATCTGGAACATACAAGGGACTCTTACAACTCAGTAATAAAAAGACAACCCAATTTAGAAATTGGCAAAGGATCTGAATAAACGTTTCTCCAAAGAAGATATACAAACACCCCAAAACATATGAAAATATGTTCAACCTCATTAGCCATTAGAGAAATGCAAATCAAAACCACAGTGAGATTCTACTACACACCCGCTAGAAAGGCTAAATAAAAAAGACAGGTAACGATAAGTGCTGACATAGATGTGGAAAATAATATTAGAGCCCTTATACCCTGCTGGTGGGGATGTAAAATTATGCAGCCACTTTGGAAAACAATCTGAAACAAAATATTAAACAGAAAGTTACCATATGACCCAGCAATTCCACTCCTTGGTGTATGCTCAAGAGAAATGAAAATACGTGTCCACATGAAAACTTGTACACAAGTGTTTATAACAGCATTTTTTATAATAAGCAAAAATGCAGAAACAATCCAAATATCTACCAACTGCTGAATGGATAAATGTATAATCCTACAACTTGAATGCTGTTTAGCGATAAAAAAGAATGACATACTGATACATGCTACAACTTGGATGAATCTTGAAAACACTGTGCTAAGTGAAAGAAGCTAGTCACAGAAGACGACACCGTTTCTTTTATATGAAATGTCCAGAACTGGCACACCTACGGAGAAAGTGGATTAGTAGTTGTCTGGGGTGGGGATGAAGGAGGGAATGGGGAATGATTGCTTATGGGTATGGAATTTCTTTTTGGGGTGATGCAAGTGTTCTAAAATTGGTTGTAGTGATAGTTACACATCTCATATACTTTAAGTAGGTAAATTTTTTGGTATGTGAATTATATCTTTAAAAAGCTGGTATTAAGACAAACAGCATAAAGAAATCAATTGTCAGCATGGATTTTAGAAACTTTTCCCAAATGTTTGATTTTCCCTCCTAGAGTTGGCGAAATGCATATTTTTATTACGGTGACTTTGACACTCTAAACGCTTTCATATATGTCAGTGCCTGGGTAGCTGCTACAAGTGTGCAAAGCCCACGAAAGGATCTAAGGATTGATGACATGAAACATGAGTCATATAAATCGTTTATTCCTGGCCCCCGCAAGCAAAGCATTTAATTGCTGGAACTACTGTGAATACAGAAAAAATAAGAATGGTGAGGGAGTAGCACTGGCATAAAAAGACCACTTCTAACAGCTATACTTAATCCATTCACATTTATTGGATTTCAGGGACTCAAGCAATTGAGAGACAATTAGCAATGCTACAAAAAATAGCCCAAGTCCGTGTACTTTAGAAAAGCAGCTCAGAGCATTGTTTCATGGTTTTAGTTTGATTTTTATTCTATCTGGGCATGAAGCCACAAGTAAGAGACACAAAACTGATTATAGCTGGAACAACTGGCTAGAAAGATAGGATGATTAACTACCCAATAAAATTGCTGCATCTTGTATGAGTTCACTTTTAGGAACTCTTTACTAACCTAGAAAGAGAAGTGATAACATTGCTCTCTAACTTCTGATTTTTATTTCCATTGGCAATAATAAATATATCTGGGGGCTTCCCTAGTGGCACAGTGGTTAAGTATCTGCCTGCCAATGCAGGGGACACGGGTTCGAGCCCTGGTCCGGGAAGATCCCACATGCCGCGGAGCAACTAAGCTCGTGTGCCGCAACTACTGAGCCTGCGCTCTAGAGCCCGCGAGCCACAACTACTGAGCCCGAGTGCAACAACTACTGAGCCTGCACTCTAGAGCTCACGTGTCACAACTACCAAGCCCATGTGCCACAACTACTGAAGCCTGCGTGCCTAGAGCCCGTGCTCTGCAACAAGAGAAGCCACCACAATCAGAAGCCCATGCAAGACCCAACACAACCAAAAATTAAAAAAATTATAAAAAAAAAGAAAGAAATATATCTGAAACCAAGAAAATAAGGAAGAGGGGAAATGGATTGGCCTTCTGATTTTATGGTAGAAATGCCACTGGGTTACTGGCTGGCATTTGTAAAAGCTTACAGAGAGAAACTTGTGTGACTATCAGTAAATCACCATTATTTTAGACAATTCCATACTAGCAACAGAGCAGAGAAGCAGTTTTAAGCATGAAAGGAAAAGAAGGAAAACAAGTCCTACGTCATCTTCTAAGGTAGGAACAAAACATACTTCACATGAGTGATGTAAGGATGTCTCACACATGATATATTGATTTAACTGGTATTTATAATTAACCCACTTATTCCCTCACTTTTTTTTTTTTTTTTTTTTTTTTTTTTTTGCGGTACGCGGGCCTCTCACTGTTGCGGCCTCTCCCATTGCGGAGCACAGGCTCCGGACGCACAGGCTCAGCAGCCATGGCTTACGGGCCCAGCTGCTCCACGGCATGTGGGATCTTCCCGGACCGGGGCGCGAACCCATGTCCCCTGCATCGGCAGGCGGATTCTCAACCACTGCGCCACCAGGGAAGCCCCTCCCTCACTTTTTTACATAACTCTGAATCCTTTATTGAAGCTCTTTGTTCACCTAGTTTGTTCAGACACCATCACTAGGACCCAAAGTAAACACTCGCTAACAGGCTTCTTCATCCTTCAGCAATGAAATCCCCATGTCCTTCAGGGTCAGGGTTGCCATTCTAGAATTAACTCAACATCTGGAGTCAAGGCCACTTGATATTTCTCTGCTAAAGTCTTTCTTGCAATATGGAGATAACTCTCCTCTCTTGGGGACAGAAATCCTCTGAGAAGCTCTGGGCTGTGGAGTCAGGGATCTGTTTGGTATGAGCTGTAATAGGCAAATCACATGCTAGACTCTCATGACCTTCAACTTCCAAATGACTTAATGACCCCTCACCATGTGTACAAAAAAAAACACTACTTATTAAATCCTCTGTGATACCTGCTTTCCAGTTACTGCCTCAAAGCAACTTTTCCCAAAATTAAAAAAAAAGAAAGAAAAAAAGCAGTCTAAGTCCACCCAACATAGTTTATTTGAGGATGTTTACTTGTTTATTTTGCTTGATAGATGGAATGGTAAAATGGAGGTTGGAGACAACCTCAGAAATGTTTTAAGATGAAGATGGTTAATAATGAATCTTCCAAGGGTAACATTCAAACGTGATGCATCAGGAAGACAAAGCTGGTGATTTTTTAAATTTAGGCATGATAAATCTGGTCTCTAGGGTTCTGCTTGGAATCCTCTAGCCAGATATATGATCAGTCAAATTCTAGAATTTTTCTCATTTATCTTAACTTTCTCTTTAACTTGTGTATGCTGTATGTTCTGTTATACTGTTATCCTGCTGCTACTCATGACTATTTCTCAGGATTCAAAGAGGCTTATGGCATTGTATTCAGACTTCTCCGCTGCAGATAATTCCCCATCTTCAAACTATATATGGAATTTGGTCATTGGTTGCATTTTAACCCTTTTTTATCTTCCATTGTTATTAGTTCACCCTCTAGAAAACAAATCACAAATTATAGCATTAAAAGGTAAATTTAGGGGCTCCCCTGGTTGCGCTGTTGTTGAGAGTCTGCTTGCTGATGCAGGGGACACGGGTTCGAGCCCTGGTCTGGGAAGATCCCAAATGCCGCGGAGCAACTAAGCCCGTGCACCACAACTACTGAGCCTGTGCGTCTGGAGCCTGTGCTCCGCAACAAGAGAGGCCGCTATAGTGAGAGGCCCGCGCACCGCGATGAAGAGTGGCCCCCGCTTGCCGCAACTAGAGAAAGCCCTCGCACAGAAACGAAGACCCAACACAGCCATAAATAAATAAATAAATAAATAATTTTTTTTAAAAAGGTAAATTTAGCATCTTCTTTATTTCTCCCTGCTTTGGCAAGGTGTGGAGTGTTTGTAGACACATTGTATGACTCAGGATTTAAGATTCAGATCCTGTTCCTGAGGTTCTGGAGCAATGCTAATGCTATTTTTCATTTTCTTGGAGCCTTGATATCACTGAGAGGGACACTGACAGTAAAACTCCTGTGAGATGTAAGAGGAGGAGAACAGTAGTGGCTGAACCCTCACTCATCCCCAGTGTGAATCCCAGGAAAAAAAGGAGGCCTGACGGAAGCAGAGAATGGAGACAGCCATTGGTTCAAGGTTTATCATGGAAATAAGACTTCACTGCAAAAGCCTTACTTTAAATCCTCTTCACTTAGTCTCTACATCTTTTTTCATATAGGCAACATATAAGTAAATAAAGATCCACAAAATAACCTAAGTTACTTTTTCCCCCAATAGCAAAACACGTAATAATGGACGACTGAATCATTAGATCCTAACAAGCAATTTAAAAGCTCAGAACAGTCACCTTTGCAATCAGGTCCTTAAAAACAGAAATCATAACACAAATGATAATAGTTTAGTGCAACATGTAAAAGAATGAAATTAGAACACTCCCTAACACCATACACAAAAATAAGCTCAAATTGGATTAAAGACCTAAATATAAGGCCAGAAACTATCAAACTATTAGAGGAAAACATAGGCAGAACACTCTATGACATAAATCACAGCAAGATTCTTTCTGACCCACCCCCTAGAGTAATGGAAATAAAAACAAAAATAAACAAATGGGACCTAATGAAACTTCAAAGCTTTTGCACAGCAAAGGAAACCATAAACAAGACCAAAAGACAACCCTCAGAATGGGAGAAAATATTTGCAAATGAAGCAACCGACAAAGGATTAATCTCCAAAATTTACAAGCAGCTCATGCAGCTCAACAACAAAAAAACAAACAACCCAATCCAAAAATGGGCAGAAGACCTAAATAGACATTTCTCCAAAGAAGATATACAGACTGCCAACAAACACATGAAAGAATGCTCAACATCATTAATCATTAGAGAAATGCAAATCAAAACTACAATGAGATATCATCTCACACCAGTCAGAATGGCCATCATCAAAAAATCTAGAAACAATAAATGCTGGAGAGGGTGTGGAGAAAAGGGAACCCTCTTGCACTGCTGGTGGGAATGTGAATTGGTTCAGCCACTATGGAGAACAGTATGGAGGTTCCTTAAAAAACTACAAATAGAACTACCATATGACCCAGCAATCCCACTACTGGGCATATACCCTGAGAAAACCGAAATTCAAAAAGAGTCATGTACCAAAATGTTCATCGCAGCTCTATTTACAATAGCCCGGAGATGGAAACAACCTAAGTGCCCATCATCGGATGAATGGATAAAGAAGATGTGGCACATATATACAATGGAATATTACTCAGCCATAAAAAGAAACGAAATTGAGCTATTTGTAATGAGGTGGATAGACCTAGAGTCTGTCATACACAGTGAAGTAAGTCAGAAAGAAAAAGACAAATACAGTATGCTAACACATATATATGGAATTTAAGAAAAAAAAATGTCATGAAGAACCTAGGGGTAAGGCAGGAATAAAGACGCAGACCTCCTAGAGAACGGACTTGAGGTTATGGGGAGGGGGAAGGGTGAGCTGTGACGGGGCGAGAGAGAGTCATGGACATATACACACTAACAAACGTAGTAAGGTAGATAGCTAGTGGGAAGCAGCCACATGGCACAGGGATATTGGCTCGGTGCTTTGTGACAGCCTGGAGGGGTGGGATAGGGAGGGTGGGAGAGAGGGAGACGCAAGAGGGAAGAGATATGGGAACATATGTATATGTATAACTGATTCACTTTGTTATAAAGCAGAAACTAACACACCATTGTAAAGTAATTATACCCCATTAAAGATGTTAAAAAAAATAGTTTAGTGCAAATCATTTTTACAGGCATTTAAGAATTGTTTTTACTTCAAAATGTCATAATCTCTTGCTTGCATATACAGGTTAGGAAAAAGAACTTTAAAGGAAACATCAAGCCAGATTCTCTTCCTTTTAAACTCTGCGGGAGCTCTCACTGGATGAAACCGTTGATAATAAGATGGCTCTTAATTTTTTAAAGGATTCTCCTATTCCTATCATTTGATACAGCATTTTTTTTTGGTTTTGTTCCAACACCAGCCAAATGCCAGGTCACACTGAAGAAAAATTAATAACTTCCTCAAAATAAAACCTGACCTCTATTTCCCAAAAATCTCAAATGCATTGAAATAGTTTCAGATGAATTACGTGTGTCTCTCTACAATCTAGGTTTAATTTTCCTCCCATGCATTCCATTCTCTCCTGTACTTCCTCCACCTGAGCTGTCATTACTAATTGTCTATTTGCTTGTCTGCCAAACCCCTGTGTTTCCAAACACGCCAGACTATAAACTCCCCAAGGGCAAATACCTTAGAGATTTTTTTTACTGCTGTATTCCCTGCCTACCACAGAGCATAGCACATAACTGTCACTCAATTATTTTTTAAATTGTTAAATTTATGTTACCACATTATACTTTGCTAGTTTATTTCCCTCATAAGATTAACTTCCTGAGGACAATGTAGTTGTAATATATATCTTTATATCTCCATAGTCTGGTCCAGTGCCTGAGGCAGTGCAAAAAAAAAAAAAAGTGAAAATATTTTTCAAGTCAATGGTAAATGCAGTGCAAATGTGAGGGTGCCTATACTTTTCCAGGGACCACTCTTTATTAACAGTTATGCCCCTTTTCTGAGTCATAAGTTAAAGCCAATAATTCTAAAACTTCCAGCCAAAATTATTTAATTCTCCTCAATAAAATGTTTTCATTTTTAACACTCTTCATTACCAAAACATTCTAATGTCTGGCCTTCAAGCTATTTATTCTCAGTGGAGATGTACCAAAATTTCATAAATGGAAAGTTGTTCGTTCTTCAGTCTACTCAAGAACAACTGGACGCTTTTTCTTTTTCATTTATTTATTTATTTTTTCTTTCTTTGCGGTACGCGGGCCTCTCACTGTTGTGGCGCACAGGCTCCGGACGCGCAGGCTCAGCGGCCATGGCTCAAGGGCCCAGCCTCTCCGAGGCATGTGGGATCTTCCCGGACCGGGGCACGAACCCATGTCACCTGCATCGGCAGGCGGACTCTCAACCACTGCGCCACCAGGGAAGCCCTGGACCCTTTTATTTTGACCCTTCTTGACCATTCCCATGTCATGTCACCTGACGTACTTGACATTGTCTCCATGTTACCTGTGTACCATTACAAATGAGGTACACACAGCTTTTTAAAAAATTTCATAAATTAGTGTAACCCTCTATATGTATTATACTTTAGAGTTTCAAATTGCTTCCATAGCACATTCTGCTCCTGAAGACTATTACTATTTTCGGTTGAATTGTGCTCCTCTAAAAAAGATATATTTTAATTCTAACACCAAGTACCTCAGAATGTGATCTTTACAGAGGTGACCAAGTTAAAATGAGTTCATTAGAGTGGGCCCTACGCCTATATGACTGGTGTTGGGTTGCATGGGTTGCATGTCCTTATAAAAAAAGGAAATGTGGACACGGAGACAGGCGCACAGGGAAAATGCCATGTGAAGATGAAGGCAGAGATCAAAGTGAGGTGTCTATAAGTCAAAGAGTGCCAGCAAATCACCAGAAGCTGGGGGAGAACATGGAACAGATTCTCTCTCAGAGCCTCAGAGGAAACCCAACCGGCTGACACCTTGGTCTCAGACATCTAGCCCTCAGAACTGTGAGACATTACATTTCTGTTGTCTAAGCCACCCAGATTTTGGTACTTTGTTACAGCAACCCTAGCAAACTAATGCACTGGCTTATAAGAGCATGATGGTAAGAGGGTGTTTTTGGATGAGACTTACACTTAACTTGGTGGACACTGGACAAAACAGATTGCCCTCCATAACGTGGGTGGGCCTCATCCAATCAACTGAATGCCTGAATAGAACAAAAATGCAGCCTTGACCAAACGAGAGAATTCTCCAGGAGATTGCCTTCAGAATAAAACTGGAACATCAGCTCTCCTGGGTCTCCAGCCTACCAGCCTATGCTGCAGATTTTGGACTTGCCAGCCTTCATAATCATGTGAGCCAATTCCTTGTAATAAATCATTTTATATACATATATATATATATCCTATTTGTTTCATTTCTCTGGAGAATGCTGACTAATACACATATTAAACACTCAATGAATATTAGATCTCATAATAATGCTGAGCTGTGTTAAGAGGAGGAGAACTCATTGTACTGATGAGCATAACATCATCATCAAAGTTAAGTAAATTACCCAAGATCATATTGCTGTTAAGTCACAGAGCAAGGATTCAAGCCAGGTCTGTCTGATTCCAAAATACATGTTTCTTCCCCTATATATTGCTACTTAAGAGTTGACAGTAAGGATAGAGACAAAGTCAAATGTGAGACCATTTTCTAAGAGTATAGGATGGGTGAAATGAGGACTCAAGGGAAGGTCGAGACCAACCAATATGGGGGAAAAACTAGTTCAGTGGTTTTCAAACTATGGACCCCAACACCTAGTGTTCCCCTGAGATACTTCCTGGAGTTCACCAACTTTTGATTTGAAATGTCAATATTTTAAAGTATGTTTTACTATTCTAAAAATAAGAATAAAATCATCACACATTCCCAAAACTGTTATATGAAAATTTTAACACACTGGGTCCATCCAAACATTATCCTGGACTTCAAGGCTAACTCATTTAGTGTCCACTGTGCAGGAAAGCTTCCCCGACATCTCTTTGAACCTATTTAAACATATTGCAATCTGTCATTGGTTATACCCACACTGCATAAGTGAGCATGTTCACTATAAACCAAGTGAACATGGTCTATAGGGAACATGCACCAAGACATGCATATATAGACTTGCACCAGGCTCAATTAACAGTCCATCATATCTCTGGCATACCTGCTTATACAAGGTTTCATTCCAGCATAACAGAGAGTTGTGCAATTCCCAGGGAATGATAACAAGAAGCATATGATATTATCTTGGTTTTACAATACTTTACCATGCTTACTCAACAATAAGGTGACATTGATTACAAGACTCATCATCAGTGTAATAATGGCCTTTCCAAAAAAGCCCCTCTAAATTAAATACACACAGTTAAAAAAATTTTTTTTCAGTATTATATACTTATTCACACAATTACACACCACTTCCTTCTTCAGTGTCATAATTAAAGTTTTCTTCTAAGCCTTCACATTCAGGTCAAAAATATACTTTTGAATTATTCTTGGTATTCACAGTTATGAATAGGGTTACAAGTGGCAAGTTGCATTCACACCACCTTCACCTGTAGGACAGGCAGTATAATTTCAAAGTAAAGCACAGTGCTGAGCTTGGGCAACTTCTACCTTAATTACAGTGCTTGGTATGCCAGACAAACTTCAGACTAAATAATTACTGTTCTTTCAAAACTAGATCACAGAATAATCTTTCTCAAGAAATTTCAAGCAAGAAACTAAATTTAAGTTAAAAGTCAACCTTGTGGGGTACAACCAATGCAAATAATTCAACTGAAGTTACAGGAAGATATACCTTCTATGAACTGCTAAGTTCCCATATTTCAAGTTATTCCTGGGCCTGATGGCTGACAGGTTTCTTTTGACATCAATTATAAGAGTCATCTTAATTTCAGAAGCATAATGTGAAAAACGTAAGCATGTAGGACCAAGGAAAGAGCACGTAAATGTTATATAGTCATTTCAGCCCTTATCTTGGAGCAGGAGGTTACCTATATCTTTGTATTTATGGAGGACTTACTGTCTTTTATTTTCACTTTTATTTGCATATATTGCAGTTCCATGGAAGATTTCCTTTGGATTCTGGATTCACTGATAAAAATATTGTTTTTAAAAAATTGTAAAAACCACTGCACTAGGAAAATCCAAGATTTATACATACAAAGAGTCAAACATCAAGTTGAAGAACCATCTGCGAGGTGACTCTGCCTCTTCCTTCAGCCCCAAGAAATACAGTAAGAGTAAACATAAAGAAACAATTGACATGAGTGATGAACAACCAGGGACTGGTGATCAGAACAGGACACCAAAGAGGGTGGGTGGTGGTGAGAGGAACACTAAAGTGACTGAACCTGGAACTCAGCGGAGGGGATTAAGTTGGTAAGGAAGGAAGAATGGCTACAAAAACGCAACAGAAAGCCTAGCTGAGTAGGTTTGACAAAGTGGAAGAAGGCAGGAAGCTAGATTTAGAAAATGAAAAAGACGAAGGGAGTTGATTAGTACCTGGATGGAAAAAATAAGGATAAGAAGTGCAGTCTGGGTCAAGTTTTGTGAAACTGAGCTGTGTTCATGTAACAATGGTTGGCTAACGGCATGCTTTTGGCTGATCACATCTCTCACTCTTCAACTGGACATTTAGAATTTTAAAGACCTCATTAATCTAAGACAAGACCCTTCCCTTCCCCTCCCCATCCTTCCCTCTTCACCTCTCTCCACCTCAAGTAGTTTGTCTTATAGATCCATGCAAAGCACTGTAAGAGGGCATGCTCCTGGCACTTCCAAGAAGAACAGAGTCTAATGCCTTATTTAAATAATATTATTTATAATACATGTATCAAAAATAAATTTCAGAGACAAGAAATTAAGAAAACCTATATACAAAATTAAGTGAAATTATATAATTTACCAATTCCATTCTAGATTGTTGGATAGTGTGATACACTGGTTAAGAGTTCTAGAGATCAATGTAAGTTCATGTCTTGACTTCACAGTAATTAGCTGGGTGGCCTTGTATAAGCTCTTTAATCTTTCTAAACTACATATTTCTTACATGTAGACTCTATCTAAAATTATTTGAAGAATTCACTGAGATAATACGTATAATCCCTGGTACATAGAAAGTGCTTAGTAGATGTTAGGAGATACCGGAGGCAAAACTGCAGATTTCAAGAACTATTTAAGAGGAAATTTTGAATTCTGTGGCAAGTTGAACGATATCTATATTTCTATTGTTAATTTGCTTAAAAAAAATCTGAACTTTCAAAATTCTCTTCCTTGGATCCTAAGATTAAAAAAGAAGAATGTTAGGATGCAACTAGAGATTATCATACTGCGTGAAGTAAGTCAGAAAGAGGACAAATACCATATGATATCACTTATACATGGAATCTAAAATATGGCACAAATGAACCTATCTACAAAACAGAAACAGCCTCATAGACATAGAGAACAGACTTGTGGTTGCCAAGGGAGAGGGATGCACTGAGAGTTTGGGGTTAGTAGATGCAAACTATTACATTTAGAATGGATAAACAACAAGGTCCTAATGTATAGCACAGGGAACTGTATTCAATATCCTGTGATAAGCCACGATGGAAAAGAATGTAAAAAAAAGAATGTCTGTATGTGTATAACTGAGTCACTTTGCTGTACAGCAGAGACTCGCACAGCATTGTAAATCAACTATACTGCAATAAAAAAAATTTTTTTTAAAAAAGAAGAATTTTAGGAAAGAGAAGTTTAGTGGAGCTGGGAGAAGATGGAATCACCTCCATATCCCACGTTTTATGATTATGTGGTAGAATCCTGGTTTTTGTCCTCAAATCTGCAGTTTTCCAATCTTTCATTAAGGTTGAAAAGCACTAGTTGGGCCATTTAAACCCACTTTCTTAAGATTAACTTAATGGCTTTTAGACTTTAGTATGCAAAAAGAATCACCTGAAATGTAACAAACAAACAAACAGGAAACAAAAAACCAGGATTGTAGTTGCCCTCTCCCAGAGATTCTGGATTTAGTTGGTATGGAGTGGGACCTAGGAATCTGCATATTTAATGTAAGGTATATTATAGATACATAGATCTATCTTAATATATTTTTTGAGCAGGTGACTGGCAATTTGAGAAGCACTTATCTAAAGCTATAGAAAATACTGATATTTATGAAGGGCTTCTAATTTTAAGAGCATAAGTTTTTACCTAAAGAATTTCTTGGGACTTCCCTGGTGGCAGAGTGGTTAAGAATCCGCCTCCCAGTGCAGGGGACACGGGTTCGAGCCCTGGTCTGGGAAGATCCCACATGCCGCAGAGCAACTAAGCCGGTGTGCCACAACTACAGAGCCTGCGCTCTAGAGCCCGCGAGCCACAACTACTGAGCCTGTATGCCACAATTACTGAAGTCCGCACACCTGTGCTCCACAACAAGAGAAGCCACCGCAGTGAGAAGCCTGCACACCGCAACGAAGAGTAGCCACTGCTCGCCGCAACTAGAGAAAGCCCACACTCAGCAACAAAGACCCAATGCAGCCAAAAGAAAAAAAAAGAATTTCTTAATCCTGTTTCTAGCTAGATTTCTTTTCCAACAGAATAACTAAACTTTGATCAAATTTTCATTGATAGGAGATTTGGCAACTCATTGTTTTTTAATAATAACATACGTGTCTACTAACCCCAGAATCTAACTCTACTTTGCAGTAATAGTGGCTGGAGTGACAGACCGTGACTCAAGAAAGACAAGAGTTGTGTTGCTACCCTTGGCAGAAACAGAAACAATTGAATCAGCAAAACCTTGTATGAGAGTTCAAAAAGGCTGCCAAGTTACAAGTTAACACCTCAGTGGATCCAAAGACTGTGTTCAAGGACTAAATCCAATATACATTTCTAAATGTAATGATCTTATCTTTACATTTCATAGGAAGTATTTAAAAATTTTTTAAATACATCAAACAATATTTGCTGTCAAGGAATTATACTGCTGACTTTAGAAAAGTTTATGTGAGATGACCTTTATTCAGTCATTTGGTAAATCAATAAAAAATTTAGGCCCCCTTCATTAAATGGAGTAAGGGAAAATCTATAGATATATATGATGGCCTTTGCTCCAAAGAGAAATAAAATTGTCTCATTAAAAATATCAATGTGAAAATTCTAGTAAAAGAATAATTAGAATGTATAATAGGTTTTGATATGTGGCCTAAGCCTTCAAACTGCTATATCCTGGAATATATCAGAGATTCAACATTTATACTGAATAAAGGCATGCATGCATGAATAAATGAATGAATAAAAATCACATTAGTATTTCAAAAATTACTTTTACATTAATGAGTTCATTTTACAGTGGTTGTCTTTCTAGCTAATAAAATTGCATAAAACCTTAGCTCTGATGTTATTGGGATGGCTGAATTGGAGCTTTAATTTCATCAGTCTTATAAACTCTTAATACAGTGAATAAAATTTTGGATCTCAGCGTCATTATATATTTTATGCTCTTATTTATGAAACTGATTTATGAAATTACCTATTGTTTAACTTCATGAATGATGTTGAGCCAAGTTTGCTCCATAATCAAATTAATCCATAGGGGATTTATTTGTGCACTTTTGTTCACAGTCCATATATACAAGATATACATTCACTTTTATGGATAGGAGAGATTAACTCTAATAGATCTCAGATGAAAAGCGACGGAAAAGAGGCTAATGTGTTTCAGAAGCCAACCCTATCTTTGATTGAAAGGGAGAAGTTCTTCTGGTAATAAATATTTCATCAGCTTATTTATTATTTTGAAAAATGTATTCAGAGGTCCAAGACTAAATTGAGTTTAAGGTCTTTTTTTTTTAAGACTAGATTGCGGTATATACATTTAGGAAGAAATTCTGGAAATAATCATTGAAATAATCTGTTTTAAAATTAAACTGTCAGGCACCCAGAATACTCACATGATATTTGAAGAGAAAAAATATTTCAGGTGGAAAACTCATCTTTAGCAAAGCATTGATCTTCTGAAGAAAAATAATAGTGTACTAACTTAACCTAGAATTTTCCTAGAAAGTCCTGTAACCCACACAAGAAAGCAAACAAAAAAACCAAATTTTCCTATTTTGTTATACTTTAGAATTCATGGATTTGGTAAAGCAACTAAAATTTTTATTCAAAATTGATATTTTATCTTCAGAAAAGTCAAATGGAAAGTTTTTAAAATTTCATATTTATAAGTAAATTTTTACATTTCCATCAAAAATTAAATTTTAGAAGTATAAACATAAACTGAATTAGTCAAGTTTTATTCATTCAACAAGTATATATATATATATATATTTTTTTTTTTTTTTTTTCTTGCGGTACACAGGCCTCTCACTGTTGTGGCCTCTCCCGTTGCGGAGCACAGGCTCCGGACGCGCAGGCTCAGCAGCCATGGCTCACGGGCCCAGCCACTCCGCGGCATGTGGGATCTTCCCTGACTGGGGCACGAACCCGTGTCCCCTGCATCGGCAGGCAGACTCTCAACCACTCCGCCACCAGAGAAGCCCCAACAAGTATATTTTAAAGGCCTACTATTCACCAGGGAGTCAGACAGGTGCTGGAACCAAAAGATGGATAAGATAGAGCCTATACCTTAAAGGACGCATAAAAAAAATGTATACGCAAAAAAGAAGTAAAGAAGAGATGGTCAGTAGGTTCCTATAAGACAAAACTATTCTGAGAAGTTAATATCTAATCTAATGTTAAACTACTGTTCCCTCTTCTGAAAAGTCCACTTTGCATGTCTAAGTGTTTCACTTACTTTTAAAATTACTCAATTATTGAATACACTAATGTTAATTACAAATGAGCCCTGAAATTTTTTCTAGATCTTTATTTAAAACTAAGTAATTTTAAAGCTGCAAATTCTGAAGCTTATTGCAATAGAAGTTTTTAAAAAAATATTATATGAAATTCAATTTTCAGTGCCCATAAATAAAGTTTTATTGGAATGCAGCCCTGCCCATTTGTTTGCATCCTGTCTATGGCTGCTTCCCTACAATGGCAGAGACTATGTGGCCCACAACATTGAAAATATTTACTACCTGGCCTTTTACAGAAAAAGTTTGCCAACCCCTCATGTAAAGGATAGCAATGGATTTGGGCTGAAAAAGTACAGGTTTGTTGTTGTTCTATTTTCCAGAGTTCGTAGAGATATTTAAAATAAATAAAATGTGCAAAGAGAGCTTCCTATAAAGTTTCTCCAGTATGCTGCCTCTATGAGGATTGCTAATCCTGGCAAGCAGTGGCTTCATTTTCTTGTTGCTCTCATAGCCAATACTGGGCTCCAAGGTCTGGCCTAGAATCTCCTCGAAACACAGCTGTCAGCATCTCTAGGATTCTGCCTATTAAGCTTAATTTTCACGTAATGGTCTGACTGGTAACAGATGAAACTCCTGTGTCCCTTTCTGAAGTTAAGAACTTCAGTTAAGAATTTCACTAGGTGTTGGGGTTGGGTGTGAAGTTGGGCAGAAGGTGGCTGCACCTATGTAGGCAATGCTAAGAAATTCCTGTGTGCTTTAACAGGTTCAAAGTTTTAACATAAAACAATGATATGTAATCTTTTCAAGAGTATGAGAATCTTCTTCTTTCAGATTAACAAAACTTAATAGTGGTATTAGGTATTAAATTAGGGTTTAAAATATATATTGAAACCACAGTGTTACCCATGGGCTTACACATTCTACATTATATATTTCTGTAACTTTGAAATACCTTTTTGCTAATGATCGTGCATTACCTTTTTCAGTTATATTTTTTTCAGATTGTATTCCAGAAAACCTTTTTTTCAATCACCGCAGACAATACTTAAAGCCCCAGTGAATTTTCATACGTCCTTCTTAAACGTCTATGATCGTAATAATCAGCTGTGTAAAAACTGCTGTTTAAATGTATGAAGTTATGGTGGGGTGGGGACCCTTCACATATCAGTTGGTGGGTTTGCAGGGGAGGGTGCTAAGTAGAATTTCTAGGTAGAATTTAACTAGTGCTGTCCCTAGTATACCGCTGCTTTTTTTCTGACACACTCTCAGGTGACTCCATATCACAAAAAAGTTCAAAAAGTCAGCACTTTAAATTATTACCTAGATACCACCCTGGACTTTACTGAACAGTGTGAGGGATGTATTTACGATTCTGACTGTCACCTCTGACATCTAAATATCTCTCACCTAAAGCTCTAAATCACTTCAAAGTGTTTTCAAATATGATATTACCTGGCCTTGAGCCGTATGCATCATTTCCTTTTTCATCTCAAAAAGAAGTTGAGAGTCTTCATAAGCCTCCACCTCCCCCCGCAAGATGCCTCCTCCAACCGAAACCTCTGCCCTCAGCAAGCGTCAACACCACCCACTGCTACCCATGTCAGCAAATCTAGACAGCATCCTTGATTCTTCTCTCTTCTTCACTTTCCACCTCTAATCAATTACCAAACCTGTTGATTTTACCTCCTAATGTCTTTCAAATCCATCTTTCTCTCTATCCCAACTGCTACTCTTTCATTTCATCAGTTTTTTGCAAAACTGCAACAGTTTTGAACTGGACACATTGCTCCCCTGCTACAAAGCCACGGCTTTTGACTTTCAGTATGATAAAGCCCAGACAAAGTTCACCAAGCCCCTTACGATCTGGTCCTCGCTAGAGTTCCAGACCCAGCTCCCACAAATCTTTGTCACACATCTTATGCTCCAGTTACCAGGAACTTCTCTGACTCTTTTGAAGGTGCCATGCTCGCTTTTGCTGCCAGTGCTACACACAGTCTGCCACTTCTGTATTTAAATTTTTCCTAACCCAGCCCTACCCTTTTTGTCTGGATAGGTGCCAATTCAAGAGTCACTCCTGCAGCAAGCCTTCCTTAACCGGTCTAAGACTGGATTAGATGCCCAGGGAGAGTTACTATAAGCCCTTGAAAATCTGGGTTTCAGAGAACTCATTCCATGAAGGCAGCACCAATTTCTTCCTTATCCACGTCAACCTTCAAAATCCGTCTCATAGAATACAGAAGGTGGTGAATTAATGAATTAAGGTATCCTCCAAGCTGTGCTGAATCATAACCTACAAAGCCAGTATTGCTCTGACTCAGTTCTCTGAAGCAACCTATGGGAGAATTCTCTGATTATATCAGAGTAGAGCCCAGTTGTCCAGTTTCAGAGCTAAGAATCTTAACCAAAAGGACTGAGCAGAAATCTTCAAATCACTTCTTGACCCCATAAGCAAGGAATTAGCAAGCAGGCCTTCCCGCAAGGCAAAGGCCTGGCTATAAAGGAAGATAAGAAATATTTCACGGAATAATTACTCTAAGTATTAGAAAATCTGTCCAGGGTCCTGCTCACTTTGACCTCTCTTTATCAGAATAATGCTGTATTACAGGACTGTTGAATGTCAGCAAACTACAATATCCATAAATCTCCATGGATCACCATGGAATTATCATCATCACAAAGAAATATTTAGTAAACTGTTGCATGCAGGAGTCTTGAAATGGTCTGAATACTAAACAAGTCATAGAAGGCCCTGACATCCAGGGCTTTACAATTTGAAAGAGTCATTGATGTCAAAAGATAGTAATAAGCTAACAGAGCTGCACAAAGAATAGCAAACTTGACAAGTCTTGCGACTTGGATACAGCTGTGAAAACAGATCATTCAGAGCTCTGTAAGAATATATTCGTTCTCTACATCAAGCAATCTAAGTGAATTTTTACAGCTTTCTTGCAAAAAGAAGCCTAAACTCTTAGGTTCAATAGCAAAGCCACTTTGTAATGCTAATTTTACTTTCAAACAACCACAAGGTAAAATCTTAGGAGCTGAAGAGAAGCACCTGAAATAGTAATGTTAACATATTTATAAAGTAAGCCTTCAGTCAGGGTTCCCAAACAACCAGACCTCTATCATAATCTGTTTTCTCCTCTTGACATCATTGCATCACAGAGATTTTGCTCCAGGGAAGAGCCCTACACAGATGCGTCAGGAATCACTGGAATCAAAATTGCCAAAATTGCTGCTGAGTCAGAGGTGGTTTTAAAGTTTTGATAAACAACATATAGCTGCACGCTAAACGGTTAACACCCTTCCCTGATGGTTTTGCAATCCTATACTTATATTGTAGCTCTATCACTGAAATTATAGGTTCCTGTGAAGCGACACTGATAATAATAATACATTTTATACTGGGGATCATTTAAGGGCCTTTTAAACAAGTTTTAACATTTATGCACTGAATATTATCACACTAACTCCTACTTCTTCCCATGAAACATTAATGGAAAACTGAAAAACCATGATTTCCCTAGTGTATCAGTTGGCTCTAGAGGATATTTTGACAGTCACATCAAACATAAAATATTAATGAACTAGTTAAGACAGCTGATTCCACTTCTCTCTTTAGCAAGGGATGGAACCTTACAGTTACACTGTATGGTATGTGTTATAAGTATATAAGAATCTTCCCAGAGAGTTGAGTAATAATTTGAACCAGCATATAAAAACTATTGGAATACACTTCATAACCAAGGAGGAATTTTTTAAACTTGCAAAATGAACTAGAAGAAACTTAATATATACACATATATTTTATATAATAAAATATAATTACAATTTTAGTAATATCATGCAGAGGAGGTACTTTTAGAACTGAGAGTTAAATCAGTCAAACTTGACACATATCCCAAGTTGCAAATCTGAACTGTATCATAAAAATCATGATTAGCAAAAGACAGATGGGTAGAAAGGAATTTTAGGGGACTGGTGTAGGGAGTCAACATTTGTCAGTGTTCAGGCAACACTGTTCCAGAGGGGCCCCTGTCCCAAAAGTGGCCTCCTCCAATTCCTACAAGAGACAAAGCCAAGAGAATGTATGGGAACCCTGGGCTATCCTCACTGGATGGCATTTGCCCACTGACTGACTAAATGAACTCATGCTATCAAGGGACCCTTGGCAGCTGTACGTATCAATACGAATTGTGCAACTCATACTGGCATTTTGTTTTATGCATCTATTTCTTTTGATTTGGATAGTCTAAGCCTTGTCTGAGAGACGAACCTGAGATACAATATGTGTATTGATCAGGATCGGAACAGGCCCTTGTTTGAGTAGCCATCTGGTCTCCCTTGGCAACATTTCTATAAATACCCCCAACAAACTGCAAAAATACTTATGGCTCTGCCATAATTTTAGATTCCCTCACACCTTGCAAAAAGTAAATAAAATGTAAATATAAAGTCATTGTGATGGGTTTTTTTTTTACATATACTGTAATTTATATAACCAAATTAGTGTGGTCCTCTTCAAAATTGTCATCTTTATGGGTCTTTCATTACATACTTGCTGTAATCATCTTCTGTTGCTCAAAGCACTTTCGTTTCTCTTCATTAAGAAATGTCTTTAAAGTTTGCAATACACTTTTGGAATGATAATACCTAAGCTTAAGTAGCACTTGGCTGTTAACAAAGCAAATTATGATGAAAAATCTTTATACTTTTTTGAGCTACAATCAAAAGTCATTTAGAAGCAAGTCCAAGTGATTGGTCTGGGTAATGTAACTTTTAATCCAAAGCAAGCTATGACTATAAAATAATGGCTAAAAAAGGTCATGAAGCTACTTATGAGAATAAATTTATATACTGTTTTAAAGTTAATTGCATTAAAAGAATCCAAAAATATTCTGATCAAAGGCAGAATTTCACTGGTAGCTACTTTGATCCACCACGTCCATCCTGATGTAGAAATTCTAGTGTATTTATTTAAAAATCTCTCATTACTTCATATTTAATGATTACAAAAGTAACTTAAATTATCTTATTATTAACCTGAGACTTACAATATTCGACTCTTTGCTGAATTTCCACTTTAGAGCCTAACCTTGTTTACTTTTTGGTCTTACTTGAGACTTACCTGTGGAATTTATTGGGGGCCCCTATATCCAGTCTTAGTAAGAAAACTGTGGCATTGTACACATGGATTCTGTGGGGCTCTGACAATTCCTCAAGTATAGATCTAGACTTCTGATATGAAAACCATGACCAAAATTCAAGCTGTGTCATCTGACACATGGTTTGGTACACAATCTAACATCTAAAGAGAATATGGGAAATTCAGGACATGAGAGAAGACAGAGAACAAACTGAATAACCACCTTTAAAAGTTAGAAAATGTAAACTTGACAAATTGCTCAAAAATGAAAAACATAATCTCTCTTGGTAAACATTTGTAAATCAATTGCACTGGTATATAAATTATAAATTCTATGCAAATATATCACCTCTAGTTTAAAAACATCTTTGTATTTCATAAAAGCTTTAAGTCAATGTAACTTGGTCTCCATGATACACACTATTTGAATTTTTGTGGTGAAATTCTTTTAGGTTATGTTTATAATATTGACATTATTATTATTTTATGCATTATGACACCTCAGGTATCTTTCAAATTTCATACTTGATGTGAAATTCATGCAAAATTAAGAAAGTACTTAGGGTTTCCCTGGTAGCGCAGTGGTTGAGAGTCCGCCTGCTGATGCAGGGGACGTGGGTTCGTGCCCCGGTCCAGGAAGATCCCACATGCCGCGGAGCGGCTGGGCCGGTGAGCCATGGCCACTGAGCCTGTGCGTCCGGAGCCTGTGCTCCGCAACGGGAGAGGCCACAACAGTGAGAGGCCCGCGTATCGTAAAAAAAAAAAAAAAAAAAAAAAGTACTTAAATTTTTCCTAAACATTATTAGTTTTCCCAGTAACAAAATCTAGACAATAAAAGAGATATTTAATATAATCTATAAACCAGACCAAACAGCTTAATCTTTTATGACTCTGAAACTGAATGGATCATACTCAGAAAGTTAAATTCTGAGGCATTTAACAACATATGACACAAGCATATGACTTTTTTCCTGTATATCTGGTAATGCCATGTTGGACGAGATTTTTCCTAAATTAAATTCTCATCTAGGCCCATTCATTGCACATACAGATGGTCATAAAATTATATTCAACAAAAATGAATTGAATATTTTATATAAACAAGGTATGTGCTATTGTAAAGAATGTAAAAATATGGTAATTAATAATAATAACAGTGGCAGCTAACATTTACTAGGCTAACGACTGTACATGCATTTTCTCAACAGATTAACCCCTAAGACATCGGTCCTACTAGTGTCCAAGTTTTAAAGGTCAAGTCACACAAACAGAGATGTTAAGGGACTTGCCTCAGGTCACAGAGCTACTAAGTAGCAGATCCAGGATCTGAATCAAAGCAATCTGAATCCAAGGCCTAAAACCCTGGACCACTAAGCAGGACAACTGTCTAATCCGAAGACAGAAAATACGTTTCTTACCTTTTCAGAATTACAACCCAGAAGGAAGTTTATAATCACTGGTACTTTAGGTGAATGTCAGTTCCTATAAATAGTAGGAACTTAACTTTTAAAAATATACCTATTCTTAAAGCAACGTATTATAAAGTAGTTTGAAGAGCAGGACTGAGTATGCTCTTCACAAATTTAGTAGCCATTATAATATTTATTTTTTAACAAACCCACCTGAGAGCATTTTTAAAACTATACCAAAATGTGTAAGGTGATCTGTTTTAAAAAAAGAAAAAAATACTTTGATAGACCAACAGTGATATAATTTAAATCAACAATGAGCTAATTTAAAGTTCCTTAGTATTATACTTAGACGTAGCCATGGGATATGTATTCTTCTGAAAACTGCATTTTTTTTAAAACTGCATTTTTAGACAGAATGGCATTTAGGTTCCTCCAAGTGCTCTAGTAGAAAGGCTACAATTTATGCCAATTACCATTCTGATTTTGTAAATAACAGGAAAACAGATCAACAGACAATCCCATTCATACAGATGCAGTAACAAAAGGTGCTGAAAACACCCACCCAAGAGGCAATTCCAAACAGTAAAGTCCTTCTCTCCCATCCACAGGGAGGAGCTCTCCTTCTACGGCCTATGCCCTCTCCTTAACACCTGAGTTCCAGGTTTGCTGCACATTCAGAGAATAGAACATTTTAGAAAGATGTGAAAGCCAAGCTCCTTTCTCCCACACACATATGAGCATATTTATAATGTATTTGGCTTTTCTGATACCTAAGTAGGCTGATTCATTAGATAATTATGAATTAGTAATATCCCATGAGAGAGCTGAACCTATTCATTCATTCATACAAGTATAACAGAAATAAAGTAGATACAGTATCCAAAGAACACTTCAAATATGAAATGCTACATCTAACTACACTTTGCCTAAGACTCTGAACTTAGACTCAATTTTTTTAAATCTCATTAGATGAAGTTCACAAGCTTTTATGGCTCATCACATGTAAAGTAGGATAAGAGTACAATTTATTAAATGTCAGTTGGTTTAACTTCAGTACCTATTCCCATGGTTTCACATTTCCATGGTAATTCTGACCCCTCTTTTAAAATGTATAGCTTGTAGAATTGGCTTTTTTAAAAACAGATATTTCGAAGGATTTGCTTTCATTCTTAAAAGAAAGAATAATGGAATTGTGGCAAATACTTGTTAGATATACTCAGTATCATAACAATAAAAACTTTAAGCACATATTACCCACTTTGTATTTCTCCCCTATAAACGTTCAAAATTCAGTCAACAAGTGTTTTCTGAGCACCTACTACATGCAGGCATGGCACTTGTAGTACATGAGCCAAGAAGACTTCTAAGTTTCCAAGGCATGAAGGAGGGAAAAATAGGGGCCAAACGTAAGTATTTGTTATTAACAAGTTTATAATTCACAAGTTTCTTAGAAAAATCTAAGGAGACAATTGCACAGTAGCACATTTGGGTCTTGAGAGTGATTTTCAGCTGCAAGTAGTTAAAACTTCAGGGTTAAGCTAAGGCTCTTTATTCACACAATCGGCTTCAGTTTATTCTTTTATCTCTTCCTAATGTTTTCTATCTTATTCCACAAAATCCTCGTTCTCCTCCATAGCAATGAATGACAGCGCATCTTTTTAAAAAACTATTCCACTTTCCCCAAAACCCAGCCCATACACGCGTCCTCCTCTTTCCTGGGCACGTGTGCTTCCAAAGCTCAGCTGGACACCCTCTCACCTGAAAAAAAGTTGGGAGAAGACGCTGGCCTTTTCCAGAGGCGACCTCTGCATGGTCTCTGGGAGCACCGGGGTCCCTGCCGGGGCAGGCCGGGCACGAGCTCCTAATGCCAAACGCCCTACTCTTCTCAGAGACTGCCGCTCGCCCCTTTTTCTCTGACCTGCTGTGATGTCATTTGCTTCCAACTCCCCCCACCCACCCCTACCCCACACACCTCCCCTCTCCTTTCGCTCCTTCCCCCGCCTCCACTGCCCAGGTTAAAAGCTGGACGCTGCCTGGTCCGGCCCCAAATTTGCTCTAGCGGCTTTCTCCACCCCGTCCGCGCCCAGCGTCCGTGCCGCGCCCGCTCCTTCGTCCTCGCCTCCTTCCCTCCCTCGCTGCTCCGCGCCACCCTTTCCCGGTTCTGACTCCCAGCCTTCCCTCCCTCGCGCGCGCTCCTTCCAGGTCCGTGTCCCTACCTACCGTCCGGCCCCAGCCCAGCCCGCAGGCGGGGGACCGTCGCGGCCGCTCTCCAGGTCCAGACAGAAGGAGCCACCAGCGGAAGCAGCGCCAGTCAGTCCGCCGGGAGCCTCCTGGACCCTCCTGCGCCCCAGGCTCCGCGAGACCCAGGGCACGCCGCGGCCAACTTCCCCGAGCCTTCTTCCTCCTCCCTTTTTCCGAGATCCTAGCCGGGTTCGTGTTACGTTTGCACGGTGCCTTTTGAAAGGGGAACGAAAAGATGTCTCTCCTGTATCAAACTGCAGCCTCGGAGAGCTGCAAAGTTCCACGGCAGCGTCTGATGTGTTCGCCTTAGCGCTTCCCTTGAGTGTCAGAGGGAAAAACCAAGCTTGTTCGTTTTCAGGCTTAGGTGAGCTGCAAGTGTGGCCCCTTAGGAGACGTACTTCAGGTGGAGGGAATCCCTATAAGGACGTAAGAGGAATTGCCGCTTTGTCCATTACCCGCCCAGGATTTGTTCATTGTCTGTCCTAAGTTTTTCAGTCCGGCTTGCAGTTTTCAAGAAGGCTTTTGTGTGTGTTAGCGACTACGATGATGACAAGCGGCCAGTGTGTAGACTCACCCGCCATCCTATAGTTCCTAGTCTCGTTCAGCAAAATATCTTGACCAATAACACTGAAAGGAATCCAAACAATCTTTGAAGCGAAGGTAGCATGTTAACGCTGACCTGCCTCAGAGAAACGCCATCTTCAACTCTTGAAGGGCATCTAAGCTTTCCCAGGTGTGGGCGCTCTAGCTTCCCCGAGTTTTTGCTGCGTGGATTGTGTGCCTGTTTGATGGTTTTTAAAGAACCAAATCGTTCGTTCCTGAATCCTGTTGTGTAAAAGCAAGGGCACATTGAGTTTAAATTGAAAAATTCAAATGGAAGTAAAAAGTTTGGTCTGATTACGTTAATGCCTCTACACCTAAAGCAA
Source organism: Lagenorhynchus albirostris (assembly GCF_949774975.1). NCBI lineage: Eukaryota > Metazoa > Chordata > Mammalia > Artiodactyla > Delphinidae > Lagenorhynchus > Lagenorhynchus albirostris. Next base: position 31,950,874 of record NC_083102.1, read on the forward strand.
GGGCGTTTACTTATGAATTGCTTGTTGTTCACTTGTGGTCACCCAGATACAGTACAAATGAAACTGCAATTCATAATAATAGAAAGACAGGAACACGTATTTAAATTAATAAATGTGTTCAAATCAGGTCTTTATAGCTCCCCTTTGCATTTCCATGTCACCTTTTTTTTTTAAACCTTAAAGTGGGTTTTATAAACATTTCAGTTTTATTATCCTAAATTTTAACAGTAGGGAAAATAACACTAAAGAGATAGGCAAATTGCATAAAGTTAGATACCAGGAGAAAACTTAATTTCTAACACATGATCTCTTGCTTCAAATCCTGTACCTGTGTTTTCCTCTCTCCCGTGTGGCAGGCAAATCTAGGCTCTGCCTTCATTATTGACTTTTCCCAGGTATGTGATTGAACTCACTTCATCCACTTTCCCACCCTCCACTCTACTGTTTGCTTTATAACTGCTAATGTAACCCATCAAATGTAATACACACATTTTGAAAGGAAGCGGTAATCAGTTCCTCTTTGTTCTCAAAGAGCAGGAGACAATAAAGAGATTAAGAATTGAGTTCCAAAGAAGATCAAAGAAGCTGACCAAGTGATATGCCTCAGAGACCCCAAATATTTGTCAATCTCTTTGCTCTGAAAAGAATAGATAAAATAGTGACTATTTCTTGATTTCTTACTATTTGCCAGGCATCATCTCATGGGAATCTAACAACAACCATGTAAATAGGTGTTATTCTCCCCAGTTTTCAGTAGAGGAAACAGAAAAGAGAAGTAAATGCCTGTAATGATAGAGCTAACATTTAAACTCATGTCTGATTTCAAACCATCATGCCTATCAGTGCGTAATATTGCTTCTAATCAAATCATCCCTCATGCATTTATGTACTGTCACTTACACTGGTATAACCAGTCTTTCTTCTCATATTAGTTTCATGCAGTCGTAACTGCTAGACCTGTTCAAGAATGAGGCAAGAAAGCAGAAATCTGCAAACCAAGTAGCTACTGGAGTTCACACTTTTAAAAGATGACATCTAACTATAATATTCCATTTTAAGTGTGTGTACACACACATATTCCTAGGAAGACCCTAGTTTTTATCATGAAAGTTTACATCCCAAATTTGTTCTTGGCATAAGTAAGACTTCACCATTATTCAGAACATTAACACGGTTAGCTGACATGAACAAATGAACTAATTGAGACGTGATATTCAAGGCTTGCATCTACGCACAAACGTAATGTGGGAATGTAGATTTATGCACTAGGAAAATGTTCAAATATGGCTGAAGGTCATGACTGAAATCCTAAATGTGTCTTTGAGATGTCAGGAATAGGAAAGAGATTAAAGGGCCAGGATGAAAATAAAAGGTGGTAGTAAGAAACAATGAAACTCTTCTCTCCAAGCTGCTCAAATATCAGCTCACAAAATTTTATAGTAACAGCTTATATATGTTAAGCACTTACCATGTATGTAAGGTGCCATGCACAGAATGCTTTGCCTTTTTTTAATCCTTATGACACCTTCATGAGATATTACCTTCTTCATTGTCTATATATTATAGGTGAAGAAACTGAGGTATAAAAACTTTAGTAATTTTCCCAAGCAAGTTTCACAGTAAAAAGTAACAGAGAAAACTGAGATTTGAACTAAACAGTCTATTGTCTGAGCACAAGCATTTAACCACTACTCATACTCCCCCCACAGAATTTCCTAACATTTTAAGCAGAACTGACCTTCAATATAGAAGATTAGGTGGCCATTTGTATGGGTTTTTTTAATTGTAGAATACATATAAAATTTGCTAACTTACACCTTTTTTGAGTGTACAGTCCAGTAACACATTCACACTGTTGTGCAATCAGCACAATCACAGTAACCCTTTTATCTTGTAAAGCTGAAACTCTATACACATTACACAATAACTCCCCATTCTCCCTTCCCCCCAGCCCCTGGCAACCACCATTGTATCAATTCTTTCTTGTTTTTTATGATTTTGACTCTACCTCACATACGGGGAATCACACAGTATTTGTCTTTTTGTGACTGGCTTATTTCACTTAGCATAAGGTCCTCAAGGTTTATCCATGTTGTAGCCTAGTGCACGATTTCTTTCCCTTTTAAGGCTGAATAATTTTGCATTGTACGTATATATCACATTTGGCTTATCCACTCATTTTTTGGTGGGCACTTGGGTTTCAGCTATTGTGAATAATGCTGCTGTGAACATGGGTGTAATGGTGTGGCATCATTTTAAAGGTATATTAAAAAGAAGCAAAAGAAGAGAAGGAGAAGGAAAGAAAGTCAATATTTATTTAGTACCTATTATGTGTTCAGCAATGTGCCATGTGCTTCCTCAAATGATCTCAATATATGAAAGCTTGAGATAACCTTCCTCTCATATATTCCTGTCATACATTACTCACTCCACCATGAGATGATGGCTGAAGTTTCACCATTAGATATCACCAGAGTGCAACTGCCTATACTTATCCATTATGTTCAATTTAATATGACTGTGTTCCTCAGATTCTCTGTTGAGAACAGGCCTTAATAGGGATAAGCAGGTCATGACAATGAGTGCACTAAAACCTGGAAAAGTAGAAGGAAAAAGGAAAAAGTCACAAAACAAGAGAAGGGCAAATTCTTGTCAGCTTCATGTGCATAGGCTGGCTCTGTATATAAATGTATCTAAGCCAGAAGAGTAAGAGCAGCTGAGCTTTCCCACAGTGTGCCACAGTGTTGGCCAAGGATGCAAGTACACATCATAGTCTTACAAAGATGTTTCAGACCCAGACAGAGGTGTCCTGGTACATGACTAAGCCAGATTATCATTTATTTTTACCACTTCCAACATTCTGTTTGGTCTGAAAATTCTGTTTATAAACACACATGCACACATACTTCTGTTTATATACATACATAACCTTTCTTCCCCACAACCTCCTTGGAGACAAGAATTGTGTCCTCTGTTTTCCTTTCAACTCATCTCTTATTTAGTAATACTGTGTACAATCAAACAATTTTCTCTCGGGGTTACTGACCTAATAGTTGAAATGTCATCCTAAAGGGGGAATCTGAAGATGCTCAAGAGATGAATCGTTGCCATTAATGTCTCAGCAAGCAAGAGCTCAGTGCTAAGGCAGGAGTACGGAATAAAAGAGGATCTCCACCCTCCAAAACTCAGAACCTACCCATGGTCATCAAAATTCCCTGAAGAGGGTAGCAGAGTGTAGTGGAAAGAGCTTGGGCTTTGAGGCAATGAAGAGCTGGTTTTTCAATCTTGGTACCGCTACTTACTTAGCTGTGTGGTCTTGGGTAAGTTACTTAACCTTTCTCTGTCTCAGTTCCCTTTCCTGAAAATGAGGTTAACAATACCCACTTCCAAGTGTTGTTGAATGTATTCAGTCATTGTCTTTCTACCTCAGCACTACTGACATTTGGGGCTGAGTAACTCTTTGATGTGGGCGGACTGTCCTGTGCATTGTAGGAGGTTTAGCAGCATCTCTAGCTTCTACCCCTTGGATGCCAGTAGAACTACCCCCTCCCCCCAGATGTGACAACGAAAACTGTCTCCAGACTTTGCCAAATACCCTCTGGGTGGCAAAATTGCTCCCGTTATGAATCACTGGATGAAATTATTTAAAGGTGAGGCATACAACAGCCATAAAGGGCTTAGAACCTAATAAGGACGTCACAAACTTTAGAATTTATTGTTACATATCACTAGTGATAAATCAGAAATCAGTGTAGCATTGCAAAATGGATGGTTACAGAAAACGGAACTTCTTAACAGCTATCAGAATTCTCAGGAACACTGGGCTCTCTCATCCCTTCTGAAGTTATTTGCTTGTATTCAGATTACATGAAAGACGGAAATTCAGGTACTCTTCCAATTGTAAGCTAATTTTGATTTAGAGGCAGAACTATGTTTTTATACTGTGGAAACATTCTTACTACTTTTGCATTGAAATGACATTTGAAAGCTCTATTTTTCAGTTCCTCTCATTTTAAGCTCATCACCGGTAGTATATTCTTAACAACTGTATCCAGATGGAATTTGGCACCCTGAGAGTCTTCTGTAACTTAAAAGTACTTCCTTGTAAGGGAAGCCTTAAGGATACTCAGTCTGTACAAAACAGGAGATTATTAATGCTACTAATGAACTGGAGTTATAGTTAAAATACTTTGGGGCTTCCCTGGTGGCGCAGCGGTTAAGAATCCGCCTGCTAATTCAGGGGACACAGGTTCAAGCCCTGGTCCAGGAAAATCCCACATGCCGCGGAACAACTACGTCCATGAGCCACAACTACTGAGCCCACATGCCACAACTACTGAGGCCCGTGCGCCTAGAGCCTGTGCTCTGCAACAAGAGAAGCCACCGCAATGAGAGGCCCATGCACCACAATGAAGAGTAGCTCCCGCTCACCACAACTAGAGAAAGCCCACACGCAGCAACGAAGACCCAACACAGCCAAAAATAAAATAAATAAAAAGTAAATAAAATACAGTAAATAAAATAAAATACAACTTTTTCATGAATGTAAAAGCTAATAAATCTGGGATTTTCTAAAACTCCTTTTTATAAAATGTTTCATTGTTTACATTGGTGCTTTTCCATTTTTCCTACTGAAGCTTTTTTAGAAACAAGAGAATGTATAACACCAGATTAAATTTTCATTGATGATATCGTCTTGAAAGCCAGATGTTCTCTATGGAATTAAAATTGTGGTTTAATATATTTAAACCTTAAGAAAAATTTTCCTCAGGCGAATTCTATACTAATCTATGTGCTTCATAGAAGAGTTACATTTAGAAAGGCAGTAGAGAGACTTCCCCCTGGTGGCCCAGTGGGTAGGACTCCATGCTCCCAACGCAGGGGGCCTGGGTTCGATCCCTGGTTGGGAAACTAGATCCTGCATGCATGCGGAAACTGAGAAATCCCACATACCACATCCAACATGCCACAACGAAGATCCTGCGTGCTGCAACTAAGACCTGGAACATCCTAAATAAATAAATAAATCTTAAAAAAAAAAAAAAAGAAAGAAAGTAGAGCGCAGTAAGTAGAATAGTAGGCTATTTACTTATTTGCAACTATTTCCCCCAAATAGATCATTTATAATAAAAACCTATAAATCAGGAGAATGTTTGAAATAAAAAATAAGAGAGACTAGGTGGGAAATTTTTATCGTATCTGGGAACTAAAAGTAATTCTGAATATCTTGGTTGTCAAAGTCCAAAAGGTTGTATTATTCTCATAGTCTGACACCTGACAGAGGTCGATATGCAAGTTCACCTGGGGAAAAAAAAAATCCTCCCTCTACCCCAATCTTTGAAGAGTTTGTCATTCAAAGACTTATAGAATTATTATTGAATGACATCATGGTCATTATTTTCAGCAATAATTTTTTCAGAAACATCTATTTGATGGTCATTTCTTATACCAATTCATAATTAAAGCCAAGGACACAACATGAAGTCAGTTACTCAAGGAAGGCTGTTCAGCCTGGGAAACTAGAATAGAAGAATTCCCAGGTTCAGAGTTTCCTTTCTGTTTTGCTTTAACTTACCCTATATAGACAAAGTCTATGAGATCTTGTTGTTTTAGACACGATGCTGGCTACTTATTGATCTACAAGTTCAATGTGATTGGTGAAACTAGGGTGATTAATCTGTATGGTCAAAAGGACAACCAATTCCTGGTTCAGTGACTCTGGCTCATTGGCCTCCGCAGCCTGCATCCCAGTGTCTCCCAGTGTGACTACAACCTCCTTAACTTCAAAGACTGCTGAGAGACAGCACTGATGAAGTGATGGCAAAACACTCTGGAATTCTTATTTACTTGAGCAAGAATTATGTTTAGCAATATGTATGAAAATCGTCTAAATCCTTTCTAGAATAAAGTGTATCATGCTAACTAAAGAAAATCAAACTGACAAATACGTATCAGAGTTTTCATCTAAACAAATTAGACAGTCATAAAATTTTACCTAAAACTAATTGAAAATTTTTATAACAAATTAAGTTTAGCATGATCCTGTTTTTCAAGAAAAAAATTATATGTTGTATATATTTATTTGCTGCATAAATAATATTACACACCTCAGAAAAACCCTATAAAGAGGGTATATTTATTTTCATCGTTGTTCCATTTTACAAATGAAGAAACTGAGGTACAGAAGGTTAAAGACCATGTCCAAATTCAAGAAATAGGGCTAGAATTTGAACAAACCTATTGGTTTGGTTCTGGAGCTGAGCATTTAATCATGGTGCCCTGTGTGTAACTGGACCATATAGAACGGTTTTGTTTGTTTAACTAAAAGGAGCTGCTTTTTACAATTTATCCACTTGCTTCTCTGTTTAGGTGAAAATGGGCTTATTACAAAGGAGATGTTTCTTTCTTCTTTTTCTTCACTTCTTCAGAATCCACTGAGTGGTCTCTTTGTTATAGGATTATAAAGTAGGTAGGTATCCATGGGGAGAAAGGGCGAAACAAAATCTTTTTTCTATTTCTTTCTTTTTAAAAATAAATTTATTTATTTATTTTTGGCTGCATTAGTTCTCCATTGCTGCAGACGGGCTTTCTCTAGTTGCGTCGAGCGGGGGCTACTCTTTGTTGTGGTGCGTGGACTTCTCATTGCGGTGGCTTCTCGTTGCGGAGCATGGGCTCTAGGCGTGTGGGCTTCAGTAGTTGTGGCACATGGGCTCAGTAGTTGTGGCTTGCGGGCTCTAGAGCACAGGCTTAGTAGTTGTGGTGCACGGGCTTATTAGTTGCTCCGCAGCATGTGGGATCTTCCCAGGCCCGGGCTAAAACCCATGTCCCCTGCATTGGCAGGCGGATTCTTAACTACTGCGCCACCAGGGAAGCCCTTATTTTTCTTTTGAGGTTCAACATAGAATCTATTTGATGAATTGAGATGACCCCAACTGAAATGCTCAAATATGGACACCAAGGGTCCCCATGGAGAACCAGACATACCATGAGAGGAAAAGTTTAATGTCAAAGTCTTCAGTTTGGTGGGAGATGGGCCACTTTGCAGCTGAAACTGGAAGGTGGCCTTTTCCTACCCATCATGGGATGCTGGGCGGGCCTTGCCAACTACTGGAGAAATGTTAAAAGTCCAAATATAATGTACTACTGGCTGAGACTAAGGTGGGGGAGTGAGCTTCATCTTCCTCTAGGAACTGCTATGACCTCTGCAGAGATCTGTTCCAACAGGGTGATGATCGTAGCAGCGCGCCAGGGTGCATCAGACTCTGTGGGAGGACGTTTCTTCACCAGTAACACAATGTTGTGGTGACAGAGGTTCCTGCAGCAGAAAATGAGGTGGGGCATGCGACAGCAGCCTGGTCAGATTCTCCATATTCTCCATCTCTCTGGTGTTTGGAAACAGAAATAACCCCTTTGGATGATGAAAACCCTGGGGTTCCTGGACAGTTGGGGGATGGAGGAAGAAATGCATCCTGTGAAGTAAAGTGACTTTCTGATTCCATTCCACAAATGTTTTTGGAAAGCCTATAGCGCTGCAGCTCTATGTCAGGAAGGGGGGAAAGATGGAATTCTGCTACAACCTTCAAAGGGCTTCATAGATCTAATTTGTTACTTAAACTGACAAAACAAAGCAATAGTTGCCTGAGCCCAAAGGAAATTACCAGGGTCCATGTCTCTTTCATTCATTCTGGATTCTGCAAAATCTACAGCAACTCCCTAAATCTTCTTCAGCAACCTTTCTTTTGCCCCACCCCAGGGCTGCACTGTTTCCCCATTCCTGGTTTTAGGATACAGTTACAAAGACGCCCTGTCAAGAGTAGCAGAAAAATACTTCCATCAAGTAACTTTAAACATATGACCCATAACCAGCTTCCTCTACTAGTTCATCAGAAGTTAATATTCTTAAGTAAATCCTATGAGTGTTACGTGTCTTATGTAAGTGCCACAGTTATACAGCATTTCATTTTGTGCAGGTTAAGAGCAATAATTTTTTAAATGTAGAAATGCCAGATAAGACACAATTTTTAGAACTCTAAATTGGCAATTTTTTTCTTAAAAAAAAAAAAAACAAAGGGCTTCCCTGGTGGCGCAGTGGTTGAGAGTCCGCCTGCCGATGCAGGGGACGCGGGTTCGTGCCCCTGTCCGGGAAGATCCCACATGTCGCGGAGCGGCTGGGCCCGTGAGCCATGGCCACTGAGCCTGCGCGTCCGGAGTCTGTGCTCCGCAACGGGAGAGGCCACAACAGTGAGAGGTCCGCGTAACGCAAAGAAAAAAAAAAAACCCCAAAACAAAAAAACACTAGAGGAGCTTCCCTGGTGGCGCAGTGGTTGAGAATCTGCCTGCCAATGCAGGGTACACGGGTTCAAGCCCTGGTCCGGGAAGATCCCACATGCCCGCGGAGCAGCTGGGCCCGTGAGCCACAACTACTGATCCTGCGCGTCTGGAGCCTGTGCTCCGCAACAAGAGGGGCTGCGATAGTGAGAGGCCCGCGCACCGCAATGAAGAATGGTCCGCGCTTGCCGTAACTAGAGAAAGCCCTTGCACAGAAACGAAGACCCAACACAGCCATAAATAAATAAATTAATTAAATAAAAATTTTTAAAAAAACAAAACAAAACACTAGAAGCCTCCAAAATGGAAGTGTCTCAGTCCTGTTTCTGTGGAGGACCCTGCAAACTCGCCACTCCTCTCAGAGGCCAGGCTAAGGAAGGCACTGGAGGATCAGCAGTTCTCACACCCCTGTCAACACAGAGCTCTCCCCCGAGACAGAGCAGAAGTTCCACTCCCCATGCCCTTCAGGGCCCTAGGGGGAACAGAAACCTTGAACCTTTCTGCACCTGCCGAGTGCTTGGCACTGTGGGAACCCAGCAACTGACAGCTCCCTGGAGGGGAGCCAGGCCGAGTGGAACACCCAGTCCCACGCTGCGGGCTCCTGGCCAGCTCAGAGCCAGCCGCCAGCTGAGACTGCACTGCTATGTTTTTCAAGGCCCAATTTGGTCGTGAGTCTAATTGTCTTTAGGAATTCTTTTTGTTCTCAACCCAAACAAATTTGAGGCTTGTAACAATCTGGATAATTCAAGAAAAATGGACTTTTTTTCTGGAATCTGTTTCTATGTTCACTGATAATTAAATTTAAAATATACTTTCATTTGGCTGTGTAATAAAATAAACTTTAGATCATCTCCTTTTAAAGTTCAGAGCTTCTTCACTGGGAGCTGAGAATTCCTCACTTGTAAAATGGGCGAAACAAGAGCTTTCATTACATAGGGGTTGTTGTGAGGATTAAGTGAGTTGATATAAGTGAAAAATGTAACAGATTATCTGACATAGGATAAGCACTCAATAAATAGTGTGTGTGTGTGTGTGTGTGTGTGTGTGCATGAGTGTGTTTCAAATTTCACATCCTTACATTAGTGATTCACTGAAGGCTGAAGTGGTTCTTCCACATTGCTTTTTTTACACAAAAGAATGAAATGAGCATGGGATAGTTCTTTTAATGCATATCTTCTCACCAAGTTTTACTTTTTGTTCATTTACTTCCTTCAAAAATAAGGGAAAATAAAACTCAACAATAAGAAAACAAACAACCCAATTTAAAAAACAAGCCAAACATCTGAACAGACACTGCACCAAAAAAGATATACAGATGGCAAATAAACATAAGAAAAGGTGCTCATCATCATTTGTCATTAGGGAATTGCAAATGAAAACAACGAGACACCACTGCTCACCCTTTAGAGGGGCTAAAATCCAAAAAACTGACAATACCATAACCTGATGAGGATTGATTGTGGGATTGCAAAATAGTACAACCACTTTGGAATACAATGTGGCAGTTTCTTGCAAAGCTAAGGATAGTCTTACTAGACAATCTAGCAGACATACTTCTAGGTATTTATCCAACTGATTTGAAAGCTTACATCCACACAGAAATCTGCATGCCAATGTTTATAGTCGTTTTATTCATAATTGCCAAAACCTGAAGTAAACAAGATATGTGTCAGTCGGCAAATGTATAAACAAACTGTTCCATCTCAACAGCGGAATACTACTCAGTAATAAAAAGAAATGAACTATCAAGCCACGAAAAGACATGGATGAATCTTAATTGAATATTGTTAGTGAAAGAAGCCAGTGTGGAAAGTCTACATACAGTATGATTTCAATTATATGCATTCTGGAAAAGGTACAACTATTCAGAGATGTTACATGGATCACTGGTTGCCAAGACTTTGGGGTAAGGAGAGGGTTACATTAATGGAGCACAAGGAATACTTTTAGGGCAGTGAAACTATTCATTATAATACTGCAATGGTGGATACACGATACTATGCATTTCCCAAAAACCATAGAACTTTACAGCTCAAAGAGTGAACCTTAATGTCTGTGAATTTTTAAAAAATCATTTAGGTGATCAGGAATGGGGGGGGGTCTCCAGGTTGGAACACAGAATAAGACAAAAGAATCTAACTGTATGACAAATATATGAAACAACCTCACTGAAAGGAATTGGGGGAGAAGTGTTGTGGGAGAAGCTTCTGGTCTAAGTAACTTGGAAATAGTGGAGTCTATAAAACTAAAGGTAAAAGAGTCTACATAAGCACTCCTCTAGTTGATAAAGTTTTATCCCACAGGGGAACAGGTTAACGATTCTGAAACCACTATACACGTATACTGGAAACGAACGAGTAAGTAAATAGATAGTGGACAGTGGAAGTCAGGTTTCTCACTATTAGAGTGGGAAGCTACAGATAAGGAAGAGGAAGAGATTAGAATGAGCCATACTGTAATGGATTAGAATTAGAGACACCAATATTAACTCACTATGAGTTTAATAAAGATATAGATGCTTATACTTTGAATTATTTATAGACGTGTGTATACACTAGTTAGCACACACACGTATATTTTCTTGCTCTGTCAGCTGAGATAGCCTAGAGACTATGACACCTCAATAGCAGCCACACACCCTAACACCCAGATCTTGGTATTAAATACTGTTCCTCAATTCAAAGAACCAGGATTCCTTTTAGGACAGGGGCAGAAAATATACAAAAGGAGCCTAGAAAATCTTATAGTGCCAGAAAGTAAAGAAGTGTTAAAACAAAACAGAAATAAAATTGGGGGTATTTTAAAGGGAAACGAGCACACCAGTGGTCAAAGATGGAAAAATTTGAGCAATAAAATAATTATAACCCAGTTCAATTATAACCCAAGTCTAAAATAAATATCTACAAGTCCATAGTGGCAAAAATAAATGATTTAATAAATTAATGGTAGAGAATTTGCAGCACAAAAGGATTTCACTTAGATTATGCAGATACTTCACTCTCAAGGAGGTGGAGCTCAACTGCCCACTCCAGTGTGGGCTGTGCATAATGACTTCCTTCCAAAGAGTACAGTATCAAGGGGAGAACAGGGTAACTTTATAGAGAAGGAACCTGACAAACACTATTTCAGCCAGGTGATCAAGGTCAACATCAACGGTGACAGGTCATGTTGACAGTATGTACCCTTGACATTATGTGATGAAGATGGCCCTTTTCCTCTGTGGTCCTTCTCCCTAAAACTCATAACCCTAGTCTTACTATGAAAAAACATCCGACAAATCCCAAACTGTCAAGGTCATCAAAAATAAGGAAAATCTGAGACGTTGTCACAGCCAAGAGGAGCCTAATAAAACATGAGGATTAAATATAATGTGTTAACCTGGATGAGATCTCGGAACAGAAAAAGAATTCTGGGGAATTCTGACTAAGGTATGGACTTCAGTTAATAATGTATCAATATTGGTTCATTAATTGTGACAAATGTACCCTACTAATGTATGATGTTAACAATAGGGGGAACTGAGTGTGGGATGTATGGGACCTCTCTGTGGTATGTTCACAATATTTCTGTAAATCTAAAACTATTTTAAAATAAAATTTTTATTTAGAAAATAAGGAAAAAAATTTTATTGATTTTTGGCACATTTCCATGCAACAACAAATTACTAACAATTTAGACTTTTAATAATCTTTAATATTTAATAACAATATCTCAAGCTCAGTCAGGTCCTTTTATCTCATATTTAGCATTTTCAAAATTAATACTTTTGTACTTACTTTTATTAATTACTTCTCTTGCAAGGGTGAGCATAGGATCTAGGACTTAGAGCATGAACCACGTAAGTCTGGGAAATTGGCTTCAAATTGGGTTACTCAATGACCTTAAAAAAACCTTTCTACTCCCAGTGGGAAATAAATCATGTAAAAAACAATAGTCAATGAGTATTTCTTAAAAACTAATTTTAAAAAAACTAATAAATTTATTGACTCCAAAAAACTCACAAGAAAAATAAAGTCTTCGTGTTCTAATGTCAACTCGGGACCATCAAATTGGCCTGCAATTATTCCATAATCTGTAGCTATTGTTAAGAAATTATTAAGAAAATGGAAGTCATCTCTCATGCCAAAGTCTTAAGGTAATATTAACTACTCACTATGAAGTTCATATGACTTAAAAATAAAGGTGAGTTTGGCCACAGAGTGGTGACAAATTTCTACTCACATTGTATTATGTAAAAAACATTTGGATTCTAGGAGAATATTGGATTCAACTTTAAGGTGCTATTGTTTATTTTCTCTAGGAAAATACTTCACGGAAATAATTATATTCTATCTGTGTGATTCCATCTGTCCACGCACTCTGTTCTCTCTTTCTTCTGCAGTTAACATTGCTGACTTTCAGCTTAAAATTTTATGTGAGATTGCTATGAATTAACAGAGTTGTCACATTTCACTCAAAAAAAGAAAAAGTATTTTGGAAGTAGTTGAAGTTGTCCAGCCATAGTTTTTACATCTCTGTTGGAAAATGTGTAGTAAAACATGCTTTGAAAATAAAATATTTTTCTTTGGGGAACAACTAATGTTTTAAGACATTGTTCCTCACTTGATCCTGTCTCATTTTCAAATCTGAATCAAACCCACTGCGTATCCAGGATAAATGAAATGCAGGAAATTAATTAGTATTGAGTTTCTAATGTGCTGAGCCTTTCATTTGTTTTTTCCCCCATTTAACTCTCTCAGCATCCTTATGAGATGATTACTATTATACCGTTTTACTCTTAAGGAAAATACAATTCAAAAGAATCTTTACCATACATATCTAGAGCCTTCTATCTAGTAGAGGTAGTCCTGGATTATATCCCAAGACCACTCACTGACTACACTGTTGTGGGGTAAAATGTCACTCAGTGAGCTAAAATCATTGAGAATAGGAAATTGTTGAAGTAATGCCCAATACGTTTTTAACAAGAGATCTTTACGAATAAAAAAATTTAAGTTTTTACCGTGTAATACCAGCAAAATAATTTGTTCTGGAAAATTCATCTGGCTTCTTAACATCACACAGATTTTTGGCATTTGGAAGAGGGGACACTATGGTTGTTCCCTTGAGTCCCAAGAGGTCCACTTTACAGAGCAAAGGGCAAGAAGGAAGGAGAGAATTACAAAGCAATTCTCTCTTTTTACTCTTCCCACACTCAGAAGAAGTCAGTTGATGGGACACCTCTCATTCAACAGTTCAAGTCAGAGCTCAAACCAATGTCCAGGACCTGTGGTTGGCAGAAGGGGTTAAGGTTAAATTATGTATTTGGAGAGTAATATAAGTTTTGTTGCATTTGAACATGGAATTCCATGTGGTTATCTGTAAATAAAGACACATACTGAGTTTTGTTTTGTAACACTGCACAGAAATATTTAAACTTACAGTTTTTTAAAGTGAGACAAATTTTAAATTCTTATTGGAACCTTTGAAATGGTTGGGACTACACTGAGTGTTTCACAACTACATAATTAACAGAGTTTTGCACACAAATAAATGTTTATTTTCAGATACCTGTTGGACATATATATGCTTACTCAACTGGAAAGTGCTGGTCATTAGGTCATCATGAGAGCTATCCTTCAGATATATTTTTGTATGTGCAAACTGTCCTCTTGATATTTTTCCTTAGTCGTTAAAAAACTACCTTCATTTTTTTCCATAAAATTCTACATTGATAGCATTTGCATACTAATAGTTTTCCTAAGTTTAAGTTATATTGGGAATTATCTTAAATGCCTTCATGTGCTATACTTAAAAACAAATTGTAGGTTAGCAAAATGCTTTTAACTTTTGGTAAATTAAAAAATTTATAGGTAAAAAAATGAGAATATGAGACATATATGGGTTATTCATATTGCAATTTACTTCAAGTCATTAAAAAACCTTTAGTGTTCTTATAGATTTTTAAATGTTTTTAATGCATAATAAAGTTTAAATAAGTGTAAGTTAATGTATTTAAAATACATTTATCAATAAACTTGACAAATAAGTTTAACTTTCAAGTTTTCATATAATTAATTAGCTATCTCTCAGGAATGATTCTTGTGGTGGATATATCAGAATCACTTGCATTTAATAAAACTTAATTAATTCTAACTTCACCACTCCTTGGTTCCCAATCCTTCTCCACTCCTACTTCTTGAACCCCTGATATTTATGGGCATATGTCAAATCCCTCAGGTATACAGGAGTAGGATAAAAGGTTTATACCTAATGCTTAAATAACCAAATTTTATTTCTTACTACTGAATTATCACAAGCAACTGGGTCCTCTTCATTTCTTCTTTTCCTCTTCATTATAAAATAATTTTCTAGAAAAGGTTGGGTTCATATTAATTTAGCAAAGTAGGGCTTGAAACACATCATTCTACTAATTAGTCTAAGAGAGAGAGATTACATCAGAAAAGAATACCTAAATGCATACATTTCAAAAAATAAACAATGGTAATTCTAATAATGAGTCCATGCTTCCAATTGTGCCTGATTTCTATGCACTGTATTAGAAGAAGAATCTCAGAGATTCTCATCATTTTTCATCCCTAGCCTAGTTGCGAGAAATAAATTATGCTAATTCTCATCAGGTGTTCATTTTTGATACTAAGTCAGGAGAGTCACAGAGAACACAGTTCTCTTTGTGTGCCTCATACTACAGGGAAATATTCACTTAGTCACTCAATCAGTAAGAATGAGTAATTTTTAAGCTTCCCAGTGTCTAGTTCTTTGATCTGACAAGTGTAAAACAAGTAAAAGTTAAATTATAGGCATTAAATTTGAAGTTAATATTAACTTTCAATTCTATTTCTGAATAATATTCTGATCAAATTAAAAATAGGAATTAATGCAGTATATTTATATACAGCACCTTTTTGGCATATAATTAAATTTAACTCATTTCAGTGAATATCTATCAGGGCCCCTCACACAGGAAGCTGGAGGGTCCTTTAGCCCAGGCCTCGGGTGATGCACAGTCCCAGGGATACCCTGGCAAGACTGAAAGAAGATAGCTGCTATACAAGGTTAAACTTGAGTCCAGTTACTAGACCACATCAGCTGAAGTGTACTATGAGTTAAATGTTTTAAAAATCCTATGATTATCTCATGAACATCACAATTACTTTGGGGATTATTGTGGGCATTCATATGTTTTAATTGCATCCATTTATCAACATAACATTTTAAATACACCACAATTTTGTAACCCTGGCATTTTTAATATACTGAGGGCCTCAAAAATGCAAATGGCCCTAGCCTCTCTGAATATCTGACAGGTTCTGCCAGCTGCAAGGCACCATGCTGTTCTCTGGGGACAAGAAGACATAGTCCCTGCTCTCAACAAGCTTACTGTCAGCAGAAAAAAAGAATCAAATACAAAAATACCTATTATAGATAATAGAATAAGATAAGGGCCATTCTAGAGATGCAAATAGTCGTGAGATTCAATGGCACCAAAATCTATTTCCAGTTAAGAATTAAAATATCTTTAAGAGGAGGTGTCATTGAAGATGGATCTTGAAAAACAAGGCGCTACTGACAGTCAGAGATGAGTGAGAAAGACCTGAATGGAGAGGGACATCTTTAAAACAGCACTGTTTGGTTGGTGTGTAAAAAGTAGAGGAGGAAGTGAACATGGAAAATCAGATTGGGACCAGGTAGTTCAGAGTCACAAATGGCAGGGTAAGGAGTCCCACTCCTACTCTCATTGGCAAAAGAAAGTGAGTATGGGGTTTTCAACAAGGAAGTAACATCATCATGCTGCCTTTTAGGAAGATAAAACTGGAATAAATACACATGGTGGCCTAGTGAATCAGGAAAAGATGGTATGGGAAATCAGTGTGGAGGTTGGCATGCAGCCCTCAGCCTGAAGATTCATCACTCTTTGCCTAACCCGAAGAACTTCCTTTTTCCTCAGTCTTGAAGACCCTTTCTTATATTATCCCTCCACCTAAGCTATAAGCTTACGTACAGGGGGTGATCAGAAGAAGTTCTCTTTTGTTCAGGGTTTTGAGACACTCCTTATTAAGACCAGGGGGATTTCTCATCAAAGGTAAGATTTTCTTCCTCACCCAGCTTGGTTCCTTTAAAAGAAGCAGATCTTATCCTATTATATATTTATTGTGCATAGTCAGGAAATTCAATCCCAATTCACAATACCAGGAAGCATTTAGTCCAAGAAAACTAAGTGACATACATCACTGCTCCCATTTGCTCAATAAAGTTAGTATTAAGAGTCACTCAAGTCAAAGTTGTTTTTTTTTTCCATCGAATAAATGAAGAATAGAACTGGCCTTTCCAAGAATGAGATTATTTTTCTAGTTTTTCCTTTTACTGAAGACTCCATTTTTTTCAACTGTACATGATCCCCTAGCCTAGTTCAATAAATGGATTAAATTTAGGAATAGTCTATGACTTTGTAATTATCGCTAACACTTATAAAGCACTCATTATGTGCCGGTAGTGTTCTAAGCACTATATATAACTTCGCTTGGCAGTTTAAAAAAAAAAAGAAAAAGATTCTTACAGATGAGGTTCATAGAGGAGGAAAGAAAGAATTCCTAGCACTTGGAATAAGTAGCATGGCTATTTCTCTTCCCAATGGTAGAACTTATTCAGTTTCTTCCTGCTCCTGTACTTCCAGAACAATGGTATAATTCAAACAGAGAAGGCAAAAATCCAAGCTGCCACTTGACTTCTGATTTAACAAAGGTTACGTGGAAGCTGTCCTGAGCTGTTGCATTACATAGTTTATCATACCATCTAATGTTTTGAAAAGGATGTTTTATTATTGATTAAACAAATTTAAAGTTGCAAGAGAAAACATCTTAATATACCTACAAAAACTATATTTAAACATTCCCATGAGGTACACTACTACAAGAAAGAGAAAAAAAAACCTCTACTGCATTGAGCTTGAGTTTCCTTCAGTTTTATTTTATTTGTTAAACATCTTTGTTGGAGTATAATTGCTTTACAATGGTGTGTTAGTTTCTGCTGTATAACAAAGTGAACCAGCTATATGTATACATATATCCCCATATCCCCTCCCTCTTGCGTCTCCCTCACACTCTCCCTATCCCACCCCTCTAGGTGGTCACAAAGCACCGAGCTGATCTCCCTGTGCTATGCGGCTGCTTCCCACTAGCTATGTATTTTACATTTGGTAGTATATATATGTCCACGTCACTCTCTCACTTCATCCCAGCTTACCCTTCCCCCTCCCCTTGTCCTCAAGTCCATTCTCTACATCTGCGTCTTGATTCCTGTCTTGCTCCTAGGTTCTTCAGAACAATTTTTTTCTTCAATTTTGTTTTAAAAGACACATTAGTTGATTGAAAAGCTGCAAACTATGCTTAACAACCCTGCATATTGAAGTAATGACCAAATAACTGTATTAAGATACATATATAAAATATACAATAAACATATCCATAATTGAATTAGAAAATCAAAATAAAAGAGGTTTAACTAATCAGCATTAGCCAAAATAAGGAGTATGGTAGATATATAACCTCAAAATGCAAATTAATTCCTATTTTTCAATACAATCACTGATTTATAAACTTAAAAATTCAAATAATTTCATTTGAAATTCATTAATTAAGCCAAATATACCTATAAAGAGTGAAATTTATACTTAAATATCTTTCAAAATAGAATAGCCAAAGAGAAAGCAAAATAACCTGCTTTGTAAACATTTCGGAAAAGTGTTTAAATAGTTTGAATCAAGACCAGGAAGAGATACCTATATTTTCTTCTCTCTTCCTCGCCTGCCCTCTGCTGGCAAAATAGAGAAAAGTGAAGAGTAAAGAAGCCTCACACAACATACTGAAAAAGTATTACTTTTAAACAAGAAATGTACTATAGAGTTATATATATAATTTTCCATAAGATTAATTTGCCATCATATTATCTCACCACTCATATGTGAGTTAATATTGGAATAAAAAATAATGTTTAGAACTTGGAAATATTTCAGTATTTAAAATAGTTCAGATAAATGACCATGTTAAAATAAGAATATAAACATAAAAACATGTCAGAGTGAGAGATACTTTATGTCATTTACATCCTTACTGACAAGTTAAACATGGACTAGGTGAGTTTCATTAGCAGCACTCATAACTGTTTGAATGACTGTAACCAAAAGGGTCTGATTACTGGATCACTGTGAGCCAGGACAGAGGGTGGTCTGCAGGGCTTTTTCTCTGGTCCTCCCTAAATAGCATTCCCATTAATGCTGAGAATGAATAATAGTGAATCCCAATCTATAAAGATCTCAACTAACTGGACATTGAACCAATTCTACCACAGTAAAATAAAACAGGAATTACTACATTGGTCCACAAGTTGCACAAGCATGAGGTTCATAGTGGTACTATTTGTGAAAGAGACTTGCACATTTTAGATATTAGCAAAGTTAAAGTAAGTCTACAGTGTGATACAAGTTTTCCCCCAAGTTTTCACATAAGTGGAACTCTACAGTCTGTTCTCTTTAGAGTCTGGCTTCTTTCTCTCAAATTATGTTTGCGGGATTCATCCATACTGTTGTATGTAAAAGTAGTGCACTCATTATCATTGCTATATAGTATCCCATCATATGTATATACTTGATATGCTTATCCATTCTATTCTTAATGAATGTTTGGATTTTACAGTTTTTGCACTTTTTTTAGGATATCTAGGAGTAGAAAATCTGGGTCATGAGTTTTACATATGCTCAATTTTAGTAGAAATCTCCATAGTTTTCCAAGTGTTATATCATTTCATAATTTATGCTCTAACAACAGCAGTTCTAGTTGTTGGGAGTTCTAGTTGTTCTACATCTAAGATAACACTTGGCATAACCATGTTTTTTTTCCTTTTTTAATTTTAGTCATTTCGGTGAGTAGTGGTATCTCATTGTGGGGTTTGATTATTAATAATTTTGAGTCCATTTTTATATGTTTATTGACCAACTGAATGTGTTCACTTGTGAAACACTTGTTCAACACATCTGCTCATTTTTCCACTAGATTATGTGTTCTCTCTCTCTCTCTCTTATTGATTGTTGGAAGTTCTTCATATATCTGGATATAAGTTCTTCATCTGATATAACATATTGCAAATATCCTCTTCCCTTTGGTGGGTTTACTTTCACTCTTTTAATGATATCATCTGATGAAAGAAGTACCTAATTTTTTTTAAATAAATTTCTTTATTTTATTTACTTATTTATGGCTACATTGAGTCTTCATTGCTGAGTGTGGGCTTTCTCTAGTTGCAGCGAGCAGGGGCTACACTTCGTTGCAGTGTGCAGGCTTCTCATTAGGGTGACTTCTCTTGTTACAGAGCAGGGGCTCTAGGCGCACGGGCTTCAGTAGTTGTGGCAGGCAGGCTGAGTAGTTGTGGCCCGTGGGCTCTAGAGCTTAGGCTCAGTAGTTGTGACGCATGGGCTTAATTACTCTGCGGCATGTGGGATCTTCCCGGGCCAGGGATCGAACCTGTGTCCCCTGCATTGGCAGGCAGATTCTTAACCATTGCGCCACCAGGGAAGTCCCAAGAAGTACCTAATTTTAATGAAGTCCTTCATTAATCTTTTCCTTTATAGTTGAGTACTTTTGTATTCTGCTAGAAATATACAAGTGTCTTTTGGGCAAAATCCAGGTTTACTTCTCCAAGCATTTTGGCCTCTCAAGTCCTGGCTGCCAATCATGCTAAGCAGGGAAGGGAAGGGGTAGGAAATACACAATGCAGTCTTCAAATATTTGAAAGGCTATCATAGGGATGAAACATTAGGTTGGCCCTGCATAGTGCCCTGAAAGAAATAAGAACTTAGGTTGGAAAGTAACAACATAAAATTGTATATCTGACTAGCCCAATAATGAAAAGAGATTGTACTTTCTCCCTGTCACTGGACGTGTTGAAGTACAAGCTGATGCGTAGTTTTCTGGAAACATACATTCTAAAAGATAACCTTTCAGCCAATCCATGTGACTTTAAGAGTGTGGTTATAGCATGTGATGTAGAACAGAATAGTTGCCCTATATGCCACCAGCTTAAAGAAATTAGGGTTGAACTTCCATAATATCCTTATTTAACTCCTAATAGAATTCACAAATCTTTATAAATTCTTACTTGCAACTATTTATATTTTCAGTCTCTATGACCTCCACTTTTTAAAATAGTATAGTAATTCCCTTCACCTTAAATTTTCATTTTGAAAGTTTTTAAGGGAAAATCTCTACCTCTAATATTCCAGGATTTGTCAAATAAGATTCTATTTATTCTAAGCATAGGCTTCAGAATTTAACTCCAGTCCTTTTCCCATTCTACCTTCATCTATACAGAAGAAAAAAAATTTCTGTTAACTGATAACATGGCAGTAAATGTCCTTCAATTCTTTGTTTATTCTAAAATGCATTCTCCAGCATATTCTCCATACATTCTCCTATAGCTCTATGTATTCCTTGAAGTTCAGTATCAAAAATATATAAATATTACAAGAGAGAACATACTACTAAGATAGCACTGTACTGTCTTGCTTAACCCTAGAGATAGACAGACCTAGTTCAGATTCTATCCCTACCATATTCTAAACCATGTTACTTAAACTTTCCAGGCCCCAGTGTTCTCATCCATAAACTGGAGATAATAATATTACCTACCCCATTGGTTGTTGTGAGGTTTAAATGAGATATTGCCCATAAAATTTAACATAGTGCGTGATTGGCAGCATACTCTTTCCTTTAAAAAAAGTATATGTGGTGTAATATTATTCAGCTGTAAAAAGAATGACATTCTGCTACAACTTGGATGAACCTTGAAAACATTATGCTAAGTGAAATAAGTCAGACACAAAATGATAGATATTGTATGATTCCACTTATAGAAGATATCTGGAATAGGGAAATTGATAGAAACAGAAAGTAGAATACAGGTTACCAGGGGCTGGAGGGAGAAGGAAACAGGGAGTTACTGTTTAATGGATACAGTGCTTCTATTTGGGATGATAAAAAATTTATGGAAACGGATGATGGGGATGGTTGCACACTGTGAATGTACTTAGTGCCACTGAATTATATCATTAAAAATGGTTTAAATGGTACATTTTATGGTATGTATATTTTACCAGAATAAAACAAATTAATTAATTTAAAAATTTTTAATGAGACATCATTTTTAACTTCCCAAAATCTCTAAGGAAGGTCTACAGTGACTCTTATAAGATCATGTCCCTACAATGATAATTCGGATTCTTTCTAGGCTTAGATTATATCTTATACTTAGCCATACCAAAGTTTAACTCTCTTCTTTCTGTCCTCCCTCCCATAATTGCAGACTTTAAAAATCTCTTTCTTAAGCTTTTCCACATCTATAAAGCATTTATTATATGATTGTGAACTTAGACATTTAATATAAGTGCCTCATCTATAAAATTTTTGAACTAACATCAGCACTTCTTACGGGGAGAGCCAACTACGAAACTTTACTTTTTAAATAAGTAACTGCCCTGACTCTTTGTTACTGGTCTCTAAATCAGTTCCTAAACAAAGCAAATCTTTCCCTCCAACCCTATACCAACCCTATAGTGTGTGTCTTAAGAAATAGTTTCTGGGGTGTTTGTGTATGTGTATGTGTGTGTGTGTGTGTTGGGATGTGTGTGGGGAATGGGGGGAGCACAGCAAGGAGAAGGAAGACTTTGTCAAAGGTATTTTTTCTAATGTTAATAAGTTATATCTATTTGTTCCTCTTATTTCAGATAGTTATTTAATCATTCCACTCAACTCAACTTGATTGGGTGGCATGATTTCCCATTACGTAAATCATACAGTTCATCTGCAAATAGACTGTGTTTGCTTAAATGTTCAACAATTATACCATTCATTACAAATTCTACCAGCTTCCCTGCCCTTGAAGTAAAAGTAAGCAATCTGTAATCAAAAAGGACCTCCACTGGAATGCTTTGTGTAGATCGATTACACAGAAGTTATTTGTAATGATAAGATTTACACTTAGTCAGCTAATAGTAGTAGATTAATATGTGCTTGGAAAAATGAAGTCCTTCATGAGCACCACCTAGCCAAATTATTTCATTTATTAATCTTTGTATTATTTCCTATTCCTAGTCAGATATTTTATAATATATCCTTATTATTATATATACATTTAAAAATCCTGGATGGACATGGAATTTGCTCCACAAAAACTATATCTTACTACTGGTACTTAATAGGTACCTGAAAACTAGAGGCAAAAACTTGTAATACTCTGGAATAGAAAAAAATATATATGCTCTTCCACTAATCCTAGTTTTCTGTTATCAGAAAGTATTCCAATTTTGCTTTTACTTTTCCAATTGCTTTTACTGATGTAACTTTCATTAACAGAAAAAATGCAAAATAGTAAATCTAATTTTAGCCAGAGGATTACATTCTCAAATTTCTACTGGACATCCTTGGGCTAGCAGCAGCCCAAGCAGTGATTACAAAAATTTATCTATGTTCAGTTTTAAAATACTCTCAGTAAAAAGAACACAGTATAAGAGCTACTGAGCCTGATCACAAGATGTGTTCATCACAGGGATTCAATCTATTGTCCTATCCATTTACATGAGCAATCAAGGAACCTTCTGGGAGAGAATTTCTACTAAGGAAAGAGAGAACTGAGTAAACTCTCTTGGTACAAAAAAAAAAAAAAAGGCAGTGTATTGTGGTGGTTAGAAAATGGGATTAGGGGTCTTAGGTCAGGTTCCCTAGAAGGGCCTGAGGTGAACTTTATTAGTGTGTACTCTCAAAAGTGAAGGATAGGATAGGTCAGGAGAAGCAAGAGAGGGGCCCAGATGGAGACTAGTTTCAGTTTGACCCAACAGGAAAGCTCCAGAGCACAAACTGTACCACAAAATTATCCTTACCTTGAGGCAAGTGGTCAGACCTTTGTAACCCTTATAATCTAGTCATTGGTCAAGAGCTACTAGTAGGGACAGGAGGAATCAGTCTTCCAGGAGAGAGTAACTTGCTGAGTTAGCAGCCCACAGTCATATCAGCTGAGGATGGGATGGCCAGCAGGGTAAAGTGGATCCAGTTGCAGCATCAACATCTACTGCAGGGTCCAAATGACCAGGCTTTTAGTCCCACCATGTAGCTATTAGCTATACAACACTTGGAAATTATTTAGGCTTTCTGAACTTGGGTTCTTTACCTATAAAACTGGGGAGAATAACACTTACCTCTCAAGGTTGTTTTGAAAACTTAAAAAATGTATATATAGTACTTGGGCTGGTACTGATCAAAGTGCTCAACAAATAAATGCTTTTAAAAATGCTAAGTAGCTAGAAGGCAAGAATGATTGAAAGAATAGCATGGTTTATTTCAAATGAATATGGTGCTTGGCAAAGCTCTACAAGTAAGAAAATATTTTGGGGTGCCCTTCCAACAGAGTATTGCACAATAAAGGTATTCTTGCCTGTTTTTACAAATGTCTGTGTAATCACCAAGTCTCCAGTGACTCAGCGGTAGCACTCAGTGAAAGAGACAAAGTGGCGCGGTGAATGGTGTGATTCTCATGAGAGCAACAGCCTTGCCCAAAAGGCACAGAATAGTTGGCAGAAGTTGCAGCATCCAGCAGAAAGGAAATAGAATAGGAAGAAAAAATGGTTGAGCCTATGCCATAGCTGACAAACTTGTTATTCAGGACATAAGAGACACAGGGTGGAGGCGGATGCCTAGCACAAGGATCAGTAGCAAGGGTGGTGATGGTAAGAGTTAACCAAAGAAGAATAGCACTAGATCCCTAGGGGGCACTGCTCTGTCATATTTATTGATGTAGGACATGGTTGACTAGCTTACAGCTACTGGGTCAGCGAAAACATTTGTGACTGGCAACAACTTCAGTAGACTTGCCTTCAGCACTATTCGGTCTTAAGATACAACAGGGAATAAAACACAGATGCCTGCTATAGGAGCTTATACTCTGGCAGGGAATAAACATAATAAATAAGCAAATAATATATAATGTAGTATGTTAGAAGGTGGTAACTGCTATGGAATAAAAAAAAACATGGAGTAGGGTAAGGCATGTCAGAGGGTGAAGAAGCAGGTTGGAGTATTAAACAGAGTGATCATGTAATGTACAGCATGGAATACAGTTAACAATACTGTATTGTATATTTGAAAGTTGCTAAGAGAGTAGATCAAAATTTCCCATCACAAGAAAAAAAATTGTAACTACATATGTGTGGTGAGGGATGTGAACTAAACTTATTGCAGTAATCATTTCTTAATATATATATGTCATATGTTATACAACTAAAACTAATTCAATGTTATATGTCAATTATACCTCAATTTAAAAAATATAGGGCGGTCATAATAGGCCTTAGGGAGAGGGTAAAACTTGAGCAAAGACATAAAGGAAGTGAAAATATTAGCTTAGTAGATATCGTGGGAGAGCATTTCAGACAGAAGAAACAGCCACAGCAAAGAAATTTAAGTCAGAAGAGACTAGTGTGTTTAAGAAAAAACACGAGAGGAATAATCAAAGAGGAGAGTGATATGAAATGAGGTCACAAGGGTAAGAGAAAGAAACAACGTGTGCAGCAGCGGATTCAAAGTGGAGGGACAGATCGGGGGATACCTTCAAGATGGCGGAAGAGTAAGACGTGGAGATCACCTTCCTCCCCACAAATACACCAGAAATACATCTACATGTGGAATAGCTCCTACAGGACACCTACTGAATGCTGGCAGAAGACCTCAGACTTCCCAAAAGGCAAGAAACTCCCCCACGTACCTGGGTAGGGCAAAAGAAAAAAGGAAAAACAGAGACAAAGAATAGGGATGGGACCTGCACCTCTGGGAGGGAGCTGTGAAGGAGGAAAGGTTTCCACACACTAGGAAGCCCCTTCGTGGGTGGAGACTGTGGGCAGTGGAGGGGGGGAAGCTTCAGAGCCATGGAGGAGAGTGCAGCAACAGGGGTGTGGAGGGCAAAGCAGAGAGATTCCCGCACAGAGGATCGGTGCCGACCAACACTCACCAGCCCAAGAGGCTTTGTTCACCCGCCGGGACAGGCGGGGGCTGGGAGCTGAGGCTCGGGCTTTGGAGGTCCGAGCGCAGGGAGAGGACTGGGGTTGGCTGCGTGAACACAGCCTGAAGCGGGCTAGTGCGTCACAGCTAGCTGGGAGGAGGTCTGGGGAAAAATCTGGAGCTGCCTACGAAGCAAAAGACCATTGCTTTGGGGTGCGCGAGGAGAGGGGATTCAGAGCACAGCCTTAATGAGCTCCAGAGACATGCACGAGCCGCGGCTACCAGCGCGGACACCAGAGGCGGGCATGAGATGCTAAGGCTGCTGCTGCTGCAGCCACCAAGAAGCCTGTCACTATCCACACCTCCCCTCCCGGGAGCCTGTGCAGCCCGCCACTGCCAGGGTCTCGTGATCCAGGGACAACTTCCCTGGGAGAACACACGGCGCACCTCAGGCTGGTGCAATGTCATGCCGGCCTCTGCCACTGCAGGCTTACCCTGCATTCCGTACCCCTCCCTCCCATGGGCCTGAGTGAGCCAGAGCGCCCTAATCAGCTGCTCCTATAACCCCGTCCTGAGCAAAGAACAGATGCCCTCAGGCAGCCTGCACACAGAGGTGGGGCCAAATCCAAAGCTGAACCCCAGGAGCTATGTGAACAAAGAAGAGAAAGGGAAGTCTCTCCCAGCAGCCTCAGGAGCAGTGGATTAAATCTCCACAATCAAGTTGATGTACCCTGCATCTGTAGAATACCTGAATAGACAACGGGTCATCCCAAAATTGAGTCAGTGGACTTTGGGAGCAACGATATATATATTTTTTCCCTTTTTCTCTTTTTGTGAGCGTGTATGTGTATGCTTTTTTGTGTGATATTTTCTGTATAGCTTTACTTTTACCATTTGTCCTAGGGTTCTGTCTGTCCGTTTTTGGTTTTTTTTTTTTGTCCTTTTTATTCTTTAGTATAGTTTTTAGTGCTTGTTATAATTGGTGGATTTGTTTTTTGGTTTTCTTGCTCACTTCTTTCTTTCTTGCTATTTTGCTTCCTGTTTTTAAATTACTTTTTAATTTTTAAATTTTTAATAATTATATTTTATTTATTAAATAAATTTTTAATTTAAAAAATTTATTTTTAAATAAATTTTTTAATTTATTAACTAATTTTATTTATTTTAATAACTTTCTTTTCTTTTTTTCTTTCCTTTTTTTCTCCCTTTTCTTCTGAGCTGTGTGGCTGACACGGTCTTGGTACTATGGCCTGGTGTCACGCCTGTGCCTCTAAGGTGGAAGAGCCAAGTTCAGGATATTGGTCCACAAGAGACCTACTGGCTCCATGTAATACCAAACGGTAAAAGCTAACCAGAGATCTCCATCGAATGCTAAGACCCAGCTCCACTCAATGACCAGCAAGCTACAGTGCTGGAAACCCTGTGCGAAACAACTAGCAAGACAGGAACACAACCCCACCCATTAGCAGAGAGGCTGCCTAAAATCATAATAAGGTCACAGACACCCCAAAACACACCACTGGACATGGTCCTGCCCACCACAAAGACAAGATCCAGCCTCATTCACCAGAACACAGGCACTAGTCCCCTCCACCAGGAAGCCTACACAACCCACTGAACCAACCTTAGCCACTGGGGGCAGACACCAAAAACAATGGGAACTAAGAACCTGCAGCCTGCGAACAGGAGACCCCAAACACAGTAAGTTAAGCAAAATGAGGAGACACAGAAACACACATCAGATGAAGGAGCAAGGTAAAAACCCACCAGACCAAACAAATCTAGGAAATAGGCAGTCTATCTGAAAAAGAATTCAGAGTAATAATAGTAAAGAAGATCCAAAATCTTGGAAATAGAATGGAGAAAATACAAGAAATGTTTAACAAGGACCTAGGAGAACTAAAGAGCAAACAAACAATGATGAACAACACAATAAATGAAATTAAAAATTCTCTAGAAGGAATCAATAGCAGAATAACTGAGGCAGAAGAATGGATAAGTGACCTGGAAGGTAAAATAGTGGAAATAACTATTACAGAGGAGAATAAAGAAAAAAGAATGAAAATAATTGAGGACAGTCTCAGAGACCTCTGGGACAACATTAAATGCACCAACATTCGAATTATAGGGCTCCCAGGAGAAGAGAAAAAAAAGGGACTAAGAAAATATTTGAAGAGATTATAGTTGAAAACATCCCTAATATGGGAAAGGAAATAGTTAATCAAGTCCAGGAAGTTCAGAGAGTCCCATACAGGATAAAATCAAGGAGAAACACACTGAGACACATATTAATCAAACTATCAAAACTAAAATACAAAAAAAATATATTAAAAGCAGCAAGGGAAAAACAACAAATAACATACAAGGGAATCCCCATAAGGTTAACAGCTGATCTTTCAACAGAAACTCTGCAAGCCAGAAGGGAATAGCAAGACATGTTTAAAGTGATGAAAGGAAAAAACCTACAACAAAGATTACTCTACCCAGCAAGGATCTCATTCAGATTCGACGGAGAAATTAAATCCTTTACAGACAAGCAAAAACTAAGAGAATTCAGCACCACCAAACCAGCTTTACAACAAATGCTAAAGGAACTTCTCTAGGCAGAAAACACAAGAGAAGGAAAAGACCTACAATAACAAACCCAAAACAATTAAGAAAATGGTAATAGGAACATACATATCAATAATTACCTTAAATGTAAATGGATTAAATGCTCCAATCAAAAGACATACTGTCTGAATGCATATAAAAAAATATATATTTTTATATATATATAAAATATATATATATATCCTGTCTACAAGAGACCCACTTCAGACCTAGGGACACATACAGACTGAAAGTGAGGGGATGGAAAAAGATATTCCATGCAAATGGACATCAAAAGAAAGCTGGAGTAGCAATTCACATATCAGACAAAATAGATTTTAAAATAAAGACTATTACAAGAGACAAGGAAGGACACTGCATAATGATCAAGGGATCAATCCAAGAAGAAGATACAACAATTATAAATATTTATGCACCCAACATAGGAGCAACTCAATACAAAGGGCAAATGCTAACAGCCATAAAAGGGGAAATCGACAGTAGCACAACCATAGTAGGGGACTTTATTAGCCCACTTTCACCAATGCACAGATCATCCAAAATGAAAATAAATAAGGAAACACAAGTTTTAAATGACACATTAGACAAGATGGACTTAATTGATATTTATAGGACATTCCATCCAAAAACAACAGAATATACTTTCTTCTCAAGTGCTAATGGAACATTCTCCAGGATAGATCATATCTTGGGTCACAAATCAAGCCTTGGTAATTTTAAGAAAATAGAAATCATATCAGGTATATTTTCCAACCACAACCCTGTGAGACTAGATATCAATTACAGGAAAAAATCTGTAAAAAATACAAACACATGGAGGCTAAACAATACACTACTTAATAACGAAGAGATCACTGAAGAAATTAAACAGGAAATCAAAAAGTACCTAGAAACAAATGACAATGAAAACACGATGACCCAGGGCTTCCCTGGTGGCGCAATGGTTGAGAGTCTGCCTGCCGATGCAGGGGACGCGGCTTCGTGCCCCAGTCCGGGAAGATCCCACATGCCGCGGAGTGGCTGGGTCCGTGAGCCATGGCCGCTGAGCCTGCGCATCTGGAGCCTGTGCTCCACAACGGGAGAGGCCACAACAGTGAGAGGTCCGTGTACCGCAAAAAACAAACTAACAAACAAACAAAAAAACCCGCGATGACCAAAACCTATGGGATGAAACAAAAGCAGTTTAAGGGGAAGTTTACAGCAATACAATCCTACCTCAAGAAACAAGAAACATCTCAGATAAACAACCTAACCTTACACCTAAAGCAATCAGAGAAAGAAGAACAAAAAATACCCAAAGTTAGCAGAAGGAAAGAAATCATAATGATCAGATCAGAAATAAATGAAAAAGAAATGAAGGAAACAGTAGCAAAGGTCAATAAAAGTAAAAGCTGTTTCTTTGAGAAGATAAACAAAATTGATAAACCATTAGCCAGACTCATCAAGAAGAAAAAGGAGAAGATTCAAATCAATGGAATTAGAAATGAAAAAGGAGAAGTAACAACTGACACTGCAGAAATCCAAAGGATCATGAGAGATTACTACAAGCAACTATATGCCAAAAAAAAGGACAACCTGGAAGAAATGGACAAATTCTTAGAAATGCACAACCTTCAGAGACTGAACCAGGAAGAAACAGGAAATATAAACAGACCAATCACAAGCACTGAAATTGAGACTGTGATTAAAAATCTTCCAATGAACAAAAGACCAGAACCAGATGGCTTCACAGGAGAATTTT
The DNA here is from genome assembly GCF_949774975.1 of Lagenorhynchus albirostris. Taxonomy (NCBI): domain Eukaryota; kingdom Metazoa; phylum Chordata; class Mammalia; order Artiodactyla; family Delphinidae; genus Lagenorhynchus; species Lagenorhynchus albirostris. The sequence goes on from NC_083102.1 coordinate 31,980,592, forward strand.
ATCAAACATTTAGAGAAGAGCTAACACCTATCCGTTTCAAAATGTTCCAAAATATAGCAGAGGGAGGAACACTCCCAAACTCATTCTCTGAGGCCACCATCACCCTGATATCAAAACCAGACAAAGATGTCACAAAGAAAGAAAACTACAGGCCAATATCACGGATGATCATAGATGCAAAAATCGTCAACAAAATACTAGCAAACAGAATCCAAAGCACATTAAATGGATCATACACCATGGTCAAGTGGGGTTTATCCCAGGAATGCAAGGATTCTTCAATATATGCAAATCAATCAATGTGATATACCATATTAACAAACTGAAGGATAAAAACCATATGATCACCTCAATAGATGAAGAAAAAGCTTTCAACAAAATTCAACAACCATTTATGATAAAAACCCTCCAGAAACTAGGCATAGAGGGAACTTACCTCAACATAATAAAGGCCATATATGACAAACCGACAGCCAACATCATTCTCAATGGTGAAAAACTGAAACCATTTCCACTAAGATCAGGAACAAGACAAGGTTGCCCAGTCTCACAACTATTATTCACCATAGTTTTGGAAGTTTTAGCCACAGCAATCAGAGAAGAAGAAGAAATAAAAGGAATCCAAAAGAGAAGAAGTAAAGCTGTCACTGTTTGCAGATGATATGATACTATACATAGAGAATCCTAAAGACGCTATCAGAAAACTACTAGAGCTAATCAATGAATTTGGTAAAATAGCAGGATACAAAATTAATGCACAGAAATCTCTTGCATTTCTATACACTAATGATGAAAAATGTGAAAGAGAAATTAAGGAAACACTTCCATCACCATCGCAACAAAAAGAATGAAATACCTAGGAATAAACCTACCTAGGGAGACAAAACACCTGTATGCAGAAAACTGTAAGACACTGATGAAAGAAATTAAAGATGATACCAACACATAGAGAGATATACCATGTTCTTGGATTGGAAGAATCAATATTGTGAAAATGACTATACTACCCAAAGCAATCTACAGATTCAGTGCATTTTTACAGAACTAGAACAAAAAAATCTTAAAATTTGTATGGAGACACAAAAGACCCTCAATAGCCAAAGCAGTCTTGAGGGAAGAAAATGGAGCTGGAGGAATCAGGCTCCTTGACTTCAGACTATACTACAAAGCTACAGTAATCAAGACAATATGGTACTGGCACAAAAACAGAAGCATAGATCAATGGAACAGGATAGAAAGCCCAGAGATAAACCCACACACCTATGGTCAACTAATTTATGACAAAGGAGGCAAGGATATAGAATGGAGAAAAGACAGTCTCTTCAATAATTGGTGCTGGGAAAATTGGACACCTATGTGTAAAAGAATGAAATTAGAACACTCCCTAACACCACACACAAAAATAAACTCAAAATGGAATCGAGACCTAAATGTAAAACCAGACACTATAAAACTCTAGAGGAATAATAGGGAGAACACTCTTTGACATAAATCACAGCAAGATCTTTTTTGATCTACCTCCTAGAGTAATGGAAATAAAAACAAAAATAAACAAATGGGACCTAATGAAACTTAAAAGCTTTTGCAAAGCAAAGCAAATGACAAACAAAATGAAAAGACAACCCTCAAAATGGGAGAAATTATTTGCAAACGAATCAACGGACAAAGGATTAATCTCCAAAATATATAAACAGCTCATGCAGCTCAATATTAAAAAAAGAAACAACCCAATCCAAAAATGGGCAGAAGACCTAAATGGACCTTTCTCTAAAGAAGACATACAGATGGCCAAGAAGCACATGAAAAGCTGCTCAACATCACTAATTATTAAAGAAATGCAAATCAAAACTACAATGAGGTATCACCTCGCACCAGTTAGAATGGGCATCATCAGAAAATCTACAAACAACAGATGCTGGAGAGGGTGTGGAGAAAAGGGAACCCTTGTGCACTTTTGGTGGGAATGTAAATTGATTCAGCCACTATGGAGAACAGTATGGAGGTTCCTTAAAAAACAAAAAATAGAATTACCACATGACCCAGCATTCCCACTACTAGGCATATACCCAGAGAAAGCCATAACTCAAAAAGACACATGCACCCCAATGTTCACTGCAGTACTATTTACAATAGCTAGGTCATGGAAGCAACCTAAATGCCCATTAACACACGAATGGATAAAGAAGAAGTGGTACATATATACAATGGAATATTACTCAGCCATAAAAAGGAATGAATTTGGGTCATTTGTAGAGACATGGATGAATCTAGAGGCTGTCATACAGAGTGAAGTAAGTCAGAAAGAGAAAAACAAATATCGTATATTAATGCATATATGTGGAACCTAGAAAAATGGTACAGATGAACACGTTTTCAGAGCAGAAATTGAGACACAGATTTAGGGAACAAACGTATGGACACCAAGGGGGGAAAGTGGCGGGGGGGGGGCAGGTGGTGTGATGAATTGGGAGATTGGTATTGACATGTAAACACTAATATGTATAAAATAGATAGCTAATAAGAACCTGCTGTATAAAAAAATAAATAAAATAAAATTCAAAAAAAATTATACATGTAATCCAACTTTCCTACTTAGTAGTCTATGGATTATCAAATTTGAAAAAGAATAAAGCAGCTAACATTTTGTAGTTGTATAAAGTTTTCCTTGTAAACATAAAATGTCACTGTATCCTACTCAGAGAGGAAGAAACAAGGACCAGAAAGAAACTTTTAAGTCAAAGAAAAAAAGAAAGTCTACAAATAACAAATGGTGGAGAGGATGTGGGAAAAAGGGAACCCTACTACACTGCTGGTGGGAATGTAAATTGTTGTTGCCACTATGGAAAACAGTAGGGAACAGCCTCAAAACACTGAACACAGAACTACCACATGATCCAGCAATTCCACTTCTAGGTATATAGCTGAATAAAATAAAAACCAAATTCAAAAAGAATTCAAAAATATACATGTACCCCAATGTTCATAGCAGCTTTATTTATAATAGCCAAGATAAGGAAGCAACCTAAATGCCCATCAACATATGAATGGATAAAGAATTAGTAATATATATATATATATATACACACACATATATAATGTGATATACGTATATTATATATATAATGGAGTACTGAGACATAAAAAGAATGAAATTCTGCCATTTGCAACATTATGGATGGACCTAGAGAATATTATACTTAGTGAAATAAGTCAGAGAAAGACAAATACTATCTGCTCTACATTATCACTTATGTGTGAAATTTAAATTTAAAAAATAAAACAAATGAATGTATATAACAAAATAGAAACAGACTCACAGATATAGAGAGCAAACTAGTGGTTACCAATGGGGAGAGGGGAGGCGGGAAGGGAGAGATCGGAGTATGGGATTAAGAGGTACAAACTACTACGTATAAAATAAATAAGCAACAAGGATATATTGCACAGCACAGGGAAATAGAGCCAACATTTTGTAATAACTTTAAATGGAATATAATCTATTAAAATATTGAATCACTGTTATACACCTGAAACATATGAAGTATTGTAAATCAACCATACTTCAATAAAAAAATTGTGGGAATTTAAAAATCCATGTTGCCTATTAGAACATGAAAAGAATTAATAAGGAAGAAAATGATTTAATTTGATTAAAAGAAACAAAATAAAAGATTAGTTCCAATAGAAAAAATACTTGATATAAATGACAGTGAGATTTTAGTTTCTTTCAAATAATAACAAAGTGTACAATTTATTTCCTGCATAGAGTACACAATTACTCAGGGTAATACAGTTTATAAAATAGAGCCAAAAAATGTGTCAAAATTTCAAGTAACCAATGGAAATAACTTTCATAAAATATGGTACCTCCAAGTCCATTGTTAAGAAAATAAATTAAGATACATTAAAATGCTCGGTTTTAAACCTTTGCCTAGGAGGGAAAATTTGTAATGTAATACTGGTTTTGATTCTTCTGTAAATTTAATTAAAATTTATCCTTAAGTAAAAACATCTATACTTGCTGGTGTCTAAAGAAGTAAGAATGACTTTGCTGTATACCTGAAACTAACACAACATTATACATCAACTATACTCTAATAAAAATTTAAAAAAAAAAGTAGTAAGAATGGACAGACCATGTAAATCTGAGTTTAGGTCTCAGATCTCTTTGACACAACCTGGATCTAGTACTCCCAACTGTCACGCAAATGATCACATTTACCTTTGCCTGTTTAGCACAGGATTTATGAATAAATCACAGGTACGAAAACACTTAGAATTCTTTGAAATGACTTGACAAATTCAAATTACCTATTTATTAGTAGTAGTTAAATAAGAAAATATAATATCAATAGCAAACATTTATTTGATTTTTAGGTAATACTTTGCCTATTATGAAAAACAATGTGTCATGATGAGAATGTTAGGAAGTTATATGAAAGATCACTCTTACAAGAAGGCAGAATGTGAAACCTGTCTAAGGCTTAGTTTCCATATTGTAGTGGAATGGCTGAGAAGAGGGTGAACTCTGAGGACTGACCACCTGAGTTGACTCCTGATTCTGTTACCTTTTAGTTGTTTGACCTTGGTCAAGTTTTGTAACTTCTCTGTCTGAGTTCCTTATTTGTAAAATGCAGATAAATCACAGTACCAATTTGGTAGGGTTTTCATAAGGATGACATGGATTTGTGGCAGTCATTCTTGACTGTCTAACTCAACACCCATTCTCAACCTTCTTTTCTCTTCTCCTGCTCCACTATAAAGTCTGAAAAAGTGTAAAACTTGATTTCCCAATCTCCCTTTCAAATTGGGGTGCTAGGTGACAGTGCAAGCAAAGGAGACAAAAGCAGAATACTGTTGGAGCTTCTAGGAAAGCTTTGCCTTCCCTGATAAAAGGAGACAGATTTAGCTGGGATAAAAGGGGAGAGATGTAGCTGAGACCATCCTTTCCTTCCTTCTTTTTTCCTTCAACACAAACATGCTGCTTGGTGTTGGGAGAGACATCTTACAAATAGGAGAACAAGGTCAAGGGAATGGGATGCTGTCAGAAACCACTATGTCACCGAACAAATGCCAGTTGCCAGAAGGCTTTTAATATGAAAAAGTGAACTGTAAGTTTTTAGCTGACTGATACTGAATATTGTTACTTGCAGCTATAACTATTCCTAACTGATTCAGAGTTAATACATGTGGAATGCTTGGAATAGTTCTTAGCCATGATTAATGCTTAATAAATTTTAGCTATAAGTATTATTTTCTAGTTGATCATGTGTTGTATGTCATCAATTTTATATTCATTAATGTGTGATACGTATTTGTGTGGTTTATGTATCTAGTCTTATAGTTTCAACATAGAGTTGTAATATTATTTAAATATTATTTAAAATTCACTGTAGTTTAAATACATGATAATGGTACATGGTACCATAAATACATGGTCATTTCTTGGAGCAATTAATCTGTCTAAATGCCCATTTTTTTTGCTGTCTTCTTTAATTCAAGAGCCTGTTGAGCTCTTGTTATCTGTTGAGCTTTTCTTGTTATTCATTAATATGTTACTAACTTAAAAGTTTTGGAAAAGATGCTCTGGGATTTCATCATTTGCTCCCTTTTATCCATTGTTTTAGAAGTTCTGTTTTTTTGCAACATTTTCAGAATAAAAATGTTGAGGCACTTATGAGCTTCTACTATTTCCTAGCAGTATACAACTATAATGTTCTGTTGGAAATAAGGGCTAACTACTCTTAAGGCACTTTCTTCCACCATGCCGATCTGAAATGCAGTAGATTTATGGATATACATTAAAAATCTAGAAAGAAAAAATAAAATTAAGAGGACAATAAAAAAAACTACAAGTTCTAAAATTTACTTTACAAGTTAAGTAAATGAGTAAATTTCCTAGTTAATGCAAAGAAAAAACAGATATCAAGTCAAAGAAACTAATCATTTCCAGGAAATGAATCATTCAATTGTGAACCTGTATCCAACTCTATGTAACAGCCGATTTTAGAGTTTATTAGCACTCCCTATATTATGAAGAATAAACCAACACTCTTGATTTCAATTACCCCCCGCCCCCGCCAAACACACATCCACATACACACACACATCCCTGCTTTTCCACACATTTTCTTTCACTGGAGTAAATTCAGCCACCATTTACCCAATTTTTCAGGCTTAAAACTTGGATGTCATCCCTGACCCCCTCTTTCCTTCTCATCTCACTTCCCATCTATTAGCAGTTTTTATCTGCTAACTCTAAAAAACATATATACCCTGACTCTGGCATCTAGCCACCTCCAAAGATAACTGCTCTTGACCTACCCTTCTATGTTCATTTTCAAACCTGGGCTACATGTTAACATATTTGAAGAAATAAACATGACACAAACAAACATTTTCATTAACCATTACTTCCTTGTATTATATTGGTTAATGCTTCTTTTAACACCCATTTTCATCATTTCCTGATGACTTTTTTCCTCTTTGTTTACTTGGTTGGATTGGTTTAGTTCTCTGATCTAACCATGCTCCTTAAGGAAGAAAACAAATCCAAATAAGAATCCACTCCTGTTTTAGTAGTTTAACCTCAGCATTTTGGATTTTTACATTCTCCCACTGGATGTAGATAACTGCCCTAGATCCAGCCCCACATCTTTCTTCTACAACCTTATCCAACCCTGGCTACACATTAAAATCACCATAGGAGCCTTGAGAAATATCAACTCCAGGACCCTACTCCCAGAGATTTTGATATAATTGCTTTAGACTGGGGCTGGCTAGAATCATCTCCAGAGGATACTAATATGCAGGTGGGGTTGAGAAACTAGACTATTGTAGTAGATTCTTAATTGGTATTACTGCTTCTACTCTTGCTCCCCTTGCATACAGTGTTTTCCCCTTTAGCCAGAATGACCTTCTGAAATGGGAAATCAAACCCTAGGAACTCCCTATAACACTAAGAAGAACACTTCAGAGAGGCCTTCTCTGAAATCCCTATTTCAAATTCCCATTTGCCTCCACTAATCTCTATTCCCTTTACCTAGTTAATTTTTCTTTATAGAAGTTATTATTACCTGATATTTGATTATATATTTTTTTCTTACTAGACTATAAACACTCTGAGGTCAAGAATCTTGCCTTTCTTACAACTCCATCCTCCATGCCTATGTATAGTAGGAGCACAGAAAATATTGTGGAATCAATTAATGTTATTTTTTTAATGCTTATCTCTTCCCTTGACTGTCTTGAGCATATAAATTTTAATAATTGAAAAAAAACATTTTAAATTACCATTTTTATGCTTCCAAAATTATGTCTAAAAGAAGCAGTTACCCCAACTGGATCCCAGACAGGATTAAGTATTAAGGATCCCAATGGAATTTTTTTAAATGAATGAAAATGAGACCACATATATTACTATAGAAAATAAACAAGAATTATAACTGCATGATAACATTAAATTTAAAACTAGTTCCCCACAAATACAGCATTATCAGAGGTACTGGTAAACTAAACTGTATTAGCTAATCATTACTAATGTCTGAGTCAAAGCTTAAAAGTTAAAACAAAGCAAAGCAAAACAAAAAAAACACCCAGGAACTAAGGAAAGTTTAAATTTGAGTAATATTTATTTCCCAGATACTGCTGTTTTCTTGCCCTCTTTGTTTTACCAGTCTCCTATCATCAGTGAACTAAGCAGAACACTGTGGTCATTAACAGAGGGTAGGTGGCTTTCTGACCCACTCCAGGAAGTCACCCTGGGGGAATTCCCAGATCTTTTCAGACAAAACCAAATTACCCATTTCTTATCTGTCCAGGAATGAAGCTTGTGATTAACCTGTAAATGAATCAAGGTTTATTCTGAGTCTGGTTTACTGGTCAGGAGATGAAATCTGCTTTGGAAAAGAGTACTTTAGAGACACGGCTACAGTATGACGGTGAAACACTTGTTAGAAACAAGGATCCCTCTTGTACTTTTGTGTGCTTTGAGTGCTTCTGTGGGCATCACACTTCCCTGAGTTAAACCTGAGCCCCATTCTGGAGCCAGAGAGTCTGCTGTGAATTCTGACCATCCTACCTAGCAGCTGTATAATCTTGGGCTATTTACCTAACCTTTCTGTATTTCAGTTTCCTCATCTGTAAAATGGAGATAATAATAGCACTTACCTCAAAAAGTTATAGTAAGGATTACATGGATTAATGGATGTAAAGTGCTTAGAAAAGTGTCAGGGCACAGGAAAGTTCTACATAAGTGTTAAAAAGTGATGACTAAAAGCATGGATTTCAGAGCCGACTGTTTTCTGCATTTGAATTCCATCCCTGCCAAGGTAGATGACCTTAGGCAGGTGACTTTACCTTTCTGTGTCTCCATTTCCCCTTTTGTAAAACTGAGATCATATTCACCTCAACAGGGTTGTGTAAGTATTGACTTAATATAGGTAAAGTCCTGAGAACTGTGACTGGAATATAGGAAGTATTATAAAATGAATTTAGTATCATTATTATTGCTGTTGTAATTATCTGAGGTTATAATTCAGTGCCAGAGTTTTGAGACATTGATCTCTTCCAAGTCTTCTGCTTCTTTGATCATTATTTCTAAAAGAACAGTCATTCCACAAGGATGTATTTCTGGCCCACTGATCTCTTCATCCTATCCATTCTCCCTCAGCAATATCATTGCTTTAATATATTCATTATCACCTCTTAGGAAGATGGTTTCTAAAGCTGAATTGATAGCCCAGCCCTCTCTGGGAGCTCTACACCTTATCTGAACATGGATGTTCCTCAGACATTTCAGACTGTCTCTGTGCAAAACAAAACTTATCTCCATTTCCATTTTCCTCTTCTAATGTCCTTGTCACATTAGCTTTGACTTCTCTGTCCCCTTGTCCTTCATATAATCACCATTGTGATTCTTATTCACAATAAATTTTGAATGCATCCTCTTCTCTCCATGTTTGCTGCCACTTCTCCAGCTCACAATTATAGCAGTCTTTTAATGGGTCCTGCCACCTCCTGAAATCACCTTTTGAAATCAGTACCATACCTTATTCAGCATAAAAGGGAATGAAGTGCAGATATATGTTACAATGTGGATCTTGAAAACATTATGCTAAGTGATATACGTGGTATATTGGGTTGAACCGTGACCCCCTAAAATTCATGTCCACCCAAAACCTATGAATGTGACCATGTTTAGAAATAAGGTCTTTTCAGATATAATCAAGTTAAGATGAAGTCACAGTGAATTAGGGTGAGTCCTAAATCCAATATGACTGATATCCTTACAAGGAGAGGGGAATTTAGATACACAGGCCCTCAGAGACACAGACACACAGAAAAGAATACCTTGTAAATAAAGAAGCAGAGATTAAAGTGATGTATCTCTATAAGCCAAGGAATGTCAAGGATTGCTAGCAACCACCAGAAGCTATGAGAAGGCAAGGAAGGAGCCCCCTCTAGAGCTTTCTGAGGGAACATGGTGCTGCTGACACTGATTTCAGACTAACCTCCAGAATGGTCAGAGAATAAATTTCTGTTGTTATAAGCCACTCAATTTATAGTAATTTGTTATGGTAGTCCTAGGAAAATAATATATATAGTATGGATATACCACATTTTTTTAATCCATTCATCAGTTGAAGGACATTGGGTTGTTTCCAATTTTTGGCTAAAAGGAATAATGCTGCTATGAACATTTGTGTATATTTGTGATCCATTTTGAGTTAATTTTTGAAAAGAAGTGAGGTTTTCAAAATTAGGTCCACTTTTCTTACCTATGGATATTCAGTTGATCCAGCATCATCTGTTGAAGACCATCCTTCCTCCATTGAACTGCTCTTTCATCTTTGTCAAAAACCATTTGGTCTTACTTACATGGGTCTATTTCCAGGTTCTCTGTTCCATTCTATTCCTTCTCCAATACAACATAGTCCTGATTACTGTAGCTAGCTACATAAGTCTTAAAATCAAGTAGAATAATTCCTCCTACTTTATTCATCTTTCTCAGAATGTTTAAGCTATCTAGTTCCTTTGCCATTACACATAAGTTTTAGATTAATCTTATCTATTGTTATAGTCTGTTCAGGCTGCTATAACAGAATACCATAGACTGGATTGTTTAAAATAACAGAAATTTATTTCTCACAGTTCTGGAGGCTTGGAAGTCCAAGACCAAGGCACTGGCAGATTCAGTGTCTGGTGAGAGCTTACTACCTCATTCATAGGGCACCTTCTTCTTGTGTCCTCACATGGTAGGACAAGAGAGTTCTCTGGGGTCTCTTTCATGGCACTAATCCCATTCATGAGGGCTCCACCCTCATGACTTTATCACCTTCCAAAGGCCCCACCTCCAAATACTATCATTTTGGGGATCAGGTTTCAACATATGAATTTTGTGGGGCCCGGCGGGGGGGGAGGCAGGGCTGGGAGACACAAACATTTAGTCTATAGCATCTATATTTACAAAAAATCTTGCTGGATAAATTCCCAAAGTTTTAAAAATCAATTATGTGTAGATAACTCCAAAATTTATACCTCCAAGATCAGCCTTTCTCCTGAGCTCCAGAGTTGAACATCCAACTACCCACCTGACAGCTACATTTGAGTGTTTGATTTTGAATATGATAATTTTGGGATGCTCATTCCATCTTCACGTTTATCCTATGATCTTCCCCCATCTTAGTAAATGGCACCACTGTTTAGCCAAATGCTCAAACCAAAAACCTCCTCTACAAAAGAAGTTCAGTATCTTTAAATAGACATATATATACATACACACACACCAGAACATGACTTTTATCAGTTTAAAAATATTTCAGTGTCCAATTGCTCTTACAGTAAGATCTAAAAATCCTTGCTTAAGGCCAACAGGTCCTCTCATCACATACCCCTTCCTTCAGTGAAGCTCCAGCCTCAGGCCTTTCTGGTCCAAGCAGGGCAGGGACAAGGTAAAGTAAGTGACACACCTAGAGTGCAAAATAGAAGAACTTACAGGCTCTTAAGAGTGTCTCTTAAATTTTTCTCCCTAGGGTCTTCACTTGCCCCACCCTAGTCCCAGGCCTTGGTCCAAGCTTTTTCCTGCCTTAGGGCCTTGGTACTAGCCATGTCCTCCACCAAGAAAGCTCTGGTCTCTCACTTTTTATGGCTGGCTCCTTCTTGTCATTCATGACTCTGCTCAGGTCAACTACCCTATTTAAAATAATAATAATAATAGTACTAGCTAAGATTTATTTACCTCTTACACTGAGACTGGCTCTATTCCAAGCCCACACTTTACTTAATCTTCCAAACAACTCTATATGATGGGTACCATCATAATCTCCATTTTACAGATAAGGGAACTGATGAATAAAGACGCTAAGTACATTGCCCGACAGCACACAGCTCCTGATAGTAAGTGATTTGGCTGGGAAACAACCTAAGTTATGCGATTCCAGAAACTGAGCACTTGTTTATTTCCTTGGGTCACTTACAATCTGCAATAATCCTGTTTGTTTACTTGTTTACTGTCTTTATTCGTTAAAATGTTAGTTCCATGAGGCAGCTTGGTTTGTCTTTGATGTTGTCTCCCCTAACTTAGTTATGCCTGGCTGTGCTCAGTGATCCATGACATTTATGGAATGAATGCATTTAGAAAGACAGACCTTGCCCTCAAATAACCACACTACTTAAAAATACTTATCTGTGAAAATCTCTGAAGTAGATAATTTCAAAATCTTACACCAAAGACCCCTTAAGGGAAAAAAAAATATTGTAAAACTTTCTTATTTACAAAAATATTGTAAAACTTTCTAAGAATGGTGCATGGCTAAATTATCTTTAGGTATATACATGTGCCCTACTCGTTGATAGGTCTACTTTCCTCTGGCGGCAAAGATAATCATTGTGTTACCAATATTTCATCTAGAAGCTGGAATAGATGCAGAAAAGTCAGTTTGGACCGCTTTCACCTGGAGTTGTTTGTATTGTTTACTTTCTGAAAGTTTAAATCATTTCTTCTTCCCAGCTGTTTTTTTTTTTTTTTTTTTTTTTTTTTTTTTTGCGGTACGCGGGCCTCATCATCACTGCTGTGGCCTCTCCCGTTGCGGAGCGCAGGCTCAGCGGCTATGGCTCACGGTCCCAGCCGCTCCGCGGCATGTGGGATCCTCCCGGACCGGGGCACGAACCCGTGTCCCCTGCATCGGCAGGCGGACTCTCATCCACTGTGCCACCAGGGAAGCCCTTCCCAACTGTTTTGATGCATTCTCTTCCCCACTCCTCCCCTTTCTCGATTATTTCCTTCAAGGCATCTACACTAGCCATCTGGGGAGTGTTTGATGTTCCGAAGTTTCTAAATCTACGATGAGATCCGAGATCCCATGAAATTTAAAGGACGAATTCTCCTGGTTCCTTTGTCAGCTCCCATTTATCTGCCGGCTCCTTGAACGTATGGGTGATGTTCCTCAGGGAGGTATTCTGGCCAACAGCATTGGCCAGGGGACGCATGTTTGACAGTGGATTTGGCAGGGGGACAGGTAAAGGGAATGGAAGCGAAAGCCTAGTCTTACGCGTCATTTAAATCCCCATTCTGCTCCTGCCACAAGTGGGGCATTCCTTAAAGAGCAAAAGAATTTCATTAAGCAAATACCCTAAGAAGAATGTAGGGTAAGACCCCCGAAAGGAATTGGCCAGGAGGTCAGCTCCGCTCGCCGCCACACTGACCACTTTTCCTCTCCCAAGGGCTTAACGACTGGCGGGAAGGAACCCGGGTCGCTGCCCGCGCTCACGCGCCTGCGCCTGAGGGCCCAAGGCCCCAACGCTAGCGCGTCGCGCTTGCCCGCACAGCCTTCCCGCGCAGCCTTACGCGCTCCGGTGCGCAGGCGCAGAGGGAGCAGGCGGGCGTGCGGGCGTGCGTGCGTGCGGCCGATTTTCTAGGGACCTGGGCGGCGGCCATGGCTGCAGGCCCCTTGCGCGGTCTGGCAGTGGCCGGTGGAGGCGAGAGTAGCGAGAGCGAGGATGACGGCTGGGAGATTGGGTATCTCGACCGGGCAGCTCAGGTAGCGAAGGAGGACTTGTGTTGGCCGCACCTGGATCGGTCTTCCCTGGCCATGAAACCTCTTACTTCCTCGCCTGTGTTTCCCTAATTTTTTTTCCAGTGTAAATACAGGCTTTTGGACTCCAATTCGCAGTTTCCCTACTGTGCTTTCCATCAAATGCGCTTCTTTAGGTTGTCGATGTAGCTCTTTACTTAGGTTTGGACCCATCATAACCCAAAGATAATTTTAGTTATGAGTTAGTCACAAACTTTGGATGTTGTCTCCCCCCACCCCCACCCCCCAAAAAAAGATGTACCAAAACTCGATCATTATTGTTTCCCGATGCAGTGGAAATGAAAGTATGTGTAACAGGAAAATTTTTTAACTTTCTGCTTTTTTAGAAATTAAAAGGACCGTTAGCCATTGAAGAAAAGCATGAAACATTTAAGAAAGCTTTGACTACAGGAGATGTTTCATTGGTCGAGGAGCTCCTGGATTCTGGTGAGAATTAAGGGACAGTTTCAACCTAACACAGTTGTCTCACTTCACAAGGGTTCCTTATTTTATTTATTTATTTATTTGTTTTGCGGTACGTGGGCCTCTCACTGTTGTGGCCTCTCCCATTGCGGAGCACAGGCTCCGGACGCGCAGGCTCAGTGGCCATGGTTCACGGGCCCAGCCGCTCCGTGGCATGTGGGATCTTCCCGGACCGGGGCAGGAACCCGTGTACCCTGCATTGGCAGGCGGACTGTCAACCACTGCGCCACCAGGGAAACCCCAGGGTTCCTTATTTTAAAAGGTTTGAGTTGTTTTTCTAATGGAAGCACAGTGAATGTTAGTATCTCAAGTGTCCTACATGTCTTACTTGACTCAGTTCTCTCTGCCTTATTTTCTTCCTCTAACACAAATTTGGAATGCCACACTGACACGGTCCATCAGTTCTTCCACCTCCTTCAAAAGGTCTAGTCTGACTAATCCTACCCCACTTTGATAATCCTTACTTACTTTGCTCAGCATTTACTTGTCTATAATTATTATTATGCGTTTCTCAAGAATTGTTTCTAGTTATGTACATTTTAGTTATGTTCTTTGCCTGTGTTGGTTGTGTCAGTGTGTGAATGAGAATGAAGCAGGAATCTATCTGGATACCTCTTCCAGCCTATCACCTACTCAGTGTGCTTCCTTGGGAAAGTCATTTGAACTCCCAGAGCATCTATTTCTTTATAAAAACATTATAATTCTGTCTTGGGTCCCATGACATTTTTCTGTGTATTAAATTAAATATTATTTTTTAAAATTACCTTGACATGGAAGTGTGAGTTGTTGATAATGACTGAAATTATCAAAGGAGTAACAAGCATCTACTGTCTACCTGTAAATACAAAACATTCACATACAAAATTGTATATAGCAAAATGTTTTTCTTCTATGCTAGAGATGCATGGTTTAGTGGAAAGTAAATCATTTTGGAAACAGTACAGTTCTGGGTTTGATTATTAGCCCTGCCACTTGATGGCTCTGTAATCTTGACCAATTTAGGAAACTTCCTAAACTTCAATTACCCCCTTTTAAAAACCGGGATGCATTGTATCAAAGGGTTTTTTGGGGGGGGGATTAAAATGAGAGACTATATACGGGTCTTAGAACATATAGGCATTATATAAATATTAGCTGTTGTAACAAGTAAGAAGGATCGTGTGACTTTGTGGACAATGGAACTTGAATTTGTAATTAAAAAATTAAATTGAATAAAATTGGAATAATTGAAAGAGGCCTAATACTAGGATATGAACACGTGCAGGAGTGTGCATAGTGTTGGATAGGATGGAATAGGCAGAAATTTGTTTTAGAAAAGTGAGTTTGCCTTGGGAGTAGTGGGACTAGGTGCACTGAAGTGTTGGAGGCTCTTGAAAGGATTGAAAAGAGCCTACTGGTAAAGTGTTTCGTCAGCCTTTTAAAATTTGTCTTTAATTACAAAAAAATTTTAACTTCCTTTTAAAAAAACAATAACAAATAGGTATAAGTAGAGAAACACCTTTGTCCCCACTTTCACCCGTATTACCTCTGAAGTCTCATTTTCACACGTAACTCTTGTTTTAGTATTTCCTGATTTCCTTCCAGATGTCATTATTTAACACTTTAAAAAATATTTTTACTTTTTTGCCTTTCAAAGCCATATGTATTCCTGCACCAGTTGGAAGTTTAATAAAAATATGAAACCTCCTTTTGAGTCAGCCATTTTTAGCAGTCTTTGGTTTTTGTTCTTCTGCTATGCACTAACATTTTCAGTTCTCTTTAAATTATTAAATATTTTAGACATTCAAAAATGTATGGCGACTTATCTTTTTCCCCCTGGAGATTACCACTCTCCTATAGTTGGTATTTATTATTCCTATGTACGTCTTTATACTTTTACTATATGTATATACCCCCAAACAATTTAGTGTTATTTTGAATGTCGTTGAGCTATAAAAATATATTGTGTCAATCCTTTTAAACTTATCTTTTTTGCAGTATGCTTAGAACATAATATGTGCTTAATAATTTACTTTTTTGAGCTTAGAGGTGATGATTATTAAGAATTTTGATACTAAAATGCCACATTTGCTTAGCCTTATCTTCACATCTTTTCCTTTTTACTTTTGCTGTCACAGTTTTGAGCAGTAAGGTCAATAAGGAAAGAATAATGAGAAAACAAAATGATCTTTTCTCTGATCTCATTCATATGCTTTCAGTTGCAGCAATTTAAAGAGGAAAATTTGTTAGAGAAGACAAGTTGGGTCAGCAGTATATATATATATATATATATATATATATATACACACACTAAGACAGTTTTCTGTTGTTTTCTCCTAGGAATTATCATGCACCTTATATCAATTAAAGTTAGACAATTGGGAATTTGACAAATATAGTCTTTCAGTAACTTAGTGTTCCTACAGAAAAAAAGTGAGTTCTCCCTAACAAGTTTGCATTCCTTCAGTGATATGACCTTCATCTTTGCAGATGGAACACTTTAGAGCCAGAGACTACAACCTGTAAATTGTAAGGTATATATAAGGAAGCCTATATTCAGTGGTTTTGACATACAAGTTTTCCTTCTTTGAAACAGAAAAACGTTCTTTTTTTTTTTCTTTTCTTAAGATTAGCAGATATTTCTTAGGTTGAAGAGAGAGTTTGCCACTTACATCTTGATCTCTTTATAGCAAAGGCTTTACATAAATGTAATGGGTTATGTTCACTGCCTTTTTATAATCTTGTCCTTGTATCGTATCTTCTATGCTCCTCCCCAGTCTTAGATCCAAATCTAGATTAGTTCAACCATTTTTTTTCTTTTTTATGTGACTAAACTAATCAGTGCTATCGGGGAAAATCAGATGACTTCGGGGATTTGTACCATTAATGATTTGTTTGAGGATTTTAAGGTCAGCTGGCTCTCATCGTTTCTTAACAGTTACTATCCATCCCTTCCTGTCTCATTCTGGATGGTGGCTATTTAAAACTTTATCCTGCTCCTCAGGCCTGATATCTCTTCTGTGCCTCTCCTTATTCTAGCTCACTGTTTCGTTCATTTGTTCAAAGCAGAACTTGATAGTTATTTTCTATTTGTTCTTTTCCAACACTCCTCTTCCTCAAAGTAATTTTAAATTCCAATAACCCTGCCTTTGAAGTGTCCTTTTGTATTTCTTCTTCTTTTTCTCTGCTGCCCTTGCTCTGACTTTTGCATGGACTTCCAGCCTCATAACCAGTTCTCCCTGCCTCCTATCCCACTCTCAGCAGTGGTACCTACATTTTCTTTATAATACGAATATAATGATGTAAATCCCTGGATCACAAAGTATAGTCTACATTTCTTAACCCTAACCTACCTTTTTAACCTTATGTTTGGCCAGTAACCCATGGTTAAATTTTGCGTTGGGAAGGAGGGTAAAGGAGTTTTAATAAGGAATATATTTGTTTACACAATATTGTTTACACAATATTTGTTTACACAATATTGTTTACACAATATTTGTTAATATCTTTGCCACCATAGAGATGTATGATAATATTCTAACTAAAAAGACATTTTTTATCTGTGAAACTTTTCCCAACTGCCCTAGAGAGAAAAAGGAAGCATGTAAAAACCTGTTCTAATATAAATATATATTATATGAAAAAACATTTGACAGATTCAGTCTCTTGGAAAATAGTGAAACTGAAGTGAACTATAGTAGCTTTTTTATCAAAGTTCATATATAATTTTCTATTTTTCTGAAGCCATTATTACCAAGAAATTCCCTTCCATTATAAAGTACACAGTGTATGTCATTATGTGAAGTACTTTAAACATATTAAGGTGACAGTGATTTTTTTTTTGGTGGGGGAGGTTTTAAAACCTTGTCTTTATATTGACAGGCATCAGTGTAGAGTTCAGCTTTCGCTATGGGTGGACTCCCCTTATGTATGCTGCCAGTGTTTCCAATGTAGCGCTGCTTCAGGTTCTGTTGGACAGAGGTGCTAATGCAAGCTTTGATAAGGGTAAGATGTTTTAAATATTTAAATATGTGAAAATGTACTTTGTATATTTCTCTGTTTAGAAGCCTAATTATATTCTGTTTGGGGGTGGTGATATATATTTTCCATGCTCTGTTTTCATATATTCACTTTAAACTTTTGCTCTTGAAAAAAATTGTAATAAGGTTAAGATATTTGACGTAACTTAACTGATTATTTTTACTGTGATTTTCTTGATTCCCAAGCAGCTAATAAGCAAAGTGAAAAGCATTAGTTTTTTTAAAAAAATCTTCCTATTAGTTATATTATATAAACAACATAAAAAACAAATTAGAAACCATAGATATTTTGAAAAACCTTCTATCCAAAGAGGTAGATTCCATTTATATTATCGTTATAAATGGTTGTGTTCTTACTATATACCTTTAACTTCTATGCTAGAGAGTTTTGGTTATTTTTAAGGTAAAATGCATTGAAAGAAAACACTGAAAAGCTGATAATTTAGTGGAAAATTGCTTGAAAATCAGTCTTTGGAATTTACAGCTCAACTCTGAATTATATCACGTAAAGTTGTTTCAAAGATGATTTATTAAATCCATTTGTTCCTGTCTTTGTCAGTAGTGCTTTGATTGCTTTTGAAGAATAAGAGTATATGTGCAAATGCTATTTAATTATTATATTGAATTACTGATTATTTTCTACAAGTTCCCAATAGACAATTCATTTCGTAATTCAGGTATAGGTTTCATTTTAGAATTAATTTTCATATTAATTTTGTACTACATTAGATATTTGTAAAATCATTTCTGTTTTTTTCTCATTTATATATTTTATATAAATTCTTGTCTTATTGACAATTTTATGTTTAATCTGCTGCTGTGGTAGGTTTTTCTTATTATGTCATTTAAAAATATCACCCAGCGGAAAAAAAGAAAAATATCACCCAGGGACTTCCCTGGTGGTCCAGTGGTTAAGACTGCTCTCCCAATGCAGGGGGCACAGGTTCGATCCCTGGTCGGGGAACTAAGATCCCACATGCCACATGGCGTGGCCTAAAAAGAAAAAAAAAACAATCTCCCAATGAAAACTATACTTAGAAATGAGATTTTTGAAAGTGTATAAAATGTTGTGCTCAAAAAACTGATTAATAGTTTTCTTTCTCTGCTTCTTGTAATAAGAGGAATACCTTTCAGTTATAAAACACTTTATATTTTGCCCAGCATGTTCACATAAATTATTTTATGTATCCCACAGACCCCCTCAGGTGGAGGGCAGGCTTTAGCTTCTTATATGTAAGTTAGTTCTACTAAGATATCACTGGAATCACAGTTTATCAGTGACAGAACTGGGACCAGAATCTATATTTCTATATTTGGTCAATATTGAACCACAAATGTAAACCATGGCTGGCATGACCTATTTTTAATTCCCCAATTCTTACTTGAGAATTGTTTTTTGTTTTGTTTGGGTTTTTAATTTACCCTGATCTCCACTGATGCCATAGAAGCCAAGGGAAGAAGAGTTTTAGGAAATGGGATGGGCTAAGAGAGATCAAGTAGAAAAGGACTAAAAAGAAACCAATACATGTAGCAGTTAGGACATCTTCAGTAGGATGGTTTGGGCGTAAGCCAGATTTCAGTGAGTGGTCAAATGAGTGAGAACTAAAGAAGTGAAATCAGAGAATATCAATCATTGTTTTTTAACCATGTGTTCAAGGCATACTTTAATCAACCAAAAACTATTCAACTCCAGGCAGTAAATCTGCACAGAGCTCATGCTCTGAACCACTTTCCTATTCTCTTGAAGAAATGAGAATAGGGAAAGGAAATTAGTAAATGAATTGTAGATATACTTTGGAAATTGATAGTTCATCCCTGAGCTCATTTTTTGGTGAAGGAATACAAAGTTATCCGCTAAGAACAAGAGATTTGGAAATAGGTTATAGAATTTTAAGAATGCAATAAATATTTAGAATCTTTTGAATGATAAAAGAAGTTAATTAGATACACTTTCTGATGTGTGTGGGGTTTTCCTCACCTTTCCTTTCACTATAGATAAGCAAACTATTTTGATAACTGCATGTTCTGCTCATGGCTCAGAGGAACAGATCTTGAAGTGTGTAGAGCTACTACTTTCAAGAAATGCTGATCCAAATGTTGCTTGTAGGTAAGAACCTTACCATTTGTTCAAAAATGATGAAGATACTTTTCTTTGATTATCAGCCTTTTGTTTGATTATGTTAAACACTTGACAGCATGATTTTTTAAACATCATGAGCAGTGTGTGTTTACTTGGCCATATAGCTGATGAATGAAAATAAGTCATAAGGTCATGGTTCCAATTGTACAAGAATATCAAAGGAAGGGCATGTCATTAAAGTAGTCTTTCAATTTTTAATATTTAGAGGAATGTCCTAAGAAGTTGAATGAGAGGGAAAGTACAACAATAAACTGTATCATTTTCCTTTGAATTACACACTCAAAAGAATATGATAATTGAGCTATAATAGTAAAGCCTCTTAGTATTCTCTCTATAAAGCACAGACCCACTAAACAATTTACACAGATACTATGAATTCCAAAATAATATATCAAAATGTTTCCATTTTCCCAAGACTTTTCCAGTTAACTATATTATATATGTAATAGTGCCTAGATGCATAGAAGATAAGCAGTGAACGTATCTTGCATCTGTTAAAATGTCAATAATAAAAAAAAATGAATCATATTATTTCAAATTTCTATCACTGACTTCCTTCTTGTCTGGCTCCAACTTCCTATTAAAGCTCTTTCTGTTTTATTTAATCTTCAAAATGAAGCAAGAGGGAAGTAGCCCATCCAATAGAAAATGTCTAGTGTGAATAGAATTATAATGCCTGATATATAGAAGTAACTAGGCTTTACTCTGGAAGTTATTTTCTAATTTAGCTTAGTTTCTGTGACCTGTATAGCAGCTTTGGAAGGTACTGTACAGCTGTAGATAATTCCCAGATCTTTTCTGAGGCAGAGATTTTGATTTAGTAGAGTGGTTCAAGCAAGGTCTATTTGGTCCTCCAGTGGATTTTTGGCAAAGCCTGGAGACTTTTTTTTTTTTTGGCTGCATTGGGTCTTCATTGCTGCACGCAGGCTTTCTGTAGTTGTGGCAAATTGGGGCTACTTTTCGTGGGGGGGCACAGGCTTCTCATTGTGGTGGCTTCTCTTGTTGCAGAGCATGGGCTCTACACACACGGGCTTCAGTAGTTGCAGCACGCAGGCTCAGCAGTTTCAGCACGCAGGCTCTAGAGCGCAGGCTCAGTAGCTGTGGCACAGGGGCTTAGCTGCTCCGTGGCATCTTCCCAGCCCAGGGCTCGAACCGTGACCCCTGCATTGGCAGGTGGATTCTTAACCATCGTTCCACCAGGGAAGTCCCTGGAGACATTTTTGATTGTCACATCTGGGAGACACTACTGGCATCTTATGGATAGAGGCCAGGGATGCTACTAAACATCGTACAATGTGTAGGACAGCCCCTCAAAACAAAGAATTGCCCATCCCAAAATGTCAAAAGTGCCAAGGTTGAAAAATCCAGTGTGAGAAAAGTCAAAGCTTATGGAGTGGATACTCAGTATTTAACAAATTAAAATTTAAAAGGAACTGGGAAAGAAACTACCTGCGAATTCTTAGCAAATCAATTCACAGGAACTTTTATTCTCTCATTTACAATATAATCCCTAGTTAGGTATACCTTTTGAATCTGATTATACCTTGAAATTAGGAACTCCAGGATACCTTACTGAAGTAAACTTCAACAGGTGCTGTAATTTTTTTTTATTGTTGAATTTTATTTATTTATTTTTTCATACTGCAGGTTCTTATTAGTCATCAATTTTATACACATCAGTGTATACATGTCAATCCCAATGGCCCAATTCAGCACACCATCATGCCCACCCCACCGCGGCTTTCCCCGCTTCGTGTCCATACGTTTGTTCTGTATGTCTGTGTCTCAACTTCTGCCCTGCAAACCGGTTCATCTGTACCATTTTTCTAGGTTCCACATACATGCATTAATGTACGATATTTGTCTTTCTCTTTCTTACTTACTTCACTCTGTATGACAGTCTCTAGATCCATCCACGTCTCAACAAATGACTCAATTTCGATACCACATCTTCTTTATCCATTCGTGTGTCGATGGGCATTTAGGTTGCTTCCATGACCTGGCTATTGTAAATAGTGCTGCAATGAACATTGGGGTGCATGTATCTTTTTGAATTATGGTTTTCTTTGGGTATATGCCCCGGAGTGGGATTGCTGGGTCATATGGTAATTCTAATTTTAGATTTTTAAGGAACCTCCATACTGTTCTCCATAGTGGCTGAATCAATTTACATTCCCACCAGTGCTGCAAGAGGGTTCCCTTTTCTCCACACCCTCTCCAGCATTTGTTGTTTGCAGATTTTCTGAAGATGCCCATTCTAACTGGTGCAAGGTGATACCCCATTGTAGTTTTGATTTGCATTTCTTTAATAATTAGTGATGGTGAGCAGCTTTTCATGTGCTTCTTGGCCATCTGTATGTCTTCTTTGGAGAAATGTCTATCTAGGTCTTCTGACCATTTTTGGATTGGGTTGTTTGTTTCTTTAATGTTGAGTTGCATGAGCTGTTTATATATTTTGGAGATTAATCCTTTGTCCGTTGATTCATTTGCAACTGTTTTCTCCCATTCTGAGGGTTGTCTTTTCATCTTGTTTATGGTTTGCTTTGCTTTGCAAAAGCTTTGAAGTTTCATTAGGTCCCATTTGTTTATTTTTGTTTTTATTTCCATTACTCTAGGAGGTGGATCAAAAAAGATCTTGCTGTGATTTATGCCAAAGAGTGTTCTTCCTATGTTTTCCTCTAAGAGTTTTATAGTGTTCCGTCTTACATTTAGGTCTCGATTCCATTTTGAGTTTATTTTTGTTTATGGTGTTAGAGAGTGTTCTAAATTCATTCTTTTACATGTAGCTGTCTAGTTTTCCCAGCACCATTTATTGAAGAGACTCTGTTTTCTCCATTGTATATCCTTGCTTCCTTTGTCATAGATTAGTTGACCATAGGTGCGTGTGTTTATCTCTGGGCTTTCTATCTTGTTCCATTGATCTATGCTTCTGTTTTTGTGCCAGTACCATATTGTCTTGATTACTGTAGCTTTGTAGTATAGTCTGAAGTGAGGGGCTCTGATTCCTCCAGCTCCGTTTTTTTCCCTCAAGACTGCTTTGGCTATTTGGGGTCTTTTGTGTCTCCATACAAATTTTAAGATTTTTTTGTTCTAGTTCCATAAAAAATGCCATTTGATTTTTGATAGGGATTGCATTGAATCTGTAGATTGCTTTGGGTAGTATAGTCATTTTCACAATATTGTTTCTTCCAATCCAAGAACATGGTATATCTCTCCGTCTGTTTGTATCATCTTTAATTTCTTTCATCAGTGTCTTATAGTTTTCTGCATACAGGCTTTTTGTCTCCCTAGGTAGGTTTATTCCTAGGTATTTTATTCTTTTTGTTGCAGTGGTAAATGAGAGTGTTTCCTTAATTTCTCTTTCAGATTTTTCATCATTAGTGTATAGGAATGCAAGAGATTTCTGTGCATTAATTTTGTATCCTGCAACATTTCCAAATTGATTGATTAGCTCTAGTACTTTTCTGATGGCATCGTTAGGATTCTCTATGTATAGTATCATGTCATCTGCAAACAGTGACAGTTTTACCTCTTCTTTTCCTATTTGTATTCCTTTTATTTCTTTTCTTCTCTGATTGCCGTGGCTAGGACTTCCAAAACTATGTTGAATAATAGTGGTGAGAGTGGATATCCTTATCTTGTTCCTGATCTTAGAGGAAATGCTTTCAGTTTTTCACCATTGAGAATGATGTTTGCTGTGGGTTTGTCGTATATGGCCTTTATTATTTTGAGGTAGGTTCCCTCTATGCCCACTTTCTGGAGAGTTTTTATCATAAATGGGTGTTGAATTTTGTCAAAAGCTTTTTCTGCATCTACTGAGATGATCATATGGTTTTTATTCTTCAGTTTGTTAATATGGTGCATCACATTGATTAATTTGCATATATTGAAGAATCCTTGCATCCCTGGGATAAAACCCACTGGATCATGGTGTATGATCCTTTTAATGTATTGTTGGATTCTGTTTGCTAGTATTTTGTTGAGGATTTTTGCGTCTATATTCATCAGTGATATTGGTCTGTAATTTCCTTTTTTTGTAGTATCTTTGTCTGCTTTTGGTGTCAGGGTGATGGTGGCCTCATAGAATGAGTTTGGGAGTGTTCCTTCCTCTGCAGTTTTTTGAAAGAGTATGAGAAGGATGGGTGTTAGCTCTTCTCTAAATGTTTGATAGAATTCACCTGTGAAGCCGTCTGGTCCTGGACTTTTGTTTGTTGGAAGATTTTTAATCACAGTTTCAATTTAATTACTTGTGAATGGTCTGTTCGTATTTTCTATATCACCCTGGTTCAGTCTTGGAAGGTTATACCTTTCTAAGAATTTGTCCATTTCTTCCAGCTTGTTCATTTTATTGGCGTAGAGTTGCTTGTAGTAGTCTCTTAGGATGCTTTGTATTTCTGCGGTGTCTGTTGTAACTTCTCCTTTTTCATTTCTAATTTTATTGATTTGAGTCCTCTCCCTCTTTTTCTTGATGATTCTGGGTAATTGTTTGCCAATTTTGTTTATCTTCTGAAAGAACCAGTGTTTAGTTTTATTGATCTTTGCTGTTGTTTTCTTTGGTTCTATTTCATTTATTTCTGCTCTGATCTTTATGATTTCTTTCCTTCTGCTAACTTTGGGTTTTGTTTGTTGTTCTTTTTCTAGTTCCTTTAGGTGTAAGGTTAGATTGTTTATTTGAGATTTTTCTTGTTTCTTGAGGTAGGCTTGTATAGCTATAAACTTCCCTCTTAGAACTGCTTTTGCTGCATCCCATAGGTTTTGGAAGATTGTGTTTTCATTGTCATTTGTCTCTAGGTATTTTTTAATTTCCTCTTTGATTTCTTCAGTCATCTCTTGGTTATTTAGTAACGTATTGTTTAACCTCCATGTGTTTGTGTTTTTTACGTTTTTTTCCCTGTAATTCATTTCTGATCTCATAGCGTTGTGGTCAGAAACGATGCTTGATATGATTTCAATTTTCTTAAATTTACTGAGGCTTGATTTGTGACCCAAGATGTGATCTATCCTGGAGAATGTTCCATGTGCACTTGAGAAGAAAGTGTAATCTACTGTTTTGGATGGAATGTCCTATAAATATCAATTACATCTATCTGGTCTATTGTGTCATTTAAAGCTTCTGTTTCCTTATTTATTTTCATTTTGGATGATCTGTCCATTGCTGTAAGTGAGGTATTAAAGTCCCCTATTATTATTGTGTTATTGTTGACTTCCTCTTTTATAGCTGTTAGTAGTTGCATTATGTATTGAGGTGCTCCTATGTTGGGTGCATAAATATTTACAATTGTTATATCTTCTTCTTGGCGTGATCCCTTGATCATTATGTGGTGTCCTTCCTTGTCTCTTGTAACATTCTTTATTTTAAAGTCTATTTTATCTGATATGAGTATTGCTACTCCAGCTTTCTTTTGATTTCCATTTGTGTGGAATATCATTTTCCATCCCCTCACTTTCAGTCTGTATGTGTCCCTAGGTCTGAAGTGGGTCTCTTGTAGACAGCATATATATGGGTCTTGTTTTTGTATCCATTCAGCCAGCCTGTGTCCTTTGGTTGGAGCATTTAATCCATTCATGTTTCAGGTAATTATCAATATGTATGTTCCTATGACCATTTTCTTAATTGTTTTGGGTTTGTTTTTGTAGGTCCTTTTCTTCTATTGTGTTTTCCACTTAGAGAAGTTCCTTTAGCCTTTGTTGTAGAGCTGGTTTGGTGGTGCTGAATACTCTTAGCTTTTGCTTGTCTGTAAAGCTTTTGATTTCTCCATTGAATCTGAATTAGATCCTTGCTGGGTAGAGTAATCTTGGTTGTAGGTTCTTCCCTTTCATCACTTTAAGTATATCATGCGTCTCCCTTCTGGCTTGTAGAGTTTCTGCTGAGAAGTCAGCTGTTAACCTTATGGGAGTTCCCTTCTATGTTATTTGTCATTTTTCCCTTACTGCTTTCAATAATTTTTCTTTGTCTTTAATTTTTGCCAATTTGATTACTATGTGTCTTGGCGTGTTCCTCCTTGGGTTTATCCTGTATGGGACTCTCTGCATTTCCTGGACTTGGGTGGCTATTTCTTTTCCCATGTTAGGGAATTTTTTTGACTATAATCTCTTCAGATATTTTCTCTGGTTCTTTCTCTCTCTCTCTTCTCCTTCTGGGACCCCTATAATGCGAATATTGTTGTGTTTAATGTTGTCCCAGAGGTCTCTTAGGCTGTCTTCATTTCTTTTCATTCTTTATTCTGTTCCGCAGCAGTGAATTTCACCATTCTGTCTTCCAGGTAACTTATCCGTTCTTCTGCCTCAGTTATTCTGCTATTGATTTCTTCTAGTGTAGTTTTCATTTCAGTTATTGTATTGTTCATCTCTGTTTGTTCTTTAATTCTTCTAGGTCTTTGTTAAACATTTCTTGCATCTTCCCGATTGTTGCCTCCATTCTTTTTCCGAGATCCTGGATCATCTTCACTATCTTTATTCTGAATTCTTTTTCTGGAAGATTGCCTATCTCCATTTCCTTTAGTTGTTTTTCTTGGGTTTTATCTTGTTCCTTCATCTGGTACATAGCCCTCTGCCTTTTCATCTTGTCTGTCTTTCTGTGAATGTGGTTTTTGTTCCACAGGCTGCAG
This sequence comes from Lagenorhynchus albirostris, assembly GCF_949774975.1. Lineage (NCBI taxonomy): Eukaryota > Metazoa > Chordata > Mammalia > Artiodactyla > Delphinidae > Lagenorhynchus > Lagenorhynchus albirostris. Next base: position 32,006,915 of record NC_083102.1, read on the forward strand.
GATTGTAGTTCTTGCTTCTGCTGTCTGCCCTCTGAGGTGCTGTAATTTTGATTTGTACTTTTAGCAATGGCTTATGATAAGACTTGCCTCTCTGGATTCTTGGAAAATTGTTTTTTGTTGGTGCTGTTCAATTTTTGTTCCTACTTCTACAAGATACTATAGATATTGAAGTCTTTAACCCTCCCAGTCACTTACTATCTTGTAAACACATTAAATGAGAAGTCAAGCAAATCAGTGTCAGACTATTCTATTTCCTTAAGAACTAGAAGGTGTCTTCTAGGTACATAGGAAATATTTGGAAAAAACATATTTCATTTGAATTAAAATAACAAGGTTAGAATCTCAAGCTAAAAGTATAAGGCAACCACACAATTTCAAAACTCAAACTCTAGAGAATTTGCTGAATTTGAAAGAGTATAAAATTTAGATTTGTATGTGGTCAACTAAAATAAATAGAGAATTCTACAGCATGGCTGAAGAAAAGAGTAATCTGCATCTAATTAACAAATGTGAAAAATACCTGAAAAAACAAACTATTCAACTGCTTTTATTTTAATGCTCAAATAAAGCAATAAAATGATTAAATTGTGTTTTCTTGCAGAAAAAGGATCTTGATAGAGCTAAAAAGAGAATAAGTCATGGCAAATAGTGCTGTTAGGCTGCAGATTTTATACGGATAGCATTAGTGGACCTACGGGGATAGCATGCTGGCAGTGTAAAGAAAAAAATCTCAGGACACAGGAGAGTACAGTGAGATTTGGGGGAATTTTAGAGGTAATTCATTAGCAGTGGCAAAAATTGAAACCTATTAGAAGATTGGGAGTTTTAGTCTCATGTACAAAATGCCAGAAAATATAAGGGTTATGTGAGGGAACTCCTGTTCAGTTAAAACATGTTTAGATGAATTTACTTTCAAGCTGTTGACATAGCCTGTTTTGTTGAACAGTTCTTCTGCTGACAGAAATTACCTCTCAAGAAAAAGAGGGGGAAGAGTCAGCCATAAAACATAAATGGATAGTTTTTGTGAAAGCTTGACGGTCATATACTTGCCAGCTGCAAAGGAAGTTGACCTGTAACTACTTTTTTTTTTTAACTAAAATGAGATCAGTAGTCTTGTTCCATGAAATTAAAGTAATAGAAAAGTCTTTAGAGATCAGCCTCTAATCTAGAACACAGAAGTCTCATTTTCGGTATATAAAGTAGCATGGAAGCCCTTCTGTATTCTATGGATATAACATAAAAGACAGGCTTAGTTTGCATAGAATATGGAAAAAAGAAAAAGAGGGTTTTTACCAGTATTAGAAGCAGGAAAATAATTCTAGATCTTATAATGGAAGTGAATCACTTAAATGTACCACTTGGTTCTGTTTCCACTAAAATTGAATAGAAGAATAAAAATTAAGAAGAAACTGTTGAACTCCCTATACTTAATTAATTAGAGGTCTTGCTGAATGGTACTGAGGAAATTGCATAGTAAAGATTTTTATTGTATGTAATTTACATACAGTGAAATATTCAGATTTTCAGTATACAGTTGGATCAGTTTTGACAAACACACATTTGTGTAACTCACACCCCAACATGGAACATTTCTGTCATCCCAGAAAGTTCCTTCATGCCCCTCCCCAGTGCTCTGGAACTTACTTCTTTTTTATTTTTTTGCTGTGTTGGGTCTTAGTTGCGGCAGGTGGGCTCTTCGTTGAGGCATGCAGGCTCTTTGTTGCAGAGCGAGCTTCTCTCTACTTGTGGCGTGTGGGTTTTCTCTCTCTACTTGTGGCGCTCAGGCTCCAGGGTGCATGGGCTCTGTAGTTTGCTGCATGTGGGCTCTCTTGCTGAGGTGTCTGAGCTCAGCAGTTGTGGCATGCAGGCTTAGTTGCCCGACCAGTGATTAAACCCGTGTCCCCTGCATTAGAAGGTGGTTTCTTTACCACTGGACCACCAGGGAAGTCCCTGGAACTTACATCTATCACTATAAATTATTTTTTGCTATTCTAAAATGTTACATAAATATAATTAAACAGAATATTTTCACTCAGGATAACGTTTTAAAGATTTATCCATGTTGTGTGTATCAAAAACTTGTTCCTGGGCTTCCCCTGTGGTGCAGTGGTTGAGAGTCCGCCTGCCGATGCAGGGGAGACGGGTTTGTGCCCCAGTCCAGGAAGATCCCACATGCCGCAGAGCGGCTGGGCCTGCTGAGCCTGTGCATTGGAGCCTGTGCTCCGCAACGGGAAGGGCCACAGCAGTGAGAGACCCGCATACCACAAAAAAAAAAAAAATTGTTCCTTTTTGAACCCTCTTGCACTGTTGGTGGGAATGTAAATTGATACAGCCACTATGGAGAACAGTATGGAGGTTCCTTAAAAAACTAAAAATAGAACTACCATATGACCCAGCAATCCCACTACTGGGCATATACCATGCGAAAACCATAATTCAAAAAGAAACATGTACCACAATGTTCATTGCAGCACTATTTACAATAGCCAGGACATGGAAGCAACCTAAGTGTCCATTGACAGATGAATGGATAAAGAAGATGTGGCACATATATACAATGGAATATTAGCCATAAAAAGAAACGAAATTGAGTTATTTGTAGTGAGGTGGATGGACCTAGAGTCTGTCATACAGAATGAAGTAAGTCAGGAAGAGAAAAACAAATACTGTATGCTAACACATATATATGGAATCTAAAAAATAAAAAGCTTCTGATGAACCTAGGGGTAGGACAGGAATAAAGACACAGATGTCGAGAATGGACTTGAGGACACTGGGAGGGGGAAGGGTAAGCTAGGATGAAGTGAGAGAGTAGCATTAACATATATACACTACCAAATGTAAAATCGATAGCTAGTGGGAAGCAGCTGGGAGATCAGGGAGATCAGCTGGGTGCTTTGTGACCACCTAGAGGGGTGGAATAAGGAGGGTGGGAGGGAGATGTAAGAGGGAGGGGATATGGGGATATGTGTATACATATAGCTGATTCACTTTGTTATTGTAACATTGTAACTTTCCTTTTTATTGCTGAACTTCCATTGTATGGAAATTCTGTACTAATTTAAAGAGATGTGATGAAGTCTTTATGGCCTGACAAAAATAGCTGACTCAATCAGGCAGAAAATTGATTGGCTTGGAAATTGAAAGAAAAGACAGAATAGTATATTTAAAAGACTGTGAAATTATTAAAATACTTCAGTAGGCAAAATTGAAAGCATACTATGGCTTGCTCTGTGCTAAGGCAGCATGAGTGCAGACAACATAGTGCATGATTCTGTATCCCTAGCAGCTCCTGGTATTAGGTCCAAGCACCTGTAGCCAGCCCTTAGCTTGTCTTTCCACAGTGTTTTTTGATCTCACTCCTTTCTTCAACTCTCCCCAGATTCCTGTGTCTTTTCCTCTAACGTTTAAACTATTAAGTCCTACCTATCGCCCCCCTTTTTTTTTAATTTTTAAAATTGTGGTAAAATATTTATAACATGAAAGTTGCCATTTTAACCATTTTTAAGTGTACAGTTTAGTGTATTTTTTGACTAAACGTTTGCCCCAGGTATTTGAAGCTTTGCAGTCTTTTTGAGCGATGCCCGCTTTTCTAGATTGAGTTGTGAGTTAAACTAAATAGACGAGCATCTTGTCAGTTCTTCAGGTAGCTGTGACTGTCTGCTTCTTTGTTTTACCTGCTGAATGCTTATTGGTGTTTGTTGTTTGATTTGGTTCAGCAAGCCATTTGTGTATGTGTGCTGAGCGTCAATATTTGCCATCAATATTTGCTGAACGTCACTAATTGCTCTTATATCATTTTCAGGGTTTCTTTTACTTTCTTAGCCATTCTAGTTCATTGTTATGGTGAACATTTAATAATATTCATATTTATTAGATAAAGGTTATTTAAAAGAGCAACTCTCGTCTGCTTTGAAGTTTTATGTTGTTCCCAAATTTTGTATGCAAAGTAGACTTTCAAATCTGCTAGTACATTTGATTCCTAGGTGTCCATGTATTTTGGCAAATTTTTCTTAGTTTCTTCCAACATTTCTCTGTTTCATCTTGAAAATGGCTAATGAACAAAACACCAATTTAATGTGGTAGGTATTATTAAGGTATCTCCATCTGCCACTTCAAGCATTATTATGACAAGCTTCTAAATGTGGGGTTGGTGCCTCAGTTCTGGAGAAGTCTCATCCATTATCTCTTTAAATATTACCTCTGCCCTGTTCTTTTCTCTGTTTCTGGGTCTCTGATTGTATATCTGTTAGACCTCACTGTATCCTCAGTGTCTGTCTTCTTTATTCTCCATCTTTTTGTTTCACTGTGCCACATTCTGGGTAACAGCTTCTAATCTGCCTTGTAGGTTATTGAATCTCATTTCACGTGCTTCTAATTTATTGTTAAACTCATCAATTGAGTTCATAATTTCAGTTATTTTTTTATTTCTAGAAATTCTGTTTGATTCTTTTTAAAACTGGCAGTGTTATAAAGAAGTTATAAAGTATTATTGTTATAAAGAAGTTTATAGCTTCTTTTTCCCTGAAAATATTTTCAGGCTCTAAATAAAACTTCTTTAATATGGTAAACATATAGTCTAGATGTAACAGTTATATTATTTGGGATCTTTGTGGGTTTGTCTCTGTTAGCAGTAGTTTCTTATGCTTCTCACTCATGACTAGGTGCTAGTCATTAGATTTTAAAACTTACTTGTTGGAATAATATGAGGCCTCGGATGATCCATCAGAGAGGTTTTGTATATTTCTTAAAGGTGCCTAGGGCACTATCAGTCCAGGACTCATGTAATCTAAGTTCAGCGGTTGAAGTTCCCTGGACCATTTTGGTGATGTAAATTAAACCTAAACAGCTGGTTTATTTGTTTCATCCTTACCCTAAAGGTACTTAGAGTCCCAGATTAATGTGTCTTGAGTATGGTTTAGTAAACTCTCTACTTTGTATAAGCTCAGTGCTTTGAATTTTGTTCATCTTGAAGTTTGAAGCCACCAAAGCCACAGCTCAATTTCTCACTGGGTTCTTATGCACTGCCAGATGTCCTCAAGGCAAAAGCAACTGTTTATTTACCTCTTTTGCCACTTCAGTTAGTAGTTCTTTGATATCTTATTCAGTCTGTAAGAAATTTAAAAAAAATTTTATCTAGCTATTTTAAAAGCCTTCACAATTTTGATCCAAATTTAGCTTGCCATTACTGGAAGTAGAAATCAGCATCTTCTAAATTTTTTAATTGTTTTATTTATATGTCTTCTTTTAACTCTTTGTATTCCTTGCAGACTTTTAAAAATCTTGTTGAAAACAGCGTTGATTTATTATTTAATGATCAGTTAAGTGTGAGTACATATAGATCTACCTTGTTATTTTATTAGTTTTTCTTAATTTCAAAAATTCTTTTAATTTCCTTCCTGTAGGACTAATGGAAAAAAACCTGACAACCTAAAAACCATTTTTAAATGAACACAAATCACGTTTTATGTTTCTCTTGGATCCTACCACTGACAATACCTAGTGTACTGTGTCTAGCAAATACAACAATTTAATACTGATTTATTTATTTTAGCTTTAGAATTTGTTTCTGGGGTTAGGTTTTTAATTTTGTTTTTTAATGAAACACTTATTCAATGTTTCCTGTGTACCAGGCACTGTGTTAATTGCTCTTAAATATGTTGTCTAATATAATCCTTACTGCTCAGTGGTAGATGGTATGTTATTTTTACAGAAGAGAAAGTTGGCAATCAAGTGTTTAAGCCTTTAAATGTAGCAAAGGTTTGGTAAGGGAATTTACAAGTTTGATGTGAATAGGATCCACCATTGGGAATGTATTTATATTCCCTGTCTTGTCTAGGTTGAGGATTTTTCAAGACAACCAGTTTAAACAGCATGTCTTTTCTAATTGTTGCAAAACACGTCTTAAATTTGCCTTGTATCTTTGGGTTTTTTCCTCTCTTTCCCTAAATTATTGTTGGTACTTGAACGTTCTTACTTGAAAAGTCCACAGATTGCAAAGGGAAGTAGGTGAACAGAAAAATATTATCACCTTAATTCAGCATAATTGTATTTAGCTCTGAAAACAAGGTGGCCTGTGACTAAACTGATTGGAACTTGGTAGCTGTGCCATAGTATGGATTTTATCATTCTTTATTTTTTTATATTGATAGTGCAGTAACCGATGATATTGTAAATTATTAAAGTCTAAAAGGTCTATATTAGACTATTGGATACATGATAAAATTTGAAACCTTCTTCAATCTAGCCTTAAATTTGCAGTTGATATTTTTATTGTTTGAGTAATAATAAGCCTTTAAAAAATATATATAATTAACATTTCTGTTTTTAGGACTTGTGTGTTTTTCCCCCAGTTTGCTAAAACATTTTCTTATATTAAAAAATACATATTTTCTTTACATTTAGTACGTAATTTTTCTGGCAGGGGAGTTTGTTATATTCACATCACTTAGTCATGAGATAAGGGTTTTGTAAAATGATGTGGCATTTTATTTTCAATAGATGTTTTATTACCATTGATAAGGCAGCACACATTAACTAATGTCCAAGGTTTTGACGTAATCATTGTGTGATTGTTAACTTGTTCAGTGTTATTGCCTATACAGAAAATACTCTGGGAAAAATGTTGCTTTCTTTATCACAATATAAATTTAGTTGTAAATGTCACTGGAACAGTTTGGTAGATTGAGGTGTAATTTTCAATTAAAATATTAACTTGTGTTCTAGTTGTAAGTAATGATATGACATATCTTTGCTCTGAAAACATAGGCTGAAGTCACAAGATTATTTTCAGAAAAAAATTTTAAAATAACTTATTTAGAAAATATTACTAGAAATTGTTATTTTGTGATTTTCTTTTTTTTTTTTATAAATTGCCTGTCCATATCCTATACTCATCTTTTCATTTACCTGTCTTTTCTTTATCTGCATATAGGAGCTGATCTTATCTTTGTCATCAGTTTCCCATGTATGCAAAAGGTGGCAAATATCTTAGTGTTACCTTGCATATACAGGGCATAGGATTAATATTGCTATTCATATACATGGAAATCTGCTTGGTCCTTTTGAAAGCACAAAATGGAGAGGATAGAGGTGAGAAAAGCTAGCTAATGACGCTCATCTCTCAAAACACATACACAGAAGCCAAGACTGAAAAAAAACAAGAACAAAACCCTTTCAAATTCTGACTTGACTTTGTCTTACTTGTGTCTGGCACCAATGGTATATTGTGTGCTGGCTACTAAAGCTTCCACCTGGAAGAGACCCATGCCATTTCTTCTATTTAAGTATGGTCACATGGTCATATCTAACTTCAAGGGAGTAAGGAAGTGTTCACAGAAGGAGAATCAGCAATATTGGGTGGACAGCCCTCATGATTTACCACGTCACCCTAAATGTATTTTTTTCATGGCCATAATAATTGTATTTTGTTTTTACTGTATGCTTAAAGCAATAGTTAATTTTGAATTTTGGACATAAATTTATACTGAGAAAAACTGATACTTATCTCAGACTTTGCCATTCACTTTTTTTTTTTTTTTTGCCATTCACTTTTATGTATAATTTGTTCTTACTTTGTAATATCTCTTAGAGTTATTGCAGTTTTGATATTTATCATCCCACCTTAGGGGCAACTTTAATAGCCTCCTAACTGATATTTCTAACTGCACTATTTCTGTACTTTAGTCAGTCCTATATGCTGTTACCTGTAGAACACACTTCCTTTTGTCTATTAGGTGAAATCCAAAACTCTCCATAGTTTGATCCCACCTATTTCTGCTACTCCCTTATATCTAACTTTTATTTTATTTATACAATTTCAGCGATGTTCCTCAGGTACATAATCATTCCTGCCTCTATGTTTTAGCTTTTGTTATTCTTCAATTTGGAATGTCCTCTCCTCCCCTTTTTGTGCATTCACATTATGCCTTCGAGGGCCAGATTAATAGTCTGTTAAGCTTCCCTATGTTATTACAACCCACAAGAGTGCTTTTTGTTCGTAAGCTATGATTTTGGGTGGGTGATTATCTTGTTTAGCACATTTTTATACATGTCATGTGTTGTTCTCTTTGTTCTCTCATTGTTTAATGTATGAAAGTCTTGATTTTACTGTAAGCCACTTGATTACCATGGCACCATATGTATTTTTCGGCTCCTTCACAATTCTTTCATGTGGTATTTGTCAAGTTTTTTTGTTTGTTTTGTTAGTATTAGTTTTTTTTTGAATTTTATTTTATTTTTTTATACAGCAGGTTCTTATTAGTCATCAATTTTATACACACCAGTGTATACATGTCAATCCCAATCACCCAATTCATCATGTCAAGTTTTTTATTGAATTTAATATATTTGATATAGAATGATCATTTATCTATTTATAAAACTTAACTGAAACATATCATTTGTGAAGTAATTAATATATTAATCCATTTATACCACAGAAAGTATGAAGCATGACTTAGAGCCTGAAAATCTGGGTCCAAATACTATCTCGATGACTTATCAAAGCTAATATGACTATTAAGTCTTTTTAAAATCTTTGAGGCTCAGTTTCTTCTCTCATTTAGAGATATGATATCTGGCTAACTAGCAGGATGACTATGAGAATTAAAACAAGATAATGAATATGAAAGTACTTAACATGCTGCCATTTGATAGTTCTGGTGCTTACCAAATGTCACATTTACTTAAATTGGGAATGTTTCCTGTGCTGTGTTATGAGCGCCATAAATTCTAAAGTGTTTCTGATTGCTTTATAAACTAAATAAGTATAGGTACTATTTTTCTTTAAACATTTGTTATCATTTTAATAAAATACACATAAATGCATGAGTATATTCTTATCTGTTATGACTGAACATTAAACTGATTATGTATTTCAATAGGAAAAAAATCTGGATTATTATTGTGGTGGGTCAGGAATAAATGAGAGTTGGGGATGTGGAAAGGATGGATATAAACTACCTTTCTTGTAGCTTAGCAAGAAAGAGAGAAGAGGTATAGGATGCTGTCTAAATGGGAATGTCAAGTACATTACTGACTTTAACAGTTAGTCTTTTAACTCTGTTCTGTTAAAAGAATGAATTTTTTAAAGTTAATCTGGAGTTTGCCTAACACTTCTCAAAAAGATTACCCAGGTAGTGAATATAATTATTTCAATTGCTTTGTGATTAGGAATTATAATCCATCCTCTTCAGAAGTCTCTCTGTGAACTTTGGAATTGATTATGTTTAGATCACCAGAAACATTTTCACAAAAAAATTAATTTGAAATAAAACCCAACCATATTTCATGTTTTATGATACATATTTTTTTCACATATTAGCATCTCTGAAATTAGTATGCTTCCTAAAATTGATGATATCTTAGATCCAATGAAATATAGTAATTTGTTACTTACGTATTTTAGTAGTTTTATCTTAGTTTGTACTTTCTGTATCCAGGAATGTCCAGTGATATTAGAGGTCCTGGGAAAAGTGAATAGTGTAAAAATAACATTAAAAATTTTCTCTCATGATTTCATAGCTTTCAAAAATTAAAATTTTTTTCTTTCTTAAATATACACTATTTCAGCATTTTCCCACCAGAATAAGTTACTTTCTATATATTAATGGTCTGTGCTAAAGAATTTTAGGAGAAGGATGATTCCTGATGCAAGTGAAGCATCAGATATAAAGAATTAATATATTTTTTCATTATACTACCTTGTATACAAATATAGATGATGTTTTCATTAATAGGAAGCATAGTGCTACAATTATATTTCCTTTTGGACAATTTTCCCACATTCCAGTGTTATAGCAATAACTTCATGAATATATAGAAGTGAATCCATTCTTGCTGGGAAAGCTTAATATCTCCTCTTAATATGTCTCTGTGGAATTGTGCAATTATAAGGACCTTTATTTAGTCAAAAATTTACTGGATCTTGGAACCCTTTTCCTCAAGATTCCAGCGGGCTGAAGACTTGGAGAGGGAGAGCTTGAGGTGGATCAAGTGCGATGTTAGAGTGAAGCAATTAGCTCCTGTGTTGTTGCCTCTTAGGAGTCCAACCCCTCTGGGAAAACCTGCCCCAGGCCGCCTCCAGAGATCTTTAAGATGGCAGAGGAGTAAGATGTGGGGATCACCTTGCTTCCCACAGATACATCAGAAATACATCTACATGTGGAACAACTCCTACAGAACACCTGCTGAATGCTGGCAGAAGACCTCAGAATTCCCAAAAGTGTGGCTGACAGGGTCTCGGTGCCCTGGCCGGGTGTCAGGCCTGTGCCTCTGAGGTGGGAGAGTTGAGTTCAGGAGATTGGTCCACCAGAGACCTCCTGGCTCCACGTAATATCAAATGGCGAAAGCTCTCCCAGAGATCTCCATCTCAAAGCTAAGACCCAGCTCCACTCAATGACCAGCAAGCTACAGTGCTGGAAACCCTGTGCGAAACAACTAGCAAGACAGGAACACAACCCCACCCATTAGCAGAGAGGCTGCCTAAAATCATAATAAGGTCACAGACACCCCAAAACACACCACTGGACATGGTCCTGCCCACCACAAAGACAAGATCCAGCCTCATTCACCAGAACACAGGCACTAGTCCCCTCCACCAGGAAGCCTACACAACCCACTGAACCAACCTTAGCCACTGGGGGCAGACACCAAAAACAATGGGAACTAAGAACCTGCAGCCTGCGAACAGGAGACCCCAAACACAGTAAGTTAAGCAAAATGAGAAGACAGAGGAACACACATCAGATGAAGGAGCAAGGTAAAAACCCACCAGACCAAACAAATCTAGGAAATAGCAAGTCTACCTGAAAAAGAATTCAGAGTAATGATAGTAAACATGATCCAAAATCTTGGAAATAGAATGGAGAAAATACAAGAAACGTTTAACAAGGACCTAGAAGAACTAAAGAGCAAACAAACAATGGTGAACAACACAATAAATGAAATTAAAAATTCTCTAGAAAGAATCAATAGCAGAATAACTGAGGCAAAAGAACAGATAAGTGACCTGGAAGATAAAATAGTAGAAATAACTACCACAGACCAAAATAAAGAAAAAAGAATGAAAGGAATTAAGGACAATCTCAGAGACCTCTGGGACAACATTAAATGCACCAACATTCGAATTATAGGGGTCCCAGAAGCAGAAGAGAAAAAGAAAGGGACTGAGAAAATATTTGAAGGGATTATAGTTGAAAACTTCCCTAATATGGGAAAGGAAATAGTCATTCAGGTCCAGGAAGTGCAGAGAGTCCCATACAGGATAAATCCAAGGAGAAACACACCAAGACACATTTTTATTTTTAAAAAAATTTTATGTATTTTTGGCTGCATTCAGTCTTCATTGATGCTCGCGGGCTTTCCCTAGTTGTGGTGAGTGGGGGCTACTCCTTGTTGCAGTGCGTGGGTTTCTCACTGCGGTGGTTTCTCTTGTTCCAGAGCACAGGCTCTAGGTGCGCGGGCTTCAGTAGTTGTGGCAGGCGGGCTGAGTAGTTGTGGCTCGTGGTCTCTAGAGCACAGGCTCAGTAGTTGTGGCACATGGGCTTAGTTGCTCCGTGGCATATGGGATCTTCCCGGACCAGGGATGGAACTCATGTCCTCTGCATTGGCAGGCAGATTCTTATCCACTGCGCCACCAGGCAAGTCCCACTACTATTTTTAATTTTAGCCATTTTATTAGGTGTGTGGTGATATCTTACTGTGGTGTTAATTTTCATTTCTCTTTAATTTTTGTTAACATGGTTAATGATGTTGAACAACTTTTCATGTGCTTATTTGCCATATATCCTCTTTGGTGAAGTATCTTTTCCTGTCTTTGGTGAAGTATCTTGCCCAGTCTCTGTTTGGATTGTTTGTTTGTTGACTAATAAATTATGAGAGTTCTTTGTATATTCTAGATACAAGGCCTGTCTTTTCATACTCTTCACAGAGTCTTTGGTGGAGCAGAAGTTTTTAATTTTGCTAAGGTCTCTCTCCTCTGTATTTAACTTATATGTTTAACCTGGCCTGCTCTATCGCACTTTTTCCCTTGGTGCAAAAACTGTATCACAGTGCATTGAACTCTAGAACTACATCTACCTTGAAGCATGTTTCTTTTCCTCTTGTTATATCAGCTAATGATGCTACAGTCTAGCACAAAACAGACACCTGAGCGCCTCTAATCCTCTACTTTCTCCTTTAACCACCCACCCAAATCCTGTCTATTCTTACTAAACATTTCTCAAGTTCACTCTATATCATATTTTTATTCTTAGTGCTCTTGTCTTGATTCAGATCCTTATTATTTCTTGTCAGGATCATTGCACTGAGCTCCTCATTTTACTCCTGGCTTCCAGTTTTGCCTATCATAAAGCAAGAGAATTCTTGCTTCCATATTGCTATAGAATGATCTATCCAAAATGCAGCCCAATCATGTTATTCCCCTGCTCAAAAAAATCCTTAAACATCCTTAAATAGCTTACCATCATCTCCAGAGTAAGTTTAAATTTTTTAACATTATGTACACACCTTATCTCTCACTGCTCCCTCACACCCAGACATTAGCTCCAACCAATCTAATTTATTGCAGTTTCTTTCTCTTTTTTTAACATCTTTATTGGACTATAATTGCTTTACAATAATGTGTTAGTTTCTGCTTTATAACAAAGTGAATCAGCTATACATACACATATATCCCCATATCTCCTCCCTCTTGCGTCTCCGTCCCACCCTCCCTATCACACCCCTCTAGGTGGTCACAAAGCACTGAGCTGATCTCCCTGTGCTATCTGTTTTACATTTGGTAGGATATATAAGTCCATGCCACTCTCTCACTTCGTCCCAGCTTACCCATCCCCCTCCCTATGTCCTCAAGTACATTTTCTATGTCTGCGTCTTTATTCCTGTCCTGCCCCAGGTTCTTCCAAACCTTTTTCTTTTTTCTTTCTTTCTTTCTTTTTTTTTTTTTTTTGCGGTGCACGAGCCTCTCACTGTTGTGGCCTATCCCGTTGCGGAGCACAGGCTCCGGATGCACAGGCTCAGCGGCCATGGCTCACGGGCCCAGCGGCTCCGTGGCATGTGGGATCTTCCCGGACCGGGGCACGAACCCGTGTCCCCTGCATCGGCAGGTGGACTCTCAACCACTGCGCCACCAGGGAAGCACATTTTTTTTTCTTTTCTTGATTCCATATATATGCATTCCATTTATCCATTCATCTCTTGATAGACACTAAGGTTGTTTCCAATCCTGGCTATTGTAAATAGAGCTTCAATGAACATTGTGGTGCATGACTCTTTTTGAATTATGGTTTCCTCAGGTTATATGCCCAGTAGTGGGACTGCTGGGTCGTGTGGTACTGCTATTTTTAGGACACATATTAATCAAACTATCAAAATTTAAATACAAAGAAAAACTATTAAAAGCAACAAGGGAAAAACAACAAATAACATACAAGGGAATCCCCAGAAGGTTAACAGCTGATCTTTCAGCAGAAACTCTGCAGGCCAGAAGGGAGTGGCAGCACACATTTAAAGTGATGAAAGGGAAAAACCTACAACAAAGATTATCCTACCCAGCAAGGATCTCATTCATTTTCGACGGAAAAATTAAAACCTTTACAGACAAGCAAAAGCTAAGAGAATTCAGCACCACCAAGCCAGCTTTACAACAAATGCTAAAGGAACTTCTCTAGGCAGGAAACACAAGAGAAGGAAAAGACCTACAATAACAAACCCAAAACAATTAAGAAAATGGTAATAGGAACATACATATCAATAACTACCTTAAATGTAAATGGATTAAATGCTCCCACCAAAAGACACAGACTGGCTGAATGGACATAAAAACACGAGCCGTATATATGCTGTCTACAAGAGACCCACTTCAGACCTAGGGACACATACAGACTGAAAGTGAGGGGATGAAAAAAGATATTCTATGCAAATGGAAATCAAAAGAAAGCTGGAGAAGCAATTCTGATATCAGAAAAAATAGACTTTAAAATAAAGACTATTACAAGAGACAGAAAAGGACACTACATAATGATCAAGGGATCAATCCAAGAAGAAGATACAACAATTGTAAATATTTATGCACCCAACATAGGAGCACCTCAATACATAAGGCAAATGCTAACAGCCATAAAAGGGGAAATCAACAGTAACAAAATCATAGTAGGGGACTTTAACACCCAACTTTTACCAGTGGACAGATCAGCCAAAATGAAAATAAGGAAACATAAGCTTTAAATGATACAGTAAACAAGATGGACTTAATTGATATTTATAGGACATTCCATCCAAAAACAACAGAATACACTTTCTTCTCAAGTGCTCATGGAACATTCTCCAAGATAGATCATACCTACATCACAAATAAAGCCTTGGTAATTTTAAGAAAACTGAAATCGTATCAAGTATTTTTTACGACCACAACCCTATGAGACTAGATATTAATTACAGGAAAAATTCTGTAAAAAATACAAACACGTGGAGGCTAAACAATACACTACGTAATAACGAAGAGATCACTGAAGAAATCAAACAGGAAATCAAAAATACTTAGAAACAAATGACGATGACCCCAAACCAATGGGATACAGCAAAAGCAGTTCTAAGAGGGAAGTTTATAGCAATACCATCCTACCTCAAGAAACAAGAAACATCTCAAATAAACAGCCTAACCTTACACCTAAAGCAATCAGAGAAAGAAGAACAAAGAAAACCCCAAAGTTAGCAGAAGGAAAGAAATCATAAAGATCAGATCAGAAATAAAGGAAAAAGAAATGAAGGAAACAATAGTAAATATCAATAAAACTAAAAGCTGTTTCTTTGAGAAGATAAACAAAATTGATAAACCTTTAACCAGACTCACCAAGAGAAAAAGGGAGAATATTCAAATCAATATAATTAAAAATGAAAAACTGACACTGCAGAAATACAAAGATCATGAGAGATTACTATAAGCAACTCTATGCCAATAAAATGGACAACCTGGAAGAAATGGACAAATTCTTAGAAAAGCACAAACTTCTGAGACTGAACCAGGAAGAGAGAGAAAATATGAACAGACCTATCACAAGTAATGAAATTGAAACTGGGATTAAAAATCTTCCAACGAACAAAAGCCCAGGACCAGATGGCTTCACAGGCAAATTCTATCAAAGATTTAGAGAAGAGCTAACACCTATCCTTCTCAAACTCTTCCAAAATATAGCAGAGGGAGGAACACTCCCAAACTCATTCTATGAGGCCACCATCACCCTATATCAAAACCAGACAAATATGTCACAGAAATGAAAACTACAGGCCAATATCACTGATGAACATAGATGCAAAAACCCTCAACAAAATACTAGCAAACAGAATCCAACAGCACATTAAAAGGATCATACACCATGATGAAGTGGGGTTTATCCCAGGAATGCAAAGATTCTTCAATATACGCAAATTAATCAATGTGATACACCATATTAACAAATTGAAGGATAAAAACCATATGATGATCTCAATAGATGCAGAAAAAGCCTTCGACTAAAACACCCATTTATGATAAAAACCCTCCAGAAAGTAGGCACAGAGGGAACTTACCTCAACATAATAAAGGCCATATATGACAAACAGTCAACATCGTTCTCAATGGTGAAAAACTGAAATCATTTCCACTAAGATCAGGAACAAGACAAGGTTGTCCACTCTCACCACTAATATTCAACATAGTTTTGGAAGTTTTAACCACAGCAATCAGAGAAGAAAAAGAAAGAAAAGGAATCCAAATCGGAAAAGAAGTAAAGCTGTCACTGTTTGCAGATGACATGATACTATACATAGAGAATCCTAAAGATGCTACCAGAAAACTACTAGAGCTAATCAATGAATTTGGTAAAGTAGCAGGATACAGAATTAATGCACAGAAATCTTTTTCATTCCTATACACTAAAATGAAAAATCTGAAAGAAAAACTAAGGAAACACTCCCATTTACCATTGCAACAAAAAGAATAAAATACCTAGGAATAAACCTACCTAAGGAGACAAAAGACCTGTATGCAGAAAACCATAAGACACTGATGAACAAAATTAAAGATGATACCAACAGATGGAGAGATACACCATGTTCTTGGAATGGAAGAATCAACACTGTTAAAATGCCTGTACTACCCAAAGCAATCTACAGATTCAGTGCAATCCCTATCAAACTACCAATGGCATTTTTCACAGAAGTAGAACAAAAAATTTCACAATTTGTATGGAAACACAAAAGACCCCGAATAGCGAAAGCAATCTTGAGAAAGAAAAATGGAGCTGGAGGAATCAGGCTCCCTGACTTCAGGCTGTACTACAAAGCTACAGTAATCAAGACAGTATGGTACTGGCACAAAAACAGAAATATAGATCAGTGGAACAGGATAGAAAGCCCAGAGATAAACCCACACACATATGGTCACCTTATTTTTGATAAAGGAGGCAAGAATATACAATGGAGAAAAGACAGCCTCTTCAATAAGTGGTGCTGGAAAAACTGGACAGCTACATGTAGAAAAATGAAATTAGAACACTCCCTAACACCATACACATATGCTCCTCTGTATGTCTAGTAATTCTTCTTTATTATAATATACTCTGTCTAATATTAGTATGGTTATATCAGCTTTCTTTTAGTTAGTGTTTATATATCTTTTTCTATCCTTTTGCTTTCAACCTTTCTATGTATTTTGACGTAAAGTAAGCAACAAATATAGTTCTTTTTTGATCCAGATTGATTAATAATAGTTTCCTTTTAACTGGAATATTTAGTCCATTTGTATTTAGGGTACATACTGATATATCTGTTCCATTTAATTAGTGCTCTTTTCCAATATTGTTTTTAGATTAATCTTTTTATTATTCAGTTTCCTATCTTGCTACTCATTTTTCTATTATTTGAATGGCTACTCTAGAGATTATAACATGTATTGTCTGCTTCCTAGAGTCTATTATAAATTAGTACTTTTTCCAATTCCTGGACAGTGGCAAGAATCTTAGAATATTTTAACTCCATTTGCCCATGCCACCCCTGCCTTTGTGCTATTGTTGTCATATATTCCTAACCTATATGTATCTTAAACCTGACAATACATTATTATCATCATTTTATTGT
Organism: Lagenorhynchus albirostris; assembly: GCF_949774975.1. Lineage (NCBI taxonomy): Eukaryota > Metazoa > Chordata > Mammalia > Artiodactyla > Delphinidae > Lagenorhynchus > Lagenorhynchus albirostris. The sequence continues at coordinate 32,024,033 of NC_083102.1, forward strand.
CAGCAATTATGTTGTTATTATTATCTACTTTTATTTAGTTTTACTCCCATATTCATCTTTTCAGGTGTTCTTAATTTCATCCTATATTTTCATGTTTCAATCAGGAGTCATTTTTCTTCTGAAAATCTTTCTTTAGTGTATTTTCTGGTGACCAAGTCTTCTTGTTTGAAACCTTTTTATTTCACTTTAATTTTAAAAGTTATTCTCATTGAGCATAGATTTATTTAGGAGTTAACTTCCTTTTGGTATGTTAAATCTATTTTGGTTATCTCCTGGCCTCCATTGTTTCTATTGAAAAGCCAGCTGTTAGTCTTATTGATCTTTTGAAGGTGTTGATTTTATCCGGTGACAGTTTTTTGAGATTTTCTATTTGTCTCTTGTTTTGGGCAACTTTGCTATGATAACCCTAGGTTTGGTTTTAAGTATGTTCAGCCTGGGGTTCATAGAACTTGAATCTCTTGTTTGATATATTTCATCATATTTCTAGTATTTCTTCAGATACTGCTTTTGCCTCATCCTCCGTCTTCTCTTTTGCTGGGATTTAGGCCATTACACCCATATCACATTTGTCAACATTCTTTTCTTTATTTTCCATCCTTTTTTCTCTCCATTTATTACAGTAGTTCCCTGAGTATTTTCTCCTGGCCTAGCTTCCAGGTGACTAATCTTCTGCTATAGCTAATCTGCTACTAAACCCATCTATTACCGTCTTAATTTCAGTAATCCTAATTTTCAGTCCAGAATTTCTGCTTGCCTCTGTTTTTTCCTTAAAATTCAGGTCTCTATTAAATTTTCACTTGCTTTCTATTTTCTGGAGCATATTAATCACACTTATTTTTAAAGTGTGTTTCTGATAACATCTATAGGTCTGTTTTTATTATTTCTTTCTCTTTTCTTTTGGTCATTTGGTTCTGTCTCCTAAAATGCCTAGTAATTTTTGATTGAATAATAGATATTATGTATGAACATTTGTATAGGTCTGTTTGCTTCCAGAAATATTTAATTTTCTTCTGACTGGCAGTTAGAACCTTGATCTAATCAGGGATTACAGTGGTTCAAGTCTGGGTGTTGGGTTTAGTTTATTTCCCTTATAGCCCTTCAGTGGTCGCAACTGAAATTTGGGTGTTTACTTGAGCCACTCTCCCTTTGAGGGTCATGAATGACAACTTTTGTCTCCTCAGTTTTATAGGAATGCTAAAAGCCCCTCTTAGCTTTTCAGCCTTTTAGCAGCTAATTTGTAGTCTTCCTCACTACCTCCCCGTGCATATTTTGTGTATTTTAGGAATATGCAAATGCCTTGAAGGGAAAAGCCCAGTAGAAGATCCCTTCTCTGCAGGGCTGCTTTTCTGCTATTCCCTTTTTTCCAGACTATTAGTCCTTGAAGTTCTTGGTTGGTAGCTCTTAACTTCAATTTTTGTGTCTCTAGCAAAAAAAAAAAAAAAGGCCTAGAGGTACTACTTTCTACTTATGCCGCTCAGGAATTGGCAAACGTCTCAAGGGAAAACGTGTCAGAGAATGTAGGACTCAATTCAACAGATGCTTCTTTTGTCCCCAGGATCTTGACTTCTCATGTTTTAGCTGCCTTGGTCTACTACAATGCTTTCAAACATATTTTGCATTTTATCAGGTGTTATAGCCTTTGTTAGTGGAAGGGTTGATCTAATAAAACTACTGCAATAAGTAGAAATGGATGTTCAATTCACAGCCTTTTATCATTTTCAAAATCTCCTTTATCATACTTACTTCATTAATCTCCTAGCTAAAAGCTAATTGTTTAAAGCACACTAAAAACAGTAGATAATACTGACCTGTACAGTAAAAATGTGACAAGAAGGCAAACTAGCCATCTTCCCCTTGGTACAGAGAAGTAATAAATATATCACCAAGAAGGTACATTTATTTTTTCTCTGTCAGACTGAGTTTTGGTTCTATCAATACTTTTCCTTGTATGCCCTCTAGTGGAGGTTTTATTGAAATGAAATAACTAGAAAGTGAGATGAATAAAAGGCTCTGTATCATCCAGAGAAAAAAACTTGTACATAAACTTTATTCTTGTTAACCAACTCTTGATCGTTAACAATTTTGAGAAGGTTTGGTAGATGAATTAAAAAGCCGACTTAATATCATTAGTAAATTCAGCTGGGTGTTGTTAACAATATATGCTAAGTACTAGGATACACAAGATAAAAGACCCAGTCCCTGCCTCTATTATATTTGATACTATGGTTGAAGAGATTATAATACTATAGGCATTTTACAGAATTGTAAGGTTATAGATAGTAGAGAGTGTCACTAGGAATATAAATTAGAATTTAACTGAGATGAAGATGACAAGTGAAAGCTTCCCCGAGGTTTATCTTTTGAACTGAGGTTTGAAGAATGAATCGGATTTAGCCAACTGAAGATGGCAGTAAAGAATATTCAGTGTAGAGGATGGTGCATGTGTAGGCCGAGAAGGATGAGAAAGCACATTTCATTCAGCCAGTTATAAGTTATGTAAGAAGATCATATGATATTAGGGTAGAAAATGAATCAGAATTCAGCAGTGGCTAGATAATAACCTATGTAATCCACGCTAAAATATATGAATTTCATCCTGAAAGCTATTGAACAACTTTAAGACTGAACATATTAGTATTTTATAAAGGTTATTTTGTCAGCAGTTGAGGATGAATTGGAGGCAAGATGTCCAGCTAAAAGGCTTGCTCTTGCCAAAGCCAGGGACTATGTATTCAGAATTAACATTAGCAAGTAATTTTGCCTGAATTTGAAGAACACTAGTTCCAGTATACCTAAAGATAGATTTCAAATTTTATTTTTATTTAAAATTTTGGTCATAAAAGGTTCCTCTTAAATTTTAAAAATAATATCTAACTTAGGAAGTGGGAAGTCTTCTGTTTTCCCTATAATATGGTTGGTTATTATGTATTCTTGCAGAACTTCTTCCATGTGTTAGCATTTTTCTTTTGTTTTCCTTTGTTATGTTTTTTAACATCTTTATTGGAAGATAATTGCTTTACAATGTTTTGTTAGTTTCTTCTATACAATAAAGTGAATCATCTATATGTATACATATATCCCCATATCCTCTCCCTCTTGCATCTCCCTCCCACCCTCCCTATCCCACCCCTCTAGGTGGTCACAAAGCACTGAGCTGATCTCCCTGTGCTATGTGGCTGCTTCCCACTAGCTATCTATTTTACATTTGGTAGTGTATATATGTCCATGCCACTCTCTCACTTTGTCCCAGTTTACCCTTCCCCCTCCCCATGCCCTCAAATCCATTCTCTACGTCTGCGTCTTTATCCCTGTCCTACTCCTAGGTTGTTCAGGACCTTTTTTTTAAGATTCCATGTATATGCGTTAGCGTACGGTATTTGTTTTTCTTTCTGACTTACTTCACTCTGTATGACGGTCTCTAGGTCCATCCACCTCATTACAAATAACTCAATTTCGTTTCTCTTATGGCTGAGTAATATTCCATTGTATACACGTACCACATCTTCTTTATCCATGCATCTTGCTTCCATGTCCTGGTTGCTTCCATGTCCTGGCTGTTCTAAATAGAGCTGCAATGAACATTGTGGTACATGACAATTTTTGAATTATAGTTTCCTCAGGGTATATGCCCAGTAGTGGGACTGCTGGGTCGTATGGTAGTTCTATTTTTAGTTTTTTAAGGAACCTCCATACTGTTCTCCATAGTGGCTGTATCAATTTATATTCCCAACAAGACTGCAGGAGGGTTCCCTTTTCTCCACACCCTCTCCAGCATTTATTGTTTGTACATTTTTTGATGATGGCCATTCTGAACGGTGTGAGGTGATACCTCATTATAGTTTTGATTTTCATTTCTCTAATGATTAGTGATGTTGAGCATCCTTTCATGTGTTTGTTGGCAATCTGTATATCTTCTTTGGACAAATGTCTATTTAGGTCTTCTGCCCGTTTTTTTAAAACTAATTAACATACTTATTTATTTCATTTTTGACTGCATTGTGTCTCCGTTGCTGCGCGCGGGCTTTTCTCTAGTTGCTGCGAGTGGGGGCTACTCTTTGTTGCAGTGCACAGGCTTCTCATTGCAGTGGCTTCTCGTTGCAAAGCAAGGGCTCTAGGCGCATGGGCTTCAGTATTTGTGGCACGTGGGCTCAGAAGTTGTGGCACGTGAGCTCTAGAGTGCAGGCTCAGTAGTTGTGGCGCATGGGTTTAGTTGCTCCGCGGCATGTGGGATCTTCCTGGTCCAGGGCTCGATCCCATGTCCCCTGTATTGGCAGGCGGATTCTTAACCACTGCATCACCAGGGAAGCCCCTTCTGCCCATTTTTGGAATGGGTTGTTTGTTTTTTTGATATTGAGTTGCATGAGCTGCTTGTATATTTTGGATATTAATCCTTTGTCAGTTGCTCTGTTTGCAAATATTTTCTCCCATTCTGACGGTTGTCTTTTTGTCTTTTTTATGGTTTCCTTTTCTGTGCAAAAGCTTTTAAGTTTCATTAGGTCCCATTTGTTTCTTTTTGTTTTTATTTCCATTTATTTAGGAGGTGGATCAAAAAGGATTATTTCATAGAGTGTTCTGCCTATGTTTTCCTCTAAGAGTTTGATAGTGTCTGGCCTTACATTGAGATCTTTAATCCATTTCGTGTTTATTTTTGGGTATGGTGTTAGGGAGTGTTCTAATTTCATTCTTTTACATGTAGCTGTCTAGTTTTCCCAACTTATTGAAGAGGCTGTCTTTTCTCCATTGTATATTCTTGCCTCTTTTATCAAAAATAAGGTGACCATATGTGCGTGGGTTTATCTCTGGGCTTTCTATCCTGTTCCACTGATCTATATTTCTGTTTTCGTGCCAGTACCATATTGTCTTGACTACTGTAGCTTTGTAGTACAGCCTGAAGTCAGGGAGCCTGATTCCTCCAGCTCCATGTTTCTTTCTCAAGATTGCTTTCGCTATTCAGGATCTTTTGTGTTTCCATACAAATTGTGAAATTTTTTGTTCTACTTCTGTGAAAAATGCCATTGGTAGTTTGATAGGGATTGCACTGAATCTGTAGATTGCTTTGGGTAGTACAGGCATTTTAACAGTGTTGATTCTTCCAATCCAAGAACATGATATATCTCTCCATCTGTTGGTATCATCTTTAATTTTGTTCATCAGTGTCTTATGGTTTTCTGCATACAGGTCTTTTGTCTCCTTAGGTAGGTTTATTCCTAGGTATTTTATTCTTTTTGTTGCAATGGTAAATGGGAGTGTTTCCTTAGTTTTTCTTTCAGATTTTTCATTTTAGTGTATAGGAATGAAAAAGATTTCTGTGCATTAATTTTGTATCCTGCTACTTACCAAATTCATTGATTAGCTCTAGTAGTTTTCTGGTAGCATCTTTAGGATTCTCTATGTATAGCATCATGTCATCTGCAAACGGTGACCGTTTTACTTCTTCTTTTCCAACCGGATTCCTTTTCTTTCTTTTTCTTCTCTGATTGCTGTGGCTAAAACTTCCAAAACTATGTTGAATAACAGTGGTGAGAGTGGGCAACCTCGTCTTGTTCCTGATCTTAGTGGAAATGGTTTCAGTTTTTCACCACTGAGAAAGATGTTGGCTGTGGGTTTGTCATAAATGGCCATTACTATGTTGAGGTAGGTTCCCTCTGTGCTTACTTTCTGGAGGGTTTTTATCATAAATGGGTGTAGAATTTTGTCAAAAGCTTTTTCTGCATGTATTGACATGATCATATGGTTTTTCTCTTTTAATTTGTTAATATGGTGTATCACATTGATTGATTTGCATATATTGAAGAATCCTTGCATTCCTGGGATAAACCCCACTTCATCATGGTGTATGATCCTTTTAATGTGCTATTGGATTCTGTTTGCTAGTATTTTGTTGAGGGTTTTTGCATCTATGTTCATCAGTGATATTGGCCTGTAGTTTTCATTTCTGTGACATCTTTGTCTGGTTTTGGTATAGGGTGATGGTGGCCTCATAGAATGAGTTTGGGAGTGTTCCTCCCTCTGCTATATTTTGGAAGAGTTTGAGAAGGATAGGTGTTAGCTCTTCTCTAAATATTTGATAGAATTTGCCTGTGAAGCCATCTGGTCCTGGGATTTTGTTGTTGGAAGATTTTTAATCACAGTTTCAATTTCAGTGCTTGTGATTGGTCTGTTTATATTTTCTATTTCTTCCTGGTTCAGTCTCAGAAGGTTGTGCTTCTCTACGAGTTTGTCCATTTCTTCCAGGTTGTCCATTTTATTGGCATAAAGTTACTTGTAGTAATCTCTCATGGTCCTTTGTATTTCTGCAGTGTCAGTTGTTACTTCTCCTTTTTCATTTCTAATTCTATTGATTTTATTCTTCTCCCTTTTTTTCTTGATGAGTTGTGACTAAAGGTTTATCAATTTTGTTTATCTTCTCAAAGAACCAGCTTTTAGTTTTATTGATATTTACTATTGTTTCCTTCATTTCTTTTTCCTTTATTTCTGATCTGATCTTTATGATTTCTTTCCTTCTGCTGACTTTGGGGGGGTTTTGTTCTTCTTTCTCTGATTGCTTTAGGGGTAAGATTAGGTTGTTTTTTAGTTGTTTCTTTTTTCTTGAGGTAGGATGGTATTGCTATAAACTTCACTGTTTAGAACTGCTTTTGCTGCATCCCAAAGATTTTGGGTCATTGTGTTTTCATTGTCATTTGTTTCTAGGTATTTTTGATTTCCTCTTTGATTTCTTCAGTGATTTCTTGGTTACTTAGTAGTGTATTATTTAGCCTCCATGTGTTTGTATTTTTTACAGAGTTTTTCCTGTAATGGATAATCTAGTCTCGTAGGGTTGTGGTTGGAAAAGATACTGGATATGATTTCAAGTTTCTTAAATTTACCAAGGCTTGATTTGTGACCCAAGATATGATCGATCCTGGAGAATGTTCCGTGAGCACTTGAGAAGAAAGTGTATTCTGTTGTTTTTGGACGGAATGTCCTATAAATATCAATTAAGTCCATCTTGTTTAATGTATCATTTAAAGCTTATGTTTCCTTATTTTCATTTTGGATGATCTGTCCATTGGTGAAAGTGGGGTGTTAAAGTCCCTATTATGATTGTGTTACTGTTGATTTCCCCTTTTATGGCTGTTAGCATTTGCCTTATGTATTGAGGGGCTCCTCTGTTGGCTGCATAAATATTTACAATTGTTATATCTTCTTGGAATGATCCATTGATCATTATGTAATGTCCTTTTTTGTCTCTTATTTTCGCCTTTATTTTAAAGTCTATTTTGTCTGATATGAGTATTGCTACTCCAGCTTTCTCTTGATTTCCATTTACATGGAATATCTTTTTCCATCCCCTCACTTTCAGTCTGTATGTGTCCCTAGGTCTGAAGTGGGTCTCTCGTACACAGCATATATACGGGTCTTGTTTTTGTATCCATTCAGCCAGTCTGTGTCTTTTGGTGGGAGCATTTAATCCATTTACATTTAAGGTAATTATTGATATGTATGTTCCTATTACCATTTTCTTAATTGTTTTGGGTTTGTTATTGTAGGTCTTTTCCTTCTCTTGTGTTTCCTGCCTAGAGAAGTTCCTTTATCATTTGTTATAAAGCTAGTTAGGTGGTGCTGAATTCTCTTAGCTTTTGCTTGTCTGTAAGGATTTAATTTCTCTATCGAATCTGAATGAGATCCTTGCTAGTTAGAGTAATCTTGGTTGTAGGTTTTTCACTTTGAGCACTTTAAATATGTCCTGACATTCCCTTCTGGCTTGCAGAGTTTCTGCTGAAAGATCTGCTGTTAACCTTATGGGGAACCCTTGTATGTTATTTGTTGTTTTTCCTTTGCTGGTTTTAATATTTTTTCTTTGTATTTAATTTTTGATAGTTTGATTAATATGTGTCTTGTCGTGTTTCTCCTTGGATTTATCGTGTATGGGACTCTCTGCGATTACTGGACTTGATTGACTATTTCCTTTCCTATATTAGGGAAGTTTTCATCTGTAATCTCTTCAAATATTTTCTCAGTCCATTTCTTTTCCTCTTCTTCTTCTGTGAACCTTATAATTTGAATGTTGGTGCATTTAATGTTGTCCCAGAGGTCTCTGAGACTCCTCAGTTCTTTTTCTTTTTTCTTTATTCTGCTCTGTGGTAGTTATTTCCACTATTTTATCTTCCAGGTCACTTATCCATTCTTCTGCCTGTTATTCTGCTATTGATTCCTTCTAGGGAATTTTTAATTTCATTTATTGTGTTGTTTATCATTGTTTGCTCTTTAGTTCTTCTAGGTCCTGGGTAAATGCTTGTTTCTTGTATTTTCTCCATTCTATTTCCAAGATTTTGGATCATCTTTACTGTCATTACTCTGAATTCTTTTTCAGATAGACTGCCTATTTCCTCTTCATTTGTTTTGTCTGGTGGGTTTTTACCTTGCTCCTTCATCTGCTGTGTATTTCTCTGTCTTCTCATTTTGCTTAACTTACTGTGTTTGGGGTCTCCTTTTCGCAGGCTGCAGGTTCATAGTTCCCATTGTTTTTGGTGTCTGCCCCCAGTGGGTAGTTTGGTTCAGTGGGTTGTGTAGGCTTCCTCGTGGAGGGGACTGGTGCCTGTGTTCTGGTGGATGAGGCTGAATCTTGTCTTTCTGTTGGGCAGGGCCACATCCAGTGGTGTGTTTTGGGGTGTCTGTGACCTTATTAGGATTTTAGGCAACCTCTCTGCTAATGGGTGGGGTTTTGTTCCTGTCTTGCTAGTTGTTTGTCATGGGGTGTTCAGCAGTGGAGCTTGCTGGTTGTTGAGTAGAGCTGGGTCTTAGCATTGAGATGGAGATCTCTGGGAAAGCTCTAGCCGATTGATATTACATGGGGCCAGGAGGTCTTTGGTGGTCCAATATCCTGAACTCACCTCTCTCACCTCAGAGGCTCAGGCCTGACACCCGCCAGAGCACCAAGATCCCCTCAGCCACACAGTTCAGAAGAAAAGGGAGAAAAAAGAAGAAAAAGAAAGAAAAAAAATAAAGTTATTAAAATTAAATAAATAATAAAGGAATAATAAAAAGAAAAGAAGAGAGCAACCAAACCAATAAACAAATCCACCAATGATAGCAAGCACTAAAAACTATACTTCAAAAACAAAGAAACGAACAAAAAAAAAACTGACAGAACCCTAGGACAAATGGTAAAAGCAAACCTATAGAGACAAAAGTTACGCAAAGGAGCACGCATATACACATTCACCAAAAGAGAAAAGAGAAAAAAAATTTATATATATATATAAAAAAATAATGGAAGAGAGCAACCAAATCAATAAACAAATCTACCAGTGATAATAAGCTCTAAATACTAAACTGAGATAAACATAAAACCAGAAACAAATTAGATCAGAAAGGAAACCCCAAGCCTACAGTTGCTCCCAAAGTCCACCACCTCAATTTTGGGATGATTAGTTGTGTATTCAGGTATTCCACAGATGCAGGGTACATCAAGTTGATTGTGGGGATTTAATCCACTGCTCCTGAGGCTGCCAGGAGAAATTTCCCTTTCTCTTCTTTGTTTGAACAGCTCCCAGGTTTCAGCTTTGGATTTGGCCCTGCCTCTGCATGTATGTCACCCTCTGGCATCTGTTCTTTGCCCAGACAGGATGGGGTTAAAGTAGCAGCTGATTAGGGAGCTCTGGCTCACTCAGGCTGGGGGGAGGTAGGGATACGGAATGCGGGGCGAGCCTGTGGCGGCAGAGGCCGGTGTGACGTTGCACTGGCTTGAGGTGCGCTGTGTGTTCTCCCAGGGAAGTTGTCCCTGGATCACTGGACCCTGGCAGTGGCGGCTGTACAGGCTCCCGGGAGGGGAGGTGTGGATAGTGACCTGTGCTTGCACACAGGCTTCTTGGTGGCTGTAGCAGCAGCCTTAGCGTCTCATGCCCGCCTCTGGGGTCCGCGCTGATCACTGCAGCTCATGACTGTCTCTGGAGCTCCTTTAAGCAGTGCTCTTAATCCCCCCTCCTCGTGCACCAGGAAACAGAGAGGCAAGAAAAAGTCTCTTGCTTCTTGGGCAGCTGCAGACCTTTTCCCGGACTCCCTCCCAGCTAGCTGTGTGCACTAGCCCCCTTCAGGCTGTGTTCACGCAGCCAACCCCAGTCCTCTCCTTGGGATCTGACCTCCGAAGCCCGAGCCTCAGCTCTGAACCCCCACCTGCCCCGGTGAGTGAGCACATAAGCCTCTCAGGCTGGTGAGTGCTGGTCGGCACCGATCCTCTGTGTGGGAATCACTCTGCTTTGCCCTCTGCACCCCTGTTGCTGCACTCTCCTCCATGGCTCCGAAGCTTCCCCCCTGCCTCCCCCAGTCTCCGCCAGTGAAGGGACTTTCTAGTGTGTGGAAACTTTTCCTCCTTCACAGTTCCTTTCCAGAGGTTCAGGTCCCATCCCTATTCTTTTGTCTCTCTTTTTTCTTTTGTCCTACCCAGGTACATGGGGAGTTTCTTGCCTTTTGGGAAGTCTGAGGTCTTTTGCCAGCATTCAGTAGGTGTTCTGTAGGAGTTGTTCCACATGTAGATGTATTTTTGATGTATTTGTGGGGAGGAAGGTGATCTCCACGTCTTACTCCTCCACCATCTTGAAGGTCCCCTCCCCCCTTTATTTTTAAATGGGATTTTGTGCTATATGCTGTATTGCAATTGGCTTATTTAACTGGACAGTGTTTCATGGACAGTATATCTGCCAGTATGTATAGATATAGTTCTCTGTTTATAATGGCTGCATAATGTTCCACTCTATGGATATGGTATCATTAATTAACCTAATATTTTATTGAAGAACGTTTGGATTGTTTTCAGTTTTTTAATATTACAAAAAATGCTACAGTGAACATCTCTGGCAACTTGGGTAGGTTTTCTATAGAATACATTAGTAAAGTGGAGTTTCTGACTCATATATGTATATTTAGAATTGTGATAGATGCTGCCAAATTGTTTTCTGAAAAAGTGGAATCACTTTAGATTACCTCCCACAGTATTTGAAAGAACCCACACAGTGATATCACCAGGTATTTGGTATTCTGAATTTCTAATCTGATTTGTAAATAATACTTCATTTTAGTTTGCATGCTCTTCAATAATACTTAATTGATTAGTCTTCCACATTTTTGTTAGTGGCTTATATGTATTTCTATTAATTGCGTTTGACCTTTTTTGACCAGTTTTCTAGTTGGTGGTCTACGTGCGTCTTACTGATTTATAAGACCTTTTTGTATATTGGATCTCTTAGATTTTTATTGTTACATGTGTTGAAGATGCTATTTCTAGTTTGTTTTTTTAAATTTATGCTGTTTTTGGTTGTTGTTTTTCTTAATTTTTATGTTGTGATTTTTATCTGTCTTTTGAGAAAAATTGTCATAAAGCCAACTTCCAAAAAAAGTCCTGGACTCAGAGAGTTTAAAGGTCATTTCTTTTAAACTTCCAAGGAATAGATTACACTAGTACAATTTGAGGAGTTCCAGAGTATAAAAGAAGGGAGAGAGAGAAGCCTTTCAGTTCTTTTTTATAAAGCAAACGTAATTCTAATTTTGAAATGGAGTAAAAAAAAGTTATCCAGTCCAACAAACTTTATAAATCAATCTCAGTTATGACTATAAATACAAAAATCCCTTAATGAAGTATCAGTGGGGTGAATGTTATCTGCAAAATAAATGAGTAATATACAATAATCAAATGGGATTCATGTTAGAATTTCTATTTCAAAGGAAAATAGTTCAATATTAGGGAAATAAATTTTATAAATATGTCAAGAGCTTTTTTAAAAGGAGGTTATCATTATAATAGATGCCAGAAAGGTGTTTTTATAGAAGTTAAACTCTTATTCTGATTTTTGTAACCTTAGTAAAATTTGATTAGGTGAATAGTTCTTTATTTCATACACATATATCTGAACCCCAAACAAGTCATATCCTTATCAGAGAAACACTAACAGCATTTGCATTAATGTCAAGAACAAAATAAGGATGCTTACTATAAGCTCTTTTTCTCTTACATTGTTTTGGGAACTATAAGGCAATTTAGTTATGTAAGAGAAAAAAACAAGAGACACAAATAATAATAAAAATAGCTAATAATGACAGAGCATTTATTTTATGCCTAGTATTATTCTAATTATTGAACATTATTATTTCTTTACCACATATTATGATAATATCACAAATAAGTACCACAAATGCAGAAATTATTATTATGCCCATATAAAGTTGTGGAAACTGAGGCAATGAGAGTTTAACAAACTTGCCTAAGGTTACATGGCCAATAAATACTGAGGACTAGATTTTAACTTAGGCAGACTGACTGACTTACACTTATAAGTATACTTCTTATACTCTAAGCTAGGATTTTTGCAAACCTTTAAAGTGTGATTGGAACAGAGCCATGCTCATTCCTTATGTATTGTCTACGGCTACTGTGTGCTACCGTAGCAGAGTTGAGTGGTTATGACACAGCCGTGTATGCCCCATTAAGCCTAAAATATTTATTTTCTTGTCCTTTACAGAAAAAAAACAGCCAATTACTCTTCTAAACCACTGTATTATGTTACCTTGGATCAAACTATTAGGCCTTTTTTATTAGGAAAGAGGGGACAAATTTATATTTTAGATTATATGAATATATGCTTGATAAACCCAAGTATGAACTCAGTAACTGTTAGAAATAGTAATCATAAAGTGAGATAGCTTTCTTTTAACTAATATGCAAAATTAAATTGGTTTCCAATTTACAAATAATAGCCAGCTTGAGAATACATTTAGGTTATAGATCCCAGTTTCAAGAGCAAAACCCCATAAATTTCCAAAGGTAAATGTAAAAGAAATGTGAAGGATACAAATGAAGAGAAGTTTAAAACTATACTGACTAAAACAAAAGGAGATTGAATAAATAGACATGTCATGTTCTTGGCTGGGATGACTCAGCATTAAAAAAAGACATTTGTTTTTTATCTAAATTAGTTTGTAAAATTAAACATCTTATTTAGAGTGCCAAGGGAATTGTTTTAATTTGATGAGATGGTTCTAAAAATTCTGAAAGAAAAACATGACCCAGAAAAGACCAGGAATTTTCTGAAAAATAGGTTTATGACTTCAAGATGTTAAACTGAACATATGCTAAAGTTTTGCCCTTCCGCAGCAAACTTTAGACATCCTTAAAGTTTTAATAAACTTCTATTTGAAACAAGAAAGGGAGTTATTTCTGGGATGGAAAAAGAAACAAGAAACAAGAAAAGGAGTTATTTCTGGGATGGAAAAAGAGTAAAGAAAGAAACAAATGGGAACCCTCTCTGGCAATGCCTAAGAACTGCATTACTGATAGTCCAGGCCAGGGTTGCTGGCTTGAGTTTTCCATGCTTGAGGGGTCTTTACAGGCCAGAAGATGGGTGCATAACCACAGATCACCAAAACCTAGAGAATGTAAGCATCACAAAACAAGGGCAACAAATCCAACAAAAGGTGTCTTAGACTAGATAAAGTAGAAAAAACAGAAGAATCTAAAAAGGACTGTATTCCTCTAAGCAATAAAAGAAGGATTTGCTTCCACAACATAACAAACAGGAATTATGAAACAAGTAGAGTGCATTATGAAAAAAGAAACTATTATTGAATATTAAACCTAAGTACGTGTAAAGAATAGCAGATGGGACTCAATTGAAGAGCTAGTGAGTGGACTGGAAGATAGATGTGAGGAAATCTCCTGGAATATACAACACAAAGAGTTACAAAGGAAAAGGTAAGAGACATGGAGAACCTCGCCAGAAGTTATAACATTTGTCTAATAAGAGTTCCAGAAGGAGAAAATGGAAGATAGACTGTATTTGAAGCAATAATGTCCAAGAATGTTCCTAAACTGAACACACAAGTCCTTAGGATTGAAAGATCTACCAAGTGCAAAATAAAATTTATACATACAAAGTGATAAAGATATATAACATATATTTTACTTTAAAATTAAAATATAAAGGCACATCACAATAACCTTCCAAATATCAAGAATAAAGGCAAAATTCCTAAAAGTTACCTATAGAAAAGACAATTTATCAAGACAATTCCTATCAAGAAATGACCATCTGACATTAGACTTCTTAATAACAACTATATATGGAAGAAGACAAATGGTCTGAGGAGTAAACTTTGAACTGTACTTCTGTGTTTAGCCATTCTGTCATTCAAGAGTGAAGGCAAAATAAAGACATTTTCATATATACAAGAACTTAAAGTTATCATCTTCAGCATAGGTACAACTGACATTTTGAATGAGATTGTACTGTGTATTGCAAGATATTTAGCAACCCTCGCCCTCACCCATTAAATGCCAAAAGCTCTGTGCAGTCATTTTGATAAACTAAAATACCTCCCACATATTTGATAGAAAAGTGTTCCCAGTCAAGAACTGCTATTCAACTGACTTAAAAATAACATCTAAAAAGTTTGCTACAAAAAGAAAAATAAACCCAGAGGCAATGGGATGCAAGGTATAATGTTGAACAAAGAAATTAGTAAGCATATTGGTAAATCTAAATAACTACTGGCTGTAAAAAAAAAAAAAAACAGAGAGAGAGAGAGTATGTGATTATAAGACAATGTTATACTAAATTTCCATGATATCAAGTTTGGAATTTGGGTGGCTGAGGAAAGAATGAAGCAAAATAAAAGTAAACTTCTCTCTTCAGATGAGACCAAAGTTATTGATTAACTTTAGTTTTTGTTGAATGGTAAGGTGAAGGGTGTTAGGAAGGTGGTGAAAAGGATTTAAAAGTAAGCACAGTAGTTCCCCCCTCCTTATCTGCTGTTTTGCTTTCTGTGGTTTCACTTACCCACAGTCAACTGCAGTCTGAAAATATTAAATGGAAAATTTCAGAAGTAAACAATTCATAAGTTTTAAATTGCATGCCATTCTGTGTAATGTTATTAAATCCCTTGCTGTCTCACCCAGGACATGAATCATCCCTTTGTCCTGCGTATCCACACTGTTTATGCTACCCGTTTTTTCTGTTAGTATAGGAAAAAAACATAGTATATATAGGGTTTGGTACTGTCTGTGGTTCAGGCACCCACTGGGGGTTTTAGAACACATCCCCTGTGGATAAGGAGGGACTGTTGTCCTAGAAGAAAAGAAGGACATTACAAGCTTTTAGATAAAGGGGCGGGGTGGGGGGAGGTATAGGGTGGATAGAATAAATAGAACTTGATCAGTCTAACAAGACTAAAAAGGAGACATAAATGCATATATTTACCATGGAAGCATGATAAATAAAAACTGCAAAAATATAATGTCAGAAATAAGTCTAACCGTATTAATAAAAAAGAAAACATTGGTAAAGCTCACTGATTAAAATATAGTAACTCACATATGGCTAAAACCAAAATCCAATAAAATCACAACTAAAATACAATAATAATGGTTGAAAATAAAATGATAAGAAAATGTTGTTCATTTAGAAAGTACTCATACCTGGTAGATACCAAGACAAAACAAAACAAAACAAAAAACCCTCTGGGGTAATAAGTTATTTAAGGGAACAAAGAGGAAGTGTTCATTTTGATAAAAGCAAAAATTTAACAAGATAGTTTTAATATAAAAGGCTTTAAAATATATAAAATGAAAATTATAGAACTGAAAAAGAAATGGAAAATCTATAATTATATTTGAAGACTTTAGTATAAATGTATTAGACAAAAATTAAAGGTATAGGAGGTTCAAATAACACTTAAAAAGTGTATCTAACTGATATTTATTTAGAATTCTGATACTAACATAATTTATATATATAAATTCTTTTCAACTATACATGGATTGTTTTTAAAATACGGTTATGTTCTAGGCCATAAAGGAAGCTTTAATAAATTCCTTTTTAAAAAGTGATGTCTTATAGAACACTTTCACTAACTACAATGTAATGAATTTAGAATTTAACAACCAAAAGCCTCCTCAATGCATAAAACTGGGTATTTAAATTATACATTTTAGTAACTTCTGGGTTAAAGAGGAACTGAAAAGAAAAGTGGTAAAACTTAGAATTGAACAACAATTAAAGCCTTGGTATCAAAACCTGTGTGATTCAGACAAAGTAATATTCAAAGGGAACTTAAAGGGTTTTCAATTCATTTATTGGCAAGACATTGCATAAATAGCATGGTATTATTTATATTTTCAAATGTCTTCTTTTTCTGCACACATATGTTTATATACATAAAATTTGCTTTTTTTGTTTGCTAAGATCGGGAACGATACCCAGCTCTTATCAGTGATTATCAGTAGTATTCTAAGGGAAAAGTATTACTACATATGTGTGAATTAAGTAATTTAAAAAAATCAATACATCTTTTTTAAAAGAAGAGTTACGATATATAATTTGCCTTATGTCAAAAGTAAATCACCCTAAGTGTCCATCAGCAGATGAATGGATAAAGAAGATGTGGCACTTATATACAATGGAATATTACTCAGCCATAAAAAGAAACAAAATTGAGTTGTTTGTAGTGAGGTGGAGTGACCTAGAGTCTGTCATACAGAGTGAAGTAAGTCAGAGAGAGGAAAACAAATACCGTATGCTAACACATATATATGGAATCTAAAAATAAAAAAAGTTATGAAGAACCTAGGGGCAAGACAGGAATAAAGACGCAGACCTACTAGAGAATGGACTTGAGGACACGGGGATGGGGGGGGAAGGGTAAGCTGGGACAAAATGAGAGAGTGGCATGGACATATATACACTACCAAATGTAAAATAGATAGCTAGTGGGAAGCAGCCGCATAGCACAGGGAGATCAGCTCAGTGCTTTGTGACCACCTAGAGGAGTGGGATAGGGAGGGTGGGAGGGAGACGCAAGAGGGAGGGGATATGGGGATATATGTATACATATAGCTGATTCACTTTGTTTTACAGCAGAAACTAACACAACATTGTAAAGCAATTATACTTCAATAAAGATGTTAAAAAATAAATAAATCACAATAATTAAACTGTGTGGTATTGGTGGAAAGCTCTCAATTGCTGATTGCTAAAAGTAAAACAGAAAAGAAAATCTAGGATGAAATCCAAGAATACATGAAATTATTATATATGATTAATGTGGCATTTCAAACTAGCAGGGGAAAATGGATCATCATTTTAGTGCTGGGGATTTGGATTGCTATTTGAAGGAGTAAAAAATGCTGGGTTCCCCACAGCCAATATAACACTCAATGGTGAAAAGCTGAAAGCCTTCCCACTAAAATCTGGAACAAGATAAGGATGCCCACTCTCACCTCTTCTATTCAACATAGTATTGGAAGTCCTAGTCACAACAATCAGACAAGAAAAAGAAATAAAAGATATCCACATTGGAAGGGAAGAGGTAAAATTGTCATTATATGCAGATGATATGATACTCTATATAGAAAACCCTAAAGACCACACAAAAACTACTAGAACTGATAAACATATTCAGCAAGGTAGCAGGATGCAAGATTAACATACAGAAATCACTTGCATTTCTTTATACCAACAATGAAATATCAGAAAGGGAATGTAAAAAAAAATAACTTTTAAAATTGTACCCCCAGAATAAAACACTTAGGAATAAACCTGATCAAGAAGGTGAAAGACTTATATGCTGAGAACTATAAAACAGTAAAGGAAACTGAAGATGATTCAAAGAAATGGAAAAATAGCCCATACTCTTGGATTGGAAGACTTAATACTGTTAAAATGGCCATACTACCCAAAGCAATCTGCAGATTTAATGTGATTTCTATCAAATTACCTATGACATTTTTCACAGAACTAGAACAAATAATCCTAAAATTCATATGGAACCATAAAAGATCCAGAATTGCCAAAGCAATCCTGAGGAAAAAGAAGAAAGCAGGAGGCATAACGATCCCAGACTTCAGACAGTACTACAAAGCTACAGTAATCAAAACAGCGTGGTATTGGCACAAAAACAGACATATGGATCAGTAGAACAGAATAGAGAGCCCAGAAATAAACCCATACACCTATGGTCAATTAATCTCCGACAAAGAAGGCAAGAATACACAATGGGAAAAAGACAGTCTCTTCTGCAAGTTGTGTTGGGAAAGTTGGACACCTGCATGTAAATCAACGAAGTTAGGACACACCCTCACACCATACACAAAAATTAACTCAAAATGGCTTAAAGATTTAAACATACGGCATAACACCATAAAACTCCCAGAAGAGATCACAGGCATAACATTCTCTGACATAACTTGTACCAGTGTTTTCTTAGGTCAGTTTCCCAAGGCAATAGAAATAAAAACAAAAATAAACAAATGGGACCTAATCAAATTTACAAGCTTTTGCACAGCAAAGGAAACCATAAAACGAAAGGACAACATACAGAATGGGAGAAAATATTTGCAAATAATGCAACTGACAAGGGCTTAATTTCCAAAATAATACAAACAGCTCATACAACTCAACAACAACAAAAAAACAAACAACCCAATTGAAAAATGGGCAGGAGACTTAAAGAGACATTTCTCCAAGTGGCACATGAAAAAATGCTCAACATTGCTAATTATTAGAGAAATTTGTCAAAACTACAATGAGGTACCACCTCACTCTGGTCAGAATGGTGATCATTAAAAAGTCTACAAATAACAAATACTGTAGAGGATGTCGAGAAAAGGGAACCCTCCTACACTGTTGGTGGGAATGTAAGTTGGTGCAGCCACTGTGGCAAATCAGAAAGGAGGTTCCTCAGAAAACTGAAAATACAATTACCATAAAATCCAGCAATCCCACTCCTGGGCATATATCCAGACAAAACTCTAATCCAAAAATATACATGTACCCCTATGTTCATAGCAGCACTATTCATAACAGCCAAGACATGGAAACAACCTAAATGTCTATCAACAGATGAATGGATAAAGAAGATGTGGAACATATATACAATGGAATACCACTCAGCCATAAAAAAAGAATAAAATAATGCCATTTGCAGCAACATGGGTGGTCCTAGAGATTATCATACTAAGTGAAGTAAGTCAGAAAGAGAAAGACAAATACCGTATGATATCACTTATATGTGGAATCTAAAATATGACACAAATGAACCTATCTGTGAAACAGAAACAGAATCATGAACAGAGTGAATGGATTGGTGGTTGCCAAGGGGGAGGGGGTGGGAGAGGGATAAAAAAATGCTGAGTTCCAACCTCACACAAAAGTTACTTCATATGCCTCAAAATATTTAAATATTAAAAAAAAGTCACACAGATGCTTAATAAAAAATTACTAGATGAAAATATGGATGAATATATGTTGGATTGGCAATGGCCCTTATAAACATGACACAGCATATCTGGGAACTTGGCTACCAGAACATCATTCTCATCCTCTGTGTTCTCAACTCCAAGCTATGCCTTTCCCAGACCTTGGGCTGCTGAGACCTTAAGGGAGCTGGGTGTTGATAAGGATTCAGGCTTTTGTTCCTATGCCTGCAAAACAGACAAACTCTTTTCCCCAAGGGTAGGAAATTATCAGGCATAAGCCTAGGTGGAGAGCAGCTGATCCTGCAAAAGTTTGACATTAGGAGATCTGTGGACCTGAGGTAAAGCTGATCTGGCATGAATGCCTTAGGTTTCCAGACTCTTAAAGACTTGGAGCTAAACAAATGGGCTGAGTTGTCTCTGTTCATGAGGTTGGGCAAGTTCAGGAAGATAGGAAAGCTGAGAGAATTCTCAAGGTACTTCTGGAGGGAGCTAACAGCCTGCCCTTAAACTATAGACCCATTGCATAAGCAACTTCTTTGATTTTCAAAATCTGTAAGGATTTCTGCCATTAAGAATATTACAGGTATGGGACCTGAGCCCTAAAGAGGCAATAGGAAATAAAAAACTTCCCAGCAGGTAGAGAAAAGACTGACAACTAAAATATTTGCCTAGTACAATAAAATTGCTGACAGAGAAAGGCAAAAACCTGAATTAAAAATTAAGAGCACATGAGATCTAAATGCAGCATGAAGAAAGATCTCTTGGAACTTAAAAAAATGTTGTGTTTGAATCCAAAATTCAGGGAAGAAAAAGGAACATGGAAGATTGGTAATAATAAACACATTCTAGAAAAAAGAAATGGTTCCTAAGCTGAAAAACTCTATCAAGACTGAATGTCAAAAAAAAAAAAAAAAAAAAAAAGACTGCATTTTGGAAAAGTTCCTGAACTTTAGTTTGGACTGATGGGGGGGGGGGTGGGGGAAGACACTCCTAGGCGTAAATTCTGGTTAAAATGTGTAAACTCTAAAAACAAAGAGGAAATTTTTACAAGTTTCCAGGCGGAAAGAATTAAGTGTTTAACAAAGGAAAGTAAAAAGATTAGAGTGACATCAGATTTCCCATGTGCACAGCTGAAACTAGAAAAAAAATGAAATTATATTTTCATTTAGACAAAGGCCTGCAACCTAAAGATCTTATTCTCAACCAAGCTAAGCCTGTCAGGGTGAAAGAAAGATGGTCAAGGATATGCAGGAACTCAGAAAATACATTACCCAAGCACCCCAGCTGAGGAAAGACTAACCAAACCAAAAAGAACCAGAGACCTCATGAAGGAGGAGGGTGAAGAGAAAGCAGTGAAGAGGGATGAACTTAGATAAACGTGTATTTAATGGATTATATTAGACTGGGAATGTGAAATATGAGTGCTAAATAAGGATTCTGGAAACAGACAAGACAAAATGCAAGTAAAATTCTAATAAATATTAAATTATGCCAACAAAATCTAAGAGCTATAGTTTGCAGAGAGTTGGGGGACACCTAAGAGAAGAAAGGGAGCTAAGAGTATTCAAAAGGTCTTATCCTATTTGAGTGTAAACAGGGAGAATGTGGCATGGTGGAGGCGGAAACCGTAAGTCTCATTAGGAGAAATAGGTCTTACCTTGCTTACCTATAGGAGAGTCATATGTGTTTTGCTAAGAGCAGAGAAACAGGGTAATGTTTAATGGCATCTTTTTTAAAAAAAAAGGCAAATCAGAATCATCAGATTTTCACGGGGAAAAAATGTAGTGAATGGCAGTTTTGTTGCACCAACAAAAACAAAAGAGAAGAAATACTGTCAATTATATCAGTCATTATGCTAAATGAGAATGGACTGAATTTTTCAACTGAGATACTGATTTAAAAAACAAAAAACAGCTAAACGCTATTACAAGAAAATTTGAAGTAAAAGAGGTATGAAAAATCCCTTTACAGGGACTTCCCTGGTGGCACAGTGGTTAAGAATCCGCCTGCCAATGCAGGGAACACAGGTTTGAGCCCTGGTCCGGGAAGATCCCACATGCCGTGGAACAGCTAAGCCTGTGCACCACAACTACTGAGCCTGCACTCTAGAGCCCATGAGCCACAACTGCTGAAGCCCGTGCGCCCTAGAGCCCGTGCTCCGCAACAAGAGAGGCCACCACAATGAGAAGCCTGCGCTCCGAAAGGAAGAGTAGCCCCCGCTCGCCGCAACTAGGGAAAGCCTGCACATAGCAACGAAGACCCAATGCAGCCAAAAATAAATTAAAATTTTTTAAAAAATCCCTTTACAGGTAAAGGTAAACCCGTAGAAATTAGGATTATCAATATCAGATATTACTACTATTAAATGCAATACACAGAATAAAGAACTTTATACTATGAAAAAAAGGCAAAATCAATGAAAATATAACAAGCACAAACCTGTACACTCTAAACTACATGGCTACTAAATCCATAAATCGAAACCCATTAAAATTCTGGGAGAAGTAGATCAAAATACAATTATGGCGGGAAATTTCAACATGTATCCCTCATTAGGCAAATCTAAGGATATAGAGTAAGGATACAGATGCATTGACTAACACAATCAGTAGACATGTGATGATGTAATAGATAAGGAGAAAACCCTGCCTGTGTTAAATGTACGCATGACACAAAACACAGAATAGAGCATTATACTAGTCACCGCATGGGTTGTGGGGGGTGGATATAGAGGCAGGTCAGGATCATTATCCTCAAAGAACTGATAATCTGGTTGAGAAACTAGATGAATTGAACAAATACATTTTGGCCTGAAAGGTGAACTGACAAAAATAAGTACAGAGTGCTATGAGAACATAGAGAAGAGGGGAATTGCTATCTAAGATGAGATGGGGCATCAAAAAATTGGGGGACATGTTGGCTTCTAAGATAAAACCCCAGAGGTAGATTATGAATACATGTGTTGAAGAGAAAAGTGAAAAGACATTTCAACCAGAAAGTACTCTGAAAATAGGACATTCAGAGGAGAGAGGCAAATTCATACCTGCAGATATGACTGAAATCTCTTAATAGGATGGAGTAGGATTGCAGGTGCTGAAATGGTAGAGAGGTAGACAGAGGACTTATCAGGAAGATTCTCATAGGTGTAACCTTGAAAACTTTAAACAGTGAATTGATTTGATGAGATTTACAGATGTGGAGGAAAGACTGGAGACAAGGAGGCTAGTTATGCTGTTGCATGCAGTGATCCATGTAAGAAATGATGAGGGCTTGAACACAAGGAAGAAGGAGGAGAGTGTAAAGTACAGATGCAAATGATGGGAAGGAGGTAACACTGGCAGGAGTGCTGGCTTAGACATGAAGGCACAAGGAGTCATGGATAAATTCCAGGTTTCTGGGTTGGGCCATGCTTGGACTCTGATGCTGTTCACAGAGATAGGTAATAACAGAGAGTATTGTGTGTTAGCGGGAAGATGGTGACTTAAGATTTGGGTATGTGTTGATCTTGAGTTTTGTTGGGGTACCCAGGTAGAAGTGACAGTTATGATCCGGAGCTCAGGAGCAAGGCCTGGGCTAGAGATAAAGACTCAGCAGCCATCAGTGTTTTAACAATAGTCATGAGAGTGGGTGAGATCATACAGGTATGGTGTTTATGTAGTGAAAAGGGAAGAGTATTGAGGACAGAAGCCTCTGAAATACATACCTTTAAGTGCTAGAAAAATAAAAGGAGTCCAAGTAACTCCTGACCTTTGCCAAAGCAGTTGTGTGTTAGAAGGAGCAGGCAGAACAAAATTGCAGTGATTTAAAGAGAGAATGGGAAGTAAATAATTCTTTATATTAAATCACAGGAAATAAATAAGATGGAAATTAATATTGAAAGTAAAGTTATCAGTAGCACAGAGTTACCACGTCACCTGAGTAAACCAGTTATTTTAAAGTTTCATAACTTCCCTGAAAAGTTTATAAAATTGTTTATAAGAGTCTATAAGATTGTCCATTGGTGTAAGTAAGGGGTTAAAGTGCCCCAGTATTATTGTGTTACTGTTGTTTTCCTCTTTTATAGCTGTTAGCAGTTGCCTTATGAGTTTATAAGAAGATGAGTAATACACCGTCTAGGTAATCTAGACACTTTTATAGGAGTTTGCTGTTGCATTCAGTAAATTCAACTTTTCTTAGAAGTTAGAAGCCAATGCAGTGTTTTTTATAACACATTTTCCAGTAGTGATCTGAAGCCTCTTAGTCAGCAAACTATACTAGTCTAGTAGTTTTATTATCTAGGATGAAATAAGCATCTCTAAGAAGCCATTTTATGTCCATGTGAATTTACAGACTGAAAATTATATCCCTGCTGGTTTCTGAGATTCTAAGAGAAATTGATACTTAGAAGAACCTCAATTTTCAGTACAATTTCAGAACAGATTTCAGTACAGATTTAGGAAATTTCACTTATGATTTTCAGTAATAAGTTTCCAGCAAATGGGACACTCACACTTTCATGTTACCTTTTCTGATTAAGATGAAGGAGTGCACAATATGAAGGTCTAGGGAAAGGTGGAGGGAATAGCACTTGCACAGTCTCGGCAAGGGGAAGAACTTGGCATTTCCAAAAAGAATAAACTGTAAGTGGCCAGAGTAGAAGCATGGAGAGCAGTTATGAGGCTGTTACAAAACTATAAATCAGAGAAATATAATGATGGTTTGAACTGCTTACTGTGGCTAACAAGGTTGTGAGAAGTGGTTAGATTCAAAATATGAGGGACTTCCCTGGAGGTCTAGCAGTTGGGACCTCACCTTCCAATGCAGGGGGTGTGGGTTCGATCCCTGGTCCGGGAGCTAGGATCCCACATGCCTCGTGGCCAAAAATCCAAGGCATGAAACAGAAGCAATATTATAAAAAATTCAATAAAGACTTTAAAAATGGTCCAGATCAAAAAAAAATTTTTTTTTTTAAATATGATGAAAATAGAGCCAATAGGGCCTTCTGATGACTTCTATATGGAGAGGTGGAGAAAAGTCATGAATGGTGCTTAGTCTTAGGCCTGAGTTATTTGGTTAATGGAAGCTTTTTTTTTTTTTTTTTTTAATGGAAGCTTTTTGAAATAGGGAAGCTTGGAAGGAGCAGATTTGAGCTGTTGTGGGGGAGGTGGGGTGGAGGAGAAGCATCAAGACGTCTGATTTTGACTTAGGGAAGAATTTGCATGATCAGTTGACTCAGACAGCTTTGTCCTATTGTATGTATTTTCCCTATTTGCTTAAGCTATCCAGAACTTCACTCTTCACTTCATAAAGATTGTCTAATGAAGCAACTGTGTAGGAGGTATTCAAGGTAGAAGAGGCAGTACTTGACATACCTTAGCATATAATTTCTAATAAAAGATTGAAATTGTAATTTCTAATAAAAGATTGAAATAGAAGGAACAGATAAATGTGTAAAGCTTTTTGTGCTAAAAACATTGGTGTGAAGTGACCAGATGATATACCTCATGTTAACAAACCTTACAGAGAAGTATTCTGTTTCTGTGTTGTGTATGTAATGTGAGTAGCCAAGACAAGCTACCTTAATGAGGTCAAAACAGAGAATTCTGAAATTATTTAATTTGTTGTTATTTTACAAAGGTCTTTGTATATAAATCAGATATTTGAGGTGACTCAGGAAGATTGAGCCCAGAATCCCAGATCTCCTTTAAAACAGACCATGATACTAAGTTCAGCCCAAGTGGAACTAATAGAATCTTTCTGGTGTCCTTTGTAATTAGGTCCAGAAGCTGACTTCTAGGAGTAGAGGGGTTGAATCTCTAATTTTGGGAAATGATACACTAGAGGAAACTACTGTGGTCTCCCAGAACATAGTCTCTGGCTAAACTATTGGACTGGATGTCTTTCTTGATTAAAGTAAGCCTCCAAGTCAGGGTAAAATTCTTTCAGTCCTAAAGTAGAATCATAGTAGAACACATTAAGAAATAATGTGTTCAGTCCTAAAGTAGAATCATAGTAGAACACATTACTATGTGTTACATTACTAAGTAGAATCATAGTAGAACACATTAAGAAATAAGAGTTTTAAACTTATATTTTTACTAGATAAAGGGTAAATTTTAAAAATGTAACAATTATTTAGTATGAGCAATTTTGAGAGGATAGGGGGCTTGTTTGTGTCATTCATCACTATTTTCCCAGCACAAGCACAGTGAGGTACTCTGATGTTTTTCTATGTAGATAGGTAAATTAATGAAACGTCATATTAGAAAGCATAACTTCTTTCATGATTTTTCAAAAACACATTTCTACAGTCCACTATACCCACCACCAGTCCCTCCCATCAGAAAACTTGCACAAGCCTCTTACATAGCCTCATCCAACAGAGGGCAGACAGCAGAAGCAAGAAGAACTACAGTCCTGCAGCCTGTGGAACAAAAACCACATTCACAGAAAGATAGACAAGATGAAAAGGCAGAGGGCTGTGTACCAGATGAAGGAACAAGATAAAACCCCAGAAAAAAAAAACAAATAAAGTGCAGATAGGCAACCTTCCAGAAAAAGAATTCAGAATAATGATAGTGAAGATGATCCAGGACCTCGGAAAAAGAATGGAGGCAAAGATGGAGAAGATGCAAGAAATGTTTAACAAACACCTAGAAGAATTAAAGAACAAACAGAGATGAACAATAAAATAACTGAAATGAAAACTACACTAGAAGGAATCAATAGCAGAATACTGAGGCAGAAGAACGGATAAGTGACCTGGAAGACAGAATGGTGGAATTCACTGCTGTGGAACAGAATAAAGAAAAAAGAATGAAAAGAAATGAAGACAGCCTAAGAGACCTCTGGGACAACATTAAACACAACAACATTCGCATTATAGGGGTCCCAGAAGAAGAACAGAGAGAGAAGGGACCAGAGAAAATATTTGAAGAGATTATAGTCGAAAAATTCCCTAACATGGGAAAGGAAATAGCCACCCAAGTCCAGGAAATGCAGAGAGTCCCATACAGGATAAACCCAAGGAGGAACACGCCAAGACACATAGTAATCAAATTGGCAAAAATTAAAGACAAAGAAAAATATTGAAAGCAGCAAGGGAAAAATGACAAATAACATAGAAGGGAACTCCCATAAGGTTAACAGCTGATTTCTCAGCAGAAACTCTACAAGCTAGAAGGGAGAGGCATGATATACTTAAAGTGATGAAAGGGAAGAACCTACAACCAAGATTACTCTACCCAGCAAGGATCTAATTCAAATTCGATGGAGGAATCAAAAGCTTTACAGACAAGCAAAACCTAAGACAATTCAGCACCACCAAACCAGCTCTACAAGAAATGCTAAAGGAACTTCTCTAAGTGGGAAACACAAGAGAAGAAAAGGACCTACAAAAACAAACCCAAAACAATTAAGAAAATGGTCATAGGAACATACATATCGATAATTACCTTAAAAGTGAATGGATTAAATGCTCCAACTGAAAGACACAGGCTTGCTGAATGGATACAAAAACAAGACCTATATATATGCTGTCTACAAGAGACCCACTTCAGACCTAGGGACACATACAGACTTAAAGTGAGGGGATGGAAAAAGATATTCCATGCAAATGGAATCAAAAGAAAGATGGAGTAGAAATACTCGTATCAGATAAAATAGACTTTAAAATAAAGAATGTTACAAGAGACAAGTAAGGACACTACATAATGATCAAGGGGTCAATCCAAGAAGAAGATATAATAATTATAAATATATATGAACCCAACATAGGAGCACTTCAATACATAAGGTAACTGATAACAGCTATAAAAGAGGAAATCAACAGTAACACAGTAATATTGGGGCACTTTAACCCCTTACTTACACCAATGGACAGATCATCCAAAATGAAAATAAATAAGGAAACAGAAGCTTTAAATGACACAATAGACCAGATAGATGTAATTGATATTTATAGGACATTCCATCCAAAAACAGCAGATTACACTTTCTTCTCAAGTGCTCATGGAACATTCTCCAGGATAGATAACATCTTGGGTCACAAATCAATCCTCAGTAAATTTAAGAAAATTGAAATCGTATCAAGCATCTTTTCCGACCACAACGCTATGAGATTAGAAATGAATTACAGGGAAAAAAACGTACAACACAAAAACAGATGGAGGCTAAACAGTACATTACTAAATAACCAGAAATCACTGAGGAAATCAAAAAATACATAGAGACAAATGACAATGAAAACACGATGATCCAAAACCTATGGGATGCAGCAAAAGCAGTTCTAAGAGGGAAGTTTATAGCTATACAAGCCTACCTCAAGAAACAAGAAAAATCTCAAATAAACAATCTAACCTTACACCTAAAGGAACTAGAGAAAGAAGAACAAACAAAACCCAAGATTAGCAGAAGGAAAGAAATCATAAAAATCAGAGCAGAAATAAATGAAATAGAAACAAAGAAAACAATAGCAAAGATCAGTAAAACTAAAAGCTGGTTCTTTGAGAAGATAAACAAAATTGATCAACCATTAGCCAGAATCATCAAGAAAAAGAGGGAGAGGACTCAAATCAATAAAATTAGAAATGAAAAAGGAGAAGTTACAACAGACACTGCAGAAATACAAAGCATCCTAAGAGACTACTACAAGCAACTCTATGCCAATAAAATGGACAACCTGGAAGAAATGGACAAATTCTTAGAAAGGTTTAGCCTTCCAAGACTGAACCAGGAAGAAATAGAAAATATGAACAGACCAATCACAAGTAATGAAATTGAAACTGTGATTAAAAATCTTCCAACAAACAAAAGTCCAGTACCAGATGGCTTTACAGGTGAATCGTACCAGACCTTTAGAGAAGAGCTAACACCCATCCTTCTCAAACTCTTCCAAAAAACTGTGGAGGAAGGAACACTCCCAAACTCATTCTATGAGGCCACCATCACCCTGATACCAAAACCAGACAAAGACACTACAAAAAAAGGAAATTACAGACCAATATCACTGATAAATATAGACAAAAATCCTCAACAAAATACTAGCAAACAGAATCCAACAACACATCAAAAGGATCATACACCATGATCAAGTGGGATTTTTCCCAGGGATGCAAGGATTCTTCAGTATAGCAAACTAATCAATGTGAAACACCATGTTAACAAACTGAAGAATAAAAACTATGTGATCATCTCAATAGATGCAGAAAAAGCTTCTGACAAAATTCAACACCCATTTATGATAAAAGCTCGCCAGAAAGTGGGCATAGAGGGAACCTACCTCAACATAATAAAGGCCATATATGACAAACCCACAGCAAACATCATTCTCAATGGTGAATAACTGAAAGCATTTCCTCTAAAATCAGGAACAAGACAAGGATGGCCACTCTCAACACTATTATTCAACATAGTTTTGGAAGTCCTAGCCACGGCAGTCAGAGAAGAAAAAGAAATAAAAGGAATCCAAATTGGAAAAGAAGAAGTAAAACTGTCATTGTTTGCAGATAACATGATACTATACATAGAGAATCCTAAAGATGCTACCAGAAAACTACTAGAGCTAAAGAATGCATTTGGTAAAGTTGCAGGATACAAAATTAATGCACAGAAATCTCTTGCATTCCTATACACTAATGATGAAAAACCTGAAAGAGAAATTAAGGAAACACTCCCATTTACCATTGCAACAAAAAGAATAAAATACCTAGGAATAAACCTATCTAGGGAGACAAAAGACTTGTATGCAGAAAACTATAAGACACTGATGAAATAAATTAAATATGATACCAACAGATGGAGAGATATACCATGTTCTTGGATTGGAAGAACCAATATTGTGAAAATGACTATACTACCCAAAGCAATCTACAGATTCAATGCAATCCCTATCAAATTACCAATGGTGTTTTTTGCGGAACTAGAACAAAAAATCTTAAATTTTTTATGGAGACAGAAAAGACCCCAAATAGCCAAAGCAGTCTTGAGGGTAAAGAACGGAGCTGGAGGAATCAGACTCCCTAACCTCAGAATATATTACAAAGCTACAGTAATCGAGACAGTATGGTACTGGCACAAAACCAAAACATAGATCAATGGAACAAGATAGAAAGCCCAGAGATAAACCCATGCACCTATAGTCAACTAATCTATGACAAAGGAGGCAAGGATATACAATGGAGAAAAGACAGTCTCTTCAATAAGTGGTGCTGGGAAAACTGGACAGCTACATGTAAATGAATGAAATTAGAACATTCCCTAACACCATACACAAAAATAAACTCAAAATGGATTAGAGACCTAAATGTAAGACCGCACACTATTAAACTCTTAGAGGAAAACATAGGAACAACACTCCTTGACATAAATCACAGCAAGATCTTTTTTGATCCACCTCCTAGAGTCATGGAAATAAAAACAAAAATAAACAAATGGGATCTAATGAAACTTAAAAGCTTTTGCACAGCAAAGGAAACCATAAACAAGACGAAAAGACAACCCTCAGAATGGGAGAAAATATTTGCAAATGTATCAACGGACAAAGGATTAATCTCCAAAATATATAAACAGCTCATGCAGCTCAATATTAAAAAAACAAACAACCCAATCCAAAAATGGGCAGAAGACCTAAATAGACATTTCTCCAAAGAAGACATACAGATGGCCAAGAAGCACATGAAAAGATGCTCAACATCACTAATTATTAGAGAAATGCAAATGAAAACTACAATGAGGTATCACCTCACACCAGTAAGAATGGGCATCATCAGAAAATCTACAAACAGCAAACGCTGGAGAGGGTGTAGAGAAAAGGGAACCCTCTTGCACGGTTGGTGGGAATGTAAATTGATTCAGCCACTATGGAGAACAGTATGGAGGTTCCTTAAAAAACTAAAAATTGAACTACCATATGATCCAGCAATCCCACTACTGGGCATATACCCAGAGAAAAAAACATAATTCCAAAAGACACATGCACCCCAATGTTCATTGCAGCACTGTTTACAATAGCCAGGTCATGGAAGCAGCCTAAATGCCCATAACAGACGAATGGATAAAGAAGAAGTGGTACATATATACAATGGAATATTACTGAGCCATAAAAAGGAATGAAATTGGGTCATTTGTTGAGACGCAGATGGATCTAGTGACTGTCATACAGAGTGAAGTAAGTCAGAAAGAGAAAAACAAATATCATATATTAACGCATATATGTGGAACCTAGAAAAATGGTACAGATGAACCAGTTTGCAGAGCAGAAACTGAGACACAGATGTAGAGAACAAACGTATGGACACTAAGGGGGGAAAGCGGCGGGGGCGTTGGTGGTGGTGGTGGAATGAATTGGGCGATTGGGATTGACATGTATACACTGATGTGTATAAAATAGATGACTAATAAGAATCTGCTGTATAAAAAAATAAAATAAAATTCAAGAATTAAAAAAACCCACATTTCTTCACTAGAGGGTGCTGTGTAAGCATTCAATACTTTTAAGAGTGTAAACTCCCTTATATTTATTTATTTGCTGGAAAATTGGATTTTCAGATCCCCTGATTTCTGAAAAGCTTTCATGTTTCTTTACTTTCAAAACAACACTGATGGTATTATGTATGGTAAATTTCATGGCTTTGAAGAACTGTTAAGGGCAGCATTGACACAGTTTCTTTTTTTCCTCCTCTGTAGGAGACTTATGACTCCCATCATGTATGCTGCACGGAATGGTCACCCTCAGGTTGTTGCTCTCCTTGTTGCTCATGGAGCAGAAGTTAATACCCGGGATGAGAATGGCTATACTGTGAGAACCGATTGTACAGTGTTCCTTTTTATCTCTAGGATGTTAATATCTTATTATCAGTAGTCCACAAGGGAGGTTTTTTAAGAAGTAAAAATTATAGAAGGGCTGGGATGTAATTGCTGTTCAGTGAAGAAAAGCAACAGCTTAAATGGGAAAAAAGAAATTATCTGTTTCTCTTGGTCCTCACCCTTGACACAAGAAATTGTAACACACTACAAAGCCTGGATTCTGGAATACAAATGGAATTCTTTTTTATAGAAACCAGTTCTGTGATTGGCAGATAAATCGTTTTATTCTATAACATCACTTGTCTGTGTAAAACATTATTTGGTCTTACAAAATCAGTGAACACTGGCAGTCTGCTTTGCAATTACAACTTTGGAAATAGGTTTACATTTTATTGTGAAATGATGAGATTGCATCATTCCATTAATTAACCATGTTCACTTTTTTATTGTGCCATAAATACTGTTGAAAAGTTTTCCCTTCTGTGTCATATACACTCCCTCTCTTTAAACAGTCTTCTTTTTTTCCCCCTACTTACAGGCTTTAACATGGGCAGCACATCAGGGTCATAAAAATGTAGTTTTGAAGTTGCTTGAACTTGGAGCTAATAAAATGATACAAACCAAAGATGGAAAGACACCAAGTGAGATTGCAAAAAGAAATAAACATCTAGAGGTATCCTGTTATTAAACTAATTTTTCTTAGCCTATATTATTGTTTGTAAAACTTCTGTTTTGTTAGAACTCACTACTAAAATAATAGTATATCTGGCTATTATTAAATGTTTCAATGTGTAATTTTCTTCCAGCCAGGTAATGAAAACTTTATATTACTAGAATATTTATCTTTCACTAAATAAGAGGAATTTATAATGTGGTAATTTAAAAACTATATAAAGGGATAATAAAGTCTTATCTAGAAATAAAATTATCTAGAAATAAAATTGTAATAGACTTTAAATGTTTATTTAAACATTTCCAACTGGTTCCGGTTTTCAAAAATTAATTAGTGTATTGACAGTAAAATTTCAAAATTTGCACATGTAATTAAACTATTGTTTTAAAATTTTAATTAATACATATTAAACAATTTAAAAATTAAATCCTTTAAGCTACATTTACCTCTGTACATTTGACAAGGTATGTAATAAATTGATAACACGCTTGGGTATATGATTTACAATCATTCAGATCTTAAAGTCAGTAATAAATATTTGCCATACATTAAATTATTGATGTAAACTTTTGGTCTGAATATTAAAGCCTTCAGCCAAAGGTGTGTAATTTCTAAGCAAGGATCAAATATAGTACAACTGTAAATCTAAGTTATATAGTTCAAGATCTTCTAAAACTGAGTTTCTGAATTTGAAAACTTGTAACATTCCAAAGGTTCCATCATATAATACTCAGACCATGCCAGTTTTGTTGCATGTAAAATAACTTCCTCTATTTTTTTATTATTATTTTTTTTTGCGGTACGTGGGCCTCTCACTGTGTAGCCTCTCCCGTTGCGGAGCACAGGCTCCGGACGCGCAGGCTCAGCGGCCATGGCTCATGGGCCCAGCCGCTCCGCGGCATGTGGGATCCTCCCGGACCGGGGCACAAACCCGTGTCCCCTGCATTGGCAGGTGGACTCTCAACCACTGTGCCACCAGGGAAGCCCCACTTCCTCTATTTTTAAGCAGCCTATAAACATGCCTATCATTTTATAACTCAGATCTACATTTCCAAAATTATTCTAGTGTAAATGCTAATCACTGAAGCCCTGTGAAACTTTAAAAAGAAATTAACAGTTTTTCTACTAAGCTTTGGAAATTTGAAAACTTTTAATTAATATACTGCATCATTAAATTTAGGGTAGATGACAGTGAATTTGACATACTAAGAAATTTATGAACATCAAAGATTATTTTGAGTCATAAAGTGTTTCTTGAAGTGAGATTTGATTTTGTATCCTGGCTGATTATATGACTTAAACTTGGCTTGCTAAAAAGAACTAAGAAGTTTGAAAGCTAAGAAATTTCACATCTCTTTAAGGTGTACAGTTGAGATTTGTGTACCTTAGTCGTGCTTCTTACTCTCTCTATATAAAAATGTATTTAGGGCTTCCCTGGTGCCGCAGTGGTTGAGAGTCCGCCTGCCGATGCAGGGGACACAGGTTCGTGCCCCGGTCTGGGAAGATCCCACATGCCGCGGAGCGGCTGGGCCCGTGAGCCATGGCCGCTGAGCCTGCGCGTCCGGAGCCTGTGCTCCGCAACGGGAGAGGCCACAACAGTGAGAGGCCTGCATACCGCAAAAGAAAAAAAAAAAAGTATTTAAAATACTTAGTCTTTCTGATTCACTTACCAAAATGGAATTTTTCGTTTTGTTTTATATCTTGTTGAAAATATTATATTAATTACTATCTTGCTTTAATTTTTACTGTAACTTTTTTCAGATCTTCAACTTTCTTTCCTTGACTTTAAATCCTTGGGGAGGAAAGCTTCAACAGCTAACTAAAGAAGAGACTATTTGTAAACTATTGAGAACAGATTCTGATAAAGATCACATATTTAGGTAATGTAGCATGTTTCTGTTCAACACAATACCTATAAATGAGTAAAAATTGTGCATGTTTTTTATTACTTATAGTAAATGTGATGACTTATTTAAAATATATATTTTAAACTTTTACAAGCATTTAAAAATATTACTTAGAAATGTCTGAATTTTAAGTGCTTTGTTCTCCAGAATTTTAGAAAAATTTGATATACATGTACTAACAGTAATGAGAATAATTTTTTACTTTAAATAAAATATCAACAATACAATTTTTTTCTAAAAGGTTCTAAGATTATATTTTTGTTAGTGTTCAAACTAGATTGCAGCTTGCTCTCTAATTCTTTATAGCAGATTTCTGATTTTATAAGCTAAAAATAAAAAGACGTTTTTTCCCCTGAACACAGTTGTTCAGTACATGGCCACAGCATTATCCTCTACTTACGTACATTTAAAATAGTTAGTAAATTTTTACTTCCTACAATTAAAGAGATTTTCACGTACAGACCGCTCACAAGGAATACAGCTGACGCTTGAACAATTCCAGGGGTTAGGGGCGCTGACCCTGCCCTTGGAAAATCTGTATCCAAGGTTCCTCCATCTCTGCAGTTCCACATCTGCGGATTCAACTAACCACGATTGTGTAGTACTATAGTATTTACTATTGAAAAAACTCCATGTGTAAGTGGGTCTGCACAGTTCAAGCTGTGTTGTTTAGGCGTCAGTTGTATAAATACTGGCAAATATTTTCCTTCTTAGGAAAAATGAGCTTCATTTTACTATCACCATTTTCTCTGTTTACTTAAATCTTCACTCAGGAAACCTTTCTTATTCCTTTGTATAACATAGGTCTAGTGGCTAAATTTGCAAATATAGGCATACCTCAGAGATATCGGGGTTCAGTTCCAGACCACCACAATAAAGCAAATATCACAATAAAGTGAGTTACGCAAATTTAAAAGTTATGTTTACACCATACTGTAGTCTATTAAGTGTGCGATAGCATTCTGTCTACAAAAACAATGTACATATATTAATTAAAAAATACTTTATTGCTAAAAAATGGTAACCATCATCTGAGCCTTCAGCAAGTTGTAATAGCAACATCAAGAATCACCATAACAAATATAATAATGAAAAAGTTTGAAATATTTCAAGAATTACCGAAGTGTGACACAGATACACAAAGTGAGCAGATACCATTGGAGAAATGACACCAGTAGACTTAGTTGACATAGGGTTGTCACAAACCTTCAATTTGTAAAAAGGTCTGCAGATAAAGCAATAAAGCAAAGCACAGTAAAACGACATATGCCTGTATATTCTACATAGATGCATGCTTACTCATTCTTATTCTCATTTTCTCTCTGCATCATAAATATATATTTATTATTTGTGCACTGATAGTCTGTTCTGAAATTGACATTGCTATAAATATATATAGTTCATATACAGCATTTGGAGATCTGGAAATATTTTTACATGGTCTTGGACTTGAACATATGACAGATTTACTGAAGGTAAGATTTTGTTTAAGCTATGGTGAGTTATGTATGCATGTTTATTTGTTGGTTAACATAACATTAAATATTAATTCATAAGCATGCTTATGAAGGGGTGACAGATGTACTTTTCTCCATAACTTGTAGTATTGATACATCCCATTTTAAAATTACAAGCATTGTGAAAATTTATTATTATAGAAATTTACATAAATTAGAATCTGGCTTTTACCCACTGCCCAAAGCATCACAGAACTCCTTGTACATCTAAGCCCTTAGTCTGTTTTTGCAGTTGCTGATCTTTGTGTATAGAATATTAGAAGCATGATTTTAAACCAAACAAACCAGGTATCAGATTCTTGCTCTAATGATTATTAACTGAAATATGTTACTTAAATCTCCTTTTTTTTCATAAGGATGGTAATACCTAGTGTAGGATTGTCATAAATATTAAATTAGATCATATGTGAAGCACTGTTGTAGGTATTTTAGGCATGCATTATGGGATTTGAGCAGATGACAGTTATCAGCCATTTAGCTGATACTGCAGCAGTAAAGCACTATTTAAGACAGGCTCTCCTTAAGAATATGCACATTCATTTAGGCAGTTTAGAATAGGGTTTCATTGTACAATCGTGAAACTTCCTATTTGAGAAATATTCAGTAAAACCAAATTTTATTAATATTATACAATTATAAATTTTAAAAATTCATAAAACAATTTCTGTCAAATTTTATAGAGCTGTTTTCTTTTTATGTAAGCAAATATAAGTTGTAATACTTTTTTCTGAATCTGGGAAACCAGTTATGTTTATATTTTTTTTAGTAATTATACATATTATTATACTCATTACTATCTACCCAGTAGTTGAAAGTTTTTAGGCGGGTAGCATATAACTGATTAACTTATATGTACAGTTGCCTACTTCCCCTTCTACTATTTCATTTATATAGAAAGGTGGCATTTTTTTCTTTTCTACAG
The DNA here is from genome assembly GCF_949774975.1 of Lagenorhynchus albirostris. Classification (NCBI taxonomy): domain Eukaryota; kingdom Metazoa; phylum Chordata; class Mammalia; order Artiodactyla; family Delphinidae; genus Lagenorhynchus; species Lagenorhynchus albirostris. The sequence continues at coordinate 32,060,058 of NC_083102.1, forward strand.
GAAAGGGATATAACTTTAAGACATCTTTTGACCATGACGAAAGATGAGTTTACAAAGGTTAGTATCAATTTCAAAAACTCCAGACATTATCTTTCATATTTTTAATAGTTTGAATCCTTTTATTTTCTATTTAAAAAATCCTACAGCTATAGACTGTGAGTGATCTTTTGCTAGGTTCCTCATTAGATATGATTATGGATAACCATATCTAAAATCTTCCATTCCAATATTAAGTTGCCTTAGGAATATTTAAAGACTTACTTAAAAGCTTTTGCACAGCAAAGGAAACCGTAAACAAGATGAAAAGACAACCCTCAGAATGGGAGAAAATATTTGCAAATGAAGCAGCTGACCAAGGATTAATCTCCAAAATTTACAAGCAGCTCATGCAGCTCAATATGAAAAAAACAAACCAATCCAAAAATGGGCAGAAGACCTAAATAGACATTTCTCCAAAGAAGATATACAGATTGCCAACAAGCACATGAAAGGATGCTCAGCATCACTAATCATTAGAGAAATGCAAATCAAAACTACAATGACATATCAGCTCACACCGGTCAGAGTGGCCATCATCAAAAAATCTGTAAACAATAAATGCTGGAGAGGGTGTGGAGAAAAGGGAACTCTCTTGCACTGTTGGTGGGAATGTAAATTGATATAGCCACTATGGAGAACAGTATGGAGGTTCCTTAAAAAACTACAAATAGAACTACCATATGACCCAGCAATCCCACTACTGGGCATATACCCTGAGAAAACCATAATTCAAAGAGTCATGTACCAAAATGTTCATTGCAACTCTATCTACAATAGCCAGGAGATGGAAGCAACCTACGTGTGCATCGACAGATGAATGGATAAAGAAGATGTGGCACATATATACAATGGAATATTACTCAGCCATAAAAAGAAATGAAATTGAGTTATTTGTGGTGAGGTGGATGGACCTAGAGTCTGTCATACAGAGTGAAGTAAGTCAGAAAGAGAAAAACAAATACCATATGCTAACACATATATATGGAATCTAAAAAAAAAAATGGTTATGAAGAACCTAGGGGCAGGATGGGAATAAAGACACAGACCTACTAGAGAATGGACTTGAGGACATAGGGAGGGGGAAGGGTAAGCTGGAACAAAGTGAGAGAGTGGCATGGACATACATACACTACCAGATGTAAAATAGATAGCTAGTGGGAAGCAGCCACATAGCACAAGGAGATCAGCTCAGTGCTTTGTGACCACCTAGAGGGTTGGGATAGGGAGGGTGGGAGGGAGGGAGACCCAAGAGGGAAGAGATATGGGGACATATGTATATGTACAACTGATTCACTTTGTTATAAAGCAGAAACTAACACACCATTGTAAAGCAATACACTCCAATAAAGATGTTAAAAAAAAAGAATAAAGACTTAGAGTTGTTTTTTTTCATTCAGATTAGTTATGACATCTCAACTAAAACTGGTGGTTTATTTCTAAACATGAAATAGATCTGTAAAACAGTATAAAACAGGTTACTTAGAAATATGATGTGGTTTTTTGTACATGTGGGTATAAACGTGTTCTTCAAATACTGCCTTTTGCTAGGTTCTCAAAATGACCAAGACTTATTATTTTGCTAATGAGTAGTATTAAGTAACAATTTGAAAATAGCTGTGGGAAATATCAGAGATACTTTAATAAGTAGGATACATAAAAAGGAATGATCTTCCTGTATGAGCACATTGGAAACTTGAAATCTTTACCATCACTGAAAATCAAACCATACTACTACTTAGCTAAATCCAGGATAGAAAATTTAGTTAATTCTAAAGGTAGAACATAGACAAAAAGAAGACTTAATTCTCACTTAATCAGTGATAACATTTTAAATAATATTTTGAAGGGAAAATTGTTTTACTCTGGTTTTCTGGAAACATTATATATTAAAATCTAGTAATTTGTTTTTAGAATCCATCACAATTGTTATATAATGCAAAAAATTGACTATAGTCACTATATATCTAAATATTTTAGTGATGTAACCTAGTCAGTCCAGTTACAAGCAAACTTGTATATTTTTCAGTATGGTTTTATTCCAATATGTATCTATTTTTTTCAAGATGTTAATTAATCAAGTAGAAAACTTCTTCAGTAATTTTGTATATTGTTCAAGTATGACTACCTTATTGTACTTTAAAATCATTTCTACTTAGAATGGAATTACCAGTAGAGATCAGCAGAAAATTATGGCTGCTCTTAAAGAACTAGAGGTAGAAGAGATAAAATTTGGAGAATTACCTGAAGTGGCAAAGTTGGAAATCAGGTAAAATTAACCTACTGGTTTACATTAATATGTTTAGAACCAACTTTCTTTTTTAATTGAATTTTGATAATGTCCAAGTTATTTTACTTAATACCATCATTTTGGCAGGGATATGGATAGTTCATTTTGCGATATATTGTGTTCTGAAGTAGAAATTACTTTATAAAGTCAGTTTTTACCAAGAAGCAAAACTAATGCATCTTCTTAACTCACATAGAAATATTTTTGTTGTGTTTTTCCATTGCATTTTGTTAAATGAGTTAATTAAAAGATCCCATGCTTTTCATAGTGTAGCTCTTACTCTCTTTAAATCTTTATATAAATGTCAGATTGAAGATTCAGAGGGTAATATTTTTGCTTAGGGCAATAAGAAAGCATTTCTCATGTACTCAGCTCTATTTTCAGCCTTATTCTTTATGAAATTATGTTATCAATATATAAAGTTCATTTCAATATTATAAACTTGTCAAACACTGATTAGTAGCAATATTAGTAATCTAAAATTTATTTTGAAAATAATGGTATTTGTTTTTTTAAACATATTGTGGAACAGTAAATGATTTTTTTAACTTTATTTGAAATAATTTTAGATTCACAAGAAATTGCAGAGACGTACAGAAAGGTTCTATGTACCCTTCATCCAGTGTCACCCAGCATACCCAGTTATCTTGCATAACTATAGTACAATATCAAAACCAGAAACTGACATTTTTCTGGTTTATATTTCATTAGTTATACACGTGCTCATTTGTGTGTGTGTGTGTGCGTGTGTATAGCTCTATGCAATTTTGTCATGTGTGTAGCTTCTCATAACCACTGCCACAATCAATATACTTACCATACCATCACCACAATGCTACCACATACTACCCCTTCATAGCTCCCACCACCCCTCCCCCATCCCTAAAACTAGCAATCGATAATTTGTTATCCATCTTTAAAATGATGTTATTTCATGAATGTTACATAAATGCAATCATACAGTACGTATCCATTTTTGATTGGCTTTATTCAGTCAGCCCAATTTCCTTGAAGTTCATCCAAGTCTATAAAATATAATACTTACAAGTGCAGTAGTATAGTGTAGCCTGCCTAACACTAACATTGCAACTATGAGAAACATTAATTAAACATAGGAATAATAAGTTTCCACACCATTTTAAAATTTAGATAAGTCTTCTAGGGGATAATTTAGATGATCCAGATTTCTTTAAAAATGTTATTGCAAAATTATTTCCCTTTCTCTAACTGTATCTCCTTTTAACAAGATGATCTATATTCAAAATAATGCCTCATCATTGTTTCAAAATAACATTGCATCTCTTAAATATTTAAGTACATTGTAAAGGATTTCAGTTGTGAGGACTTAAATCAGCAAACTTTGAATCTCTTTGTTCATTTTCTTTACTTTCTAATTTATTGCTTCTATGAAGGAATATTCTGAGTTCTACATTACTGAATTGCAAATTAAATTTTTTAATATAACTTATTTGTATGATATCAGAGTTAGCTCTATGAATTTTCATTGTTGAGATTTAATAGACTTAAAGAATGTACAGAATCCTGAATGGTTCACTTATTAAAACTGCTGAATTTTTTAAAAAATAAAACTGGCGGACATATATTTCAGGAATTTGACCTTGTTATTAAATCACAGACTTTGTTTACATGCTGTTATGGAAAAGGTTTTACTTCCCATTTGTTCAAAGTCATTCTTTAAAGAAGAAATTAGTCATTAAGTCATAAGAAAACTAACAGCAGGAAAAGTTGAACTGATTGATTATAATCTTCTGGTAATGTGACTTCAGCAATTTAGCTACTGATTTATTTTAAGATACTTTTCTTCTATGTGTTCAGTTTTATAAAATAGTCTGTTACAGGAACACACATGCACAGTACATTTACTTTTTTCTACAGTTGGCCTTAGTATGTTTTCAGAATTAGAGAATGCAATCTAAAAATACTAATAACCATTTCATTACTACTTTGAGATATTTTGAACACAAATATTAAGTTTCACCCATGTCTTGACATTTTCAGCAGTTTCTGCCCAGACCTTTTTTCTGAGCCTTTTTGATACCTACTTAAATGTATCAAAAGCATCTCAAAATTATGTCTACTTAGGAAATGATTTCTCCTCCAAAAAAATTTGTATAGATGCAAATTTTCACACAAAAAATACATTGTTCACATCTATTATAAATATTCATCTAATATAAACTTGGAAACTCTAAATATTTAAGGTGAATGGTTGGATTATATTACATCAGTATAATTATTTTATTCTGTTGTTTAAATTATTTTGAGATTTAATGTCATGGAAAAATATTCATAATAATATAAAAGGCAATATAAAACGGAGTGTGAGGTATAATGCCAGTTGTATATATTCATATGAAAAATACTAGAAGAAAATGTGTACTATAAGAAAATATTCTGTAAGAAAATATTACCAGTCATTATCTTTGGGTGATAAAAGTATTGGTAATTTTAGATTTTTCCAGATAGTCTACAGTGAGCACATAGTACTTCTGTTTGGAGTACCTTTATTTAAAGTATAAATTTTATCCTAATACTTAACTTCACATTTTTAAAATATGGCCTGTTGTTTCAGTCAACTTACACTTAGTTGTGCTGCAGTAACTAATAACTTCTGACTCTAAATAACTTACAGAAACAAAGTTTATTTCTTGATCGCCTATATCATGGATCAGGTGCAGTGAATCTCCTCCTCATTATTCTGAAAACAGGCTGGAGAAATAGCCCCACCTCGAACTGTTCAAAAGTTACATAGTCACTTCCAGTCATATTTTATTTGCCAAAGCAAGTCATATGGCCAAGCCTCTTGTAATCCTCTGGCAGAGAGAGACCTGGTAGTATTTGGCTCAGTAGAAAAGACATGACAATTTGATCAAATAATATAGTCTACCATACGTATGCCATATCTGCTTATTTTGAAATCCTTAAATAAGTACAAAATTATCAGGGCTGCCATGTAAAGGTATGTAGGTTGTACAGCTGTGGGGTGGGGGCTGGGCAGCCAGTCACACAGTGTATGATGAAAGGCACATTTTTGAGTTGTGTTTTTTATAATTTGCCTATCCATATTCAGTGGCCCTGAAAATTATACATCACAAGAAAGGTGTATATTTTCCTTTCATCCATTAAGATTATGTAATTTTGTTAATAATAGTATTTGCTTATTTGAACTGAGTTGTTAACTTAGTCTTCCTTGAGAATAAGAGCTTATAAGTTTATATTCCACATATATATGTGTGCTTTGACTATCTAGAATAACATACCTGCTATCATTTTGAATGACAGTTCTCAATGGATCTTAATTTCCTTAAGAATCATTACATAAAAAATATATAGGGCATTAATGAATTACTTATTCAAGTACTTATTTTTTCATTGATAATAAATAAAATTTGAGTAAAGAGCACTAAAATATAAGTTTTAAGTATACCTTATATAAACACTACATGGAAACAGAAAAATTAATACAAGTAATGACTGCTGTTGTTTCGACAGAAAAATATGTTCAAGTTCTGTTCTTTCTTGAGCAAAAAGCAGAAAGAAAATTAATAAAGAAGAATTATATTTATTTGGAAATGTTTTTATAAATACCACTTTTGCTAGATAGAACAAGAGCTTATCTAAATTTTTTTATTTCAATTTGCTTTTATAAAGCAGTCATCAGATACTTTTCATAGTTGGTGACTTGATTATATATATATTATATTTGTAAAGTTTAAAGTCTTTATTTTGTATAAACTGTTTATTTTTCAATCTAATAGCTAAGAAAAAAGATTTCTTTTAAATTAAAATACTATATAAAAGTCGTGTCTTAGAGAAAAGTTTGCTATTAAGGTTCATTAGAGGTTGTCCTTGCTTGCTTTTTATAATCTTTCCTCCTAGAAACAGCATGAAAGAAACTTTGTACAGTGTATAGTCAAAACTTCTACCTATAAGAATTTCATTTGGACTCAGAAGTAGCTTTTAGTCCCATTGTATTAGTTTTTGTGTGAATTTTTATTGTAATAGATACTGCTAAATAACTCTCCAGAAAGGTCATCTCACAAATTTGTCAACTCTTAATACTAATGATCTACCTAATTTTTGTCATTCCACTAGAATATAACGTCTTATTTTAATCCCATGTTTATTATCCATTTAAAATTTTCTTTTTTCTTTTCCTCTGAGTTACCTATTCTTATCCTTGGTCCCCTTTTCTATTTGGCTGTGTTAGTTTCTTTGTAGCTTTCACAATAAATTGGCTTCTGTCTTTGAAACTAATCTAGTCATCAGTATCTCTTCATTGTCTGAATCATTGGACTAATCCTAATTATTTAACATGCTTGACTTTTTTCCTCCATCTTGAATCTATTCCCTTCAATACCTTTCATAACAGACCTTAACTCCTGATTTTCTTTTTCTCAGGCTACTTTTCCTTTGATAGCTTTTTTCTTCTACCCCTATCAACTCTCCCCTCTTCACAATATGTATCTTTTTTCTTTGTGGTCCTCTCCATGACCATTGTTTTGATTTCTACTGGTGACCAAAATTATAGACATTTCTGATACTTCTGTGGTTTGTGCCTATATTCATAATTGCAGGAAAGACTGAAATTCTGTTAGAGGTTAGTGAAAATAAACATGTAATTTTTCCCCATGTAAGTTCATCAACTCCCCGAATTCTGTGTAGCCTCATGAGGCTGTGGACCCCAGGATAAGTACCTACAAGACTGACATTTCTACTTGCCACCTACATGTCTCATATCATTGTCATCATCATCATTATTAAGTTTGTTTAAATGCTATATATATACTAGACAGAATGCTAGGTGCTTTTCACATTGTTACCTCCTTCAGTCCTCCTGACACTCCTTTTACCTCAGTTCTACAGATACGGAAATATTTGGCTGAAGATTAGGTTTGCCCAAGATCATAAAGCTGTGGAAGCTGAATTCAGACTCAGGTCTTCCTGACACTAGAGACTGTGTTCTTAATTATTATGCTATATTGCTTTCTCTTCACCCCACTTCTTTCTCCACCACCCGCCCCCAAATTCACTTCCCTGCTTGGTAGTGCCATCTTCCACTGCAACCAAAGAACTTAGAATAACCCTAGACCTTTCCTTTTCTTTTACGTGCAATCCATCACCAACTTCTTCAGTTTATTCTCCTAAACATTTCTTAAACTAGTCTCCTAATTATTCTATTTCCACTTTTTGTTTTCCTTTAATCCACACCACTCCCCAAATAAACTTTCTCGTACGAAAATCTGATTTTCTACTTTCCTGTTTAAAATTCTTTAGTAACTGTACATTATCCAAAAGATAATATTCCATTCCTTAGCATGTCACGAAAGTTCCTTAAACAAGTGATCCTGTACAGCCTCCTTTCTTACGACTTTCCCATAATTGTGCTTTAGTTATACCTTGGAGACCTACTACCCCTGTTCTTTCGCACCTGCTATTCTCTCCGTCCAGAATCTCTTTTCTTCCTTACCTACCTGACAAACTTATTTTTAAGCTCCAGACTCAGTTCAAGTATGAACTCTATGAAGCATAACTAAATCCCTATTCCCATTATACTAGATTCATTATGTCTGAGTTTTAGATGTCTCAACTATAAACTACTGTTAATAACATCTACCTTACAGGAGATGTTGGGAAGAATTTAAAAAATAATAAATGTAAAATAACTAGTGCAGTGCCTTCACATAATAGACATTCAAATATTGGCACTTTTATGTTCCTTCTTCATATGTCCCTGTGAATAACAATGTTATAATTCTATGTCTGCTTCTCATCCTGAACTTTGAGATCCTCAAGATTGGATGCTTGGTTTTCTTTGTATGCTCAAAGTCTGTTTCAGTTGCTAATACAAAGTAACTATTCTACAAATATTTTTTTAAAGAATCTAATAAATGTTATGACTAGACATCGAATAACTAGCCAAGTAAAATGGAGTAAATTGTTCATATTAGTGATTCCTTTTTATTTCCTCTCTTTAGTGGTGATGAGTTCCTCAACTTTCTTCTGAAATTAAACAAACAGTGTGGCCATTTAATAACAGCTGTACAGAACATTATTACTGAGTTGCCTGTAAATTCTCAGAAGGTATTCTACAAGTTATTAAATGAAGTAAAGTATGAATGCTGGAGAACATTCCAGATAAGTTAATGATAACTCAGTAAACTGTAATGATCTGGTAAAACTGTGTCCTCTGTAAAATCACCTAAGATCTAAATAAGTCAATTTATTTAATATTACTTTTTTATACCAATTAATTGAAAAACTTTGTGTTCTAGCCCTCAAGAAAAGGAAAATGAGTCAGACCAAAAGTTAAACTGATCTGTGTATTGAACTTACCATTTGTTCTTAAAGGGAATTTAATTGTTTAAAATATAAAGTGACAGGAGACCCAAGTGAAAGTTGAAACAAAACAGTGTGTTGAGTGTTATTAAAAACCATTTCAATATAAGGATTTTTTAATGAAGGAAATTTTAAATAGAGAAAGTGTAAGTGACCTGTAAAAGCAAACTTGTAAAGTTTTTCATGTGATTTGGTTTTAGCTATTTGCATATAGTGAAAAATATTTAATGCACTTGTTTTCCTATGAGTTTTATATAACACTAATATGGGAATCATGTCATTCTTCAAACCTTCATGACTTTATTCACCATAAATATTTTTATTACTAATATTAGTCTCCATGGTGATATATATATATATTTAATAAATGCATTCAGGAAACTGATTTGACTATTTATATAAAAATACTGAGTTCTTTTGGTGTCAGGATTTATCCTGAATAAAAAAGTGCTTTTCAGTTATGTAATTTAATTTAATATTTGATACTGTTGTATACTTTTTGTGGATATAAAGTTGTGAAAAGTTGCTTTCCATTCTTTAAAATGTAACTTTTGAAAATATTAACAGATAGTACTAGAATGGGCTTCTCCCCGGAATTTTACTTCAGTTTGTGAAGAACTGGTTAGTAATGTTGAAGACTTGAGTGAAGAGGTCTGCAAACTAAAAGACTTAATTCAGAAGGTATTTAAATATTTAAAATTAAAAAGGGGGAAGATTATTTACAGCATAATATGTTAGACAATGAAGCAGTTCTGACGAGCAACTTAAGCTCCCACTAGACAGGTGGAGAAAGGACAGTTTTCAAAGGAAGAAATATACATAGGAAACAAACTTTGTTGGTCATTAATGAAATGCATACTGAAAGAACAGTGATATATCATTTTCATCCTATAAATTATCAGGGAATGTATTACCCTACCCATTACTGGTTATAGTTCATCAAACATAGTATTTTCATGTGAGACTGATGTCTAAACCACTTTCAAAAACAGTTTGGCAAGATGTGGCAAGGACCATAAAAATATTTGTATCTTTAATAGTACTAGTTTAATGATTCCAAAATTATATGTACGTAAATGTCCTATACGAGAATGATTTAATAAATTATGGTATAACCGTTTCTTATAATGATATACAGCCAGTTGAAAAATATAATGAAAAGAATATATCAACTTGTTAAAGAAGTTCTATTTCTAATTTTTATTTACATATATAAATGTGAATATAAAAAAACTACCAAAGATGAAATGTTATTAGCTCTGTTAATGAGGTAGGGTTGTGGATAAAATATTCCTTCTATTTTCTAGACTTTTTTTTTGGCTGCATTGGGTCTTTGTTGGGGCACACGGGCTTTCTTTAGTTGCGACAAGTGGGGGCTCCTCTTCGTTCTGGTGCACGGGCGTCTCATTGTGGTGGCTTCTCTTGTTGCGGAGCACGGGCTCTAGGTGCGTGGGCTTCAATAGTTGTGGCACATGGATTTAGTTGCTCTGCATCATGTGGGATCTTCCCCAGACCAGGGCTCGAACCTGTGTCCCCTGCATTGGCAGGTGGATTCTTAACCACTGCGCCACCAGGGAAGCCCCTTCTAGACTTTTTATGGTATCTTTTATAATTTAACTTTTTAAAAGAGTATGGGTTTTTGGTTCTTGTTCCTATACTCATATAGAAGTATGTATTTTGGTTTAAGGACAGGTGATTTTTTTCCCCCTTTAAGAAAACTGACTATAACAAAACCTAAGCTGCTAAAATAGAGAACTCTGTTGAAGGTAGATAATAAAGGGCAACACTTTCACTTGACTAAAGAACTCATTTCTGAGTCTCCACGTCTAATAAATATATTTGATATCGATAAAGTTTTTGTGAAATATCTGATGTGAACATTAGATTATGCGTTAAATTTTTATAGCATCAACCCATGTCATTTAATATTTTCATTAGTATTTTATCAAAAAAGTTATTTTCCTCAAAATAAACTTTATACATGTTCCAGGCAATTTGTCATTCTAGCTATTAACATGTTCAGTCAAAAGGAGTCTTTTTTAAAAATGAGCAGAAAATTGTGAAGCAAATTCTACAAAATTATAGGGGGATAAAGACATTTAAAATAGGACAAATGAGCAATATATTTCACATTTTTTGTAGATGATAACTCCTTTCCAGAGAAAGGCATCTTAGAAGTTGTATTATCTCTGACATTTATTCATTCAACAAACCTAAGGGTGCCTCCTGTATGTCAGGCAACTGTGCTACACATTAGTTTCCTAATTATTCTCTCTACTTCCACTTTGTGTTCCTTTAATACACAGCACTCCCCAAATGAACTTTCTCATGCAAAACTATGATTTTATACTTTCTGAACTTGCTGACAACACGAAAATTATAGCACCATTCATCTTCACTATATCTATCATCTAGAAGAATTGAAGGGAAATGGTATTGATTTTACTTATTAGCATGGTGTTTTTCATGGGGATGCAAGAGAAATTTGGAAGGATTTGTGTAAAGATACTTCCTGCAAAGCATCAACCTTTAATGTTTAGTGTAAGAAATTCCCTAAGACATCTTTGTCTCAGGATTGGTAATTATTTGTTTTCTCCAAGATGAACTAAAAACATCTGGGGAGGTGGGGTGGAAGATTAAGATGAAATTAGAGAGAGCACCCAGATTTTTCTTAAAGGGATGAAATTAAGAAACACTGCTTTCGGAGTGTAACTTTGACTTGAAAACATGAACAATTCAATCAGGTACCATAATATTTATTTTAATAAAAAGAGAAAATTTTCAGCTTTCTTTAGCTAAATGGAAGGTTGTTTTTCTTTGGTCTTTTCTACCTTGAATCTATACATTTCTGTGTAAGGACTGGCCTTGAAAACATATTCATTGGTTCATAATAACAGCAGATATAGTTCTTTGGGCAGGAACGTCTTAATTTTGGAGCAAGCCTGTGCATTGGGTTTTCTTTGGATTAGGCTTAAACAAGTAATAATCACCAAATAAGATATTATTTAGAGAACTATGAGGCTTCCAGATTTGGGAGTATGCTATCATGCCTGTTAAGCTTATGATATTTTAGAGTTTACCAATAATAACAGAAGGGATTTTTTAAAAGAAACATATGAGCTATCATAGATAAGTATATGGAGGTAACAAAGAGAGAGGGTGGGAGAGGTCAAGGCCAGACTCTAACACCACATCATTCTCTTTCAAACCAACACACTGACAGGCTCCTGTCAGAAAGGGTCATTCTAAGTAATTGGTTAATAAAAGGAATGACTGTCTCAGGATTCAGTAAATGGAGCATCAGTGTCAAAAAGGAATCTGTTGCTGAATGAAGCCATTTGGAAGTTAGACCAAGAATACAGTATTAATGAGATTGGCATTGAAGTCCATCTTCTACTATAAATTTGAAATTAATTTTGCAGGGTTTTTTAATTAAATATTTACACTGTAGATTTGAGAAGTAGTTATTTTTGCTAATGTTGAACGTATGTCACCACTCCAGCACAGGATGTTTCTAGTAAATATCACTCTGTAAATGTGCCTGATTCTTTTTATCTTTCAAGGATCTTTTGGTTTCTGCTCATTCTCCCTCTTCTGCCTCTCCCCAGCAACTATCTCCTCCCTCTCCCTCCCCCCTCCCCCCTCTCTCTCTCTCTCTCTCTCTCTCTCTCTCTCTCTCTCTCTCTCTCACACACACACACACACACACACACACACACACACACACACACACACACACACACACACACACGAGTTGAGAGGCCTTCTTTAGCAAGAAAGTTCTATGTATAGGAATTTAGAAACTGACTGGGTCATGTACTTTCATTGTTGAGACGTGCAAAAAGAACCACTGAAATTTTTGTTAACATTTGTTCCTGCGAATATATTTAAATAAAGGATTATACTTCTAGTATTAGCATCGAATCTTCTAGTTTCTGTTGAATTTCATGTACTGTAGGTATGCCATAACAATACCTTTTTTAATAAGGTTCACTTTTTTTGTAAGAAATCAGTTGATATTTAATACAAAGGGAAAAACGACTGTCGTTCCTTATAGGTAGAAATAGAAACTTTAACATTAAAGGAACTTTATCTCCTGACATAAAAACATGTTTTTAAAATGTAATAATCTATAGAAGCATTTATTTTTAATGTAAAACTAATAGTCTACTACAGTGGGATCCTGGTTGAAAGAAAGACTGTCTTTTAAGATTTTGAATCTTTACTTTAAATCTTCCACGGGAATCTTGCATTTAGGCTACATCTAAATCAAGTAATTAACATGGATATTTTGATATTTTTTAAAATCAAAGATATTTTTATTTTCACTGTACTGCACATTAACTTTTTCATTTTTCCCATACTAAACATTAGTTGCAAAATGAACGAGAAGATGATCCAACTCGTATACCGTTAACGGGAGAAGTATCTACATGGAATAGTAGACTTTTGAAGAGGACGGCTATCACCGTATGCGGATTTGGGTTTCTTCTTTTCATTTGCAAGCTAACTTTTCAGAGAAAATAACCCTAATATTTGTTTTGAGTAATTATGTATATCTTATTCACATTACCTAAAAATGTTGCTTTTAACTGTTTGTGGCACAGTATAACTACATTCTTAGCCAACACTCCATAGGAAAAATTATGATAGCTTACTGCAGAATGTTTTTCTTTAGAAAGTGGTTTGTCAGTTTGAGTTGACAATATAATTTGTTATATTTTTATGTTAACTTTGATCAAGCAGTAAATTATAAGTGATTCTTAAGTTTGATCCTATCCTATGACTCTAATAAATAACATTTAAAATAAATAAAAGTTTTATCTAATATTCTTTGACATTTATAAAAGTGTGTTCATTTGTCACAGTGAATCTTACACTATTTGTAAAGTGTTCATAAATTAGGAGCTTTCTTTTAGTTCTTATTTTTCCCTTCCATTATTATGTAATAAGGAATTTCTTATTTAGTTTTTTTAGTTATATATCATTATAAGGAAATTATTAACTTGAGAGTAGTTTAGAGAATGCAAAGTATAAAGATAAAATGTAAAATTTTTGAATTATGGATTAAAACCTAGGGAAAATATTTTAAATGTAAATTTTAAAAAGCAGAAAATTCAGAGAGTAGTGTGGAAAGCCTAAAGCACATTAGAATTTTTTATATAATGTACTTTTGGGAACATATGACATGTACCATGTGTAACATTCTTGAGGATGGTATGAAAGTGAATGGCATTTGGCGTATAATTTCTCATACCAATCTAAAGAAGTAATGCACGATTTCTTTGTGGGGCTTTTTTTTTCAAAATCAAAATAATAATATTCAGATTTTAAAAGTGAGGTTAATAAAAAGGCAGGCCTAATTTAGCAGGCAATATAGTAGTTAAATCTTGCTTGACGTAGTACCGTACCTAGAACAGATGCAGTTGATCTACAACTGGGATAACAGTGCTTTTAGCAGGGCTCTTTTTGACTGTCTCTTTCTAATCTCTCCGATAGGCTGTCTGCCTCATTTGGTATTATACCCAACCCTTAGGCTCCACTAATTACTGGTTGATTGCTCTACTGTTTTGACATGTCCTGGGGCATGAATTGCTCAGCAGTCTCATAGAATTAAATTTGGACAGGGGTAATTTTTGAGGCCAGCTTTTGAGGCTTATTCTGATCAGGGAAGGGTCCTTCTCAGCTGTCTCTTGCCCTGGTTCTCTCTGGTGAACTAGCTGGCCTAGTTCACCTTAGAGGAGCTGTTGTCTTCAGGAGTGCCCTTAGGCTTGATTTTCTCCACATTCTCTTTCAAATGAAGTCAGTTCCTTTGCGGAGAACTCTGAAACTCTCTTTCTTATGGACTGCTTCTCCCCCCTGGACAAAATCTCTGAGCCACTCCTCTGAGTGCTGGGTGGGGCAGTAGCCTCTGGTCTTCTGCGTTTGCTTCTTACAGTTCTGCCCTATAAGTGAGCTGGCGAAAGGCAGATCGCGGCCTTAGTGTTCTGGCCTGCCATTCCTGGGGTAGAGTTCTCATCCTGTGAGGCTCAACGGAAGGAGAGAGCCCTCAACCTCTCAGCCACACTCATCAGAATTTAGCTGCTCAAGCTTGGAGTTGGAGGGCATTAGAAAAGCTGGAGGATTGCCCTTCAGATGAGATATGGTAACTCTTATTTGGGAGCTGAGGGGAGAGGGAGCCCCATCTTCTTGGCCACATCCACCCAGAGCTTTTGGAGCTTTTGCTAAACTGAGATGACTTGGGGTTGCCGGGAGGCAGGTCGTAAGGGAGAGATTGGATCAGTGGCTCAGTGTTCTGAGTTTTAGTAGGTTTTCTTGAATAAATGTTTTTTCATTTGTTCTGAGCCCTTAGGACTCTGCAAAGACTTTAAAGTGCCAATAAAAACGTTATACTGGACGTACGTGACACATTTGTTCGTTATTAGAGGAACTAATTCAAAACTATTTGAGCAACGTTCTATTATATTCCTCTACCTGTAAATTCAGATTATCTTATCAATATTCTACACAAAATGAACAAATTTTTATATTGCATAACTTGGAGAGAGAGTAAATAAAATGACATTTTCAGAAGTGTCACCATCTCTGGACTTATCTCTGTAAGGCAGTATTATTCACGTTTCTCTTCCCAACTGATCTTTCATAATTGTTTCCATGAATTTTCTTCCTTCCTGGAATCGTTCTAACACTTTAATCTTCTGTATTTTCTTTCCTTTTGAAGTCCATGTCTGCTGTGACGTGCTCCCTCTTCCCTCTCAACCCCTAACCTTCACTTTTCTGTTGACAGATAAAGCAGAAGGTAGCCCAGGTTCCTAGCCCTGTCACATTATCTTGTACCTTGTCCGAGTCTTGGTTTCCTCATCTGTATAATAGATTCTAAAGACTAAATGAATCAGAACAATGCCTCCTTGTTAATAGGTCCAATTTGGAGTTCTGAAATTAGAACTAAATCTTAGGGGCTTTATGTAAGAGAATCAATGCTTCCTAGACAAAGTGAACCCCTCATAAGTGGTTTTGCTTTTTGAGCTCACATCCAGAGATCTGATATGAGAATTGATCTTAACATTTGGTTGTTGCCAATATTTTATAATATTTTGGGGAAAATTACTAGTAATTACATTTCAATTCATTAAATAATTACTGACTGCTTAGTATGTGTAAAACAATACACCCATACATTACATATTTTATATGAGATCAGAAAACCTAAATATGTTTGCTATTATTAAGAGAGACATTGAGGTTACTGTTGTTTTATGGATGTTTTACAAACCCACTTTGTAAAACTGCTTCATAGGAAAGGGTGTGGTTGAGCGTTTTGTTTTGTTTTGAATTTCCACAGTTGAGAATGTGGTGTGATAGACTTATCTTTCCTTATGGGAGAAGGGCTCAACCTCAATCAATGCCTTCCTGCAAAAAACAGCTACAGAGGGAAAATCGGTGAAGTCCCAGCATGTGAAATCTTTTAGAAGAGATTTAGACTAGATTTAAAGTAAGTTTCTATTCATTGTGGATTCAAGGTACATTAGTGCTAAACCAATTTTTGGAGTTGCATATGTACAATTTCCCCTGCCCTCAGTGTAAGGTATTAAAATAAGACACCTAGAATCTTCAATAGTAATACTATTAACTATCCAGTTAGTGGTAATATAACAATTAACTGTAGTTAGTGGTAGAACTAAAATAGTGGCAATATTACATTAACCCTGTGGCGAATGAAAATTGGACTTAAAATGTAGAAACGAAAGATTAGAGTTATTACGCAAATTTCTTCAGTTTCTAGATAAAACAGGAATAGCATCATAGAATGAAAGAAAAATTGTGGATTTTGTTTCCTGAAGTATATGCTGTTATGTGGCTCCCAGATCTCCCTTTAGGAGTAAATAACTTATTCCCACAGCTGCTGGGAATGTAGCTAGCAGAAAGTCCTCTTCAGGAGTTTTCTCTGCTAAAGAAAGATGTATTCCCAAAAGCATGTCCTACTCCCAGGAATGACTAATCAACATAGGGGTTTAAAGGTCCCAATTTCAAAGGCCCTCATCCCAAACCAAGATAACTCTGAAGGACCGTCCCCCTTTCAGAGCTCCCGGTGAGGCTGGCCAAGGCTTTCATTAAGAGTGTATCACAGCCCATCTTCTCCCTCTGTCCAGTGCTGCTGCTTTCCCTTCCCTTGCACAGGTGTTGCTCTCCAGAGCCCTTCCTAATGAATGTCCTGTATGCTAATCTTCACCTCAGCATTCACTTTCCAGGGAACCCAATTTTGTCACTGACCAGCAGAGCCTTGCATAAGTCATGAAATATATGATCATTATTAATAATTATCTTCTCCAGAACTTAAGTTTCCTAATCCGAAAAATAAAGATCATCCTGAACTAGGGTTGTTGTTGGAGTGTTAAATGGAGTAACATACAAGTGGTTGTAGAGTTTTATAACTAATGCAGACTTGTGGCCAAACAGACATGAGTTCCAGTTTCAATTCTGCCTCTTACTAGCCATGCAACTTTTAGAACACTACCAAAGGTCTCCAAGTCTCTGGCTATAACATGCATGTAACAGTAATAATCAGACTAAAAATACTGCATTAATTCAGCATTTATTCTCATCTATAACAAGAATAACAGTAATAATCAGACTTAAAATCATTGCTTTAATTTGGCATTTACTGTGCCAGTCATTCAGATAATTTTTAAAAACCTATATTTTAATAAATATATTAAATTAAACCTATAAGGTTGTTGTAAAGATTAAGTGAACTAAGGCAATATAGTTTTCTCCAATGTGTGTGTTTATAGCATACATTAATAAACGGTAGCCAGTATAATTTCTGCTGTTATAATTGATCATAAAGCATTTATTACACTGACTTGCACCAAAAATCAGATTTTTATAATTGCCAGGACCATATTTTTGTTCGAGAGAAATATTTCCTATCATTTAGTGACATAGAATTAAAAATACTTAAATCATCTAAGCTAACACAGATATATTCACAATCCACAAGACAACAGTTAATAGGCCAAGCAGATAATAAATTATCTGAGAAGACTCCCTCTATTTCCCCTCTGCCTTTTTAACAGGTGGTACTATACTCAAAAGCAGAAACCATTTGTCTATAAAACCAAGTTTATTGAACCCTCTTGTGATGATGGTGAGAGCTAGAGTCTGCATCCTTATTGTTCCATAGGTGAGGACTGGTGGTGGTGTGAGGAGTGTGTAATTCAATCCCGGTCAGACAGTCAGCTTGATAATGACACCCTAATACACTTTCACTCCTCAAGCCACAGAGAGGACCTCTTCTCCCTGAAATGTTTTATACACCATGAGGGCTCCAGTCTATCCACCTGAGAGGTACACATTTTCTCAGCTTTTTATTTATTAACTTCGCTTGATTTTTAAAATATTTACCCTTTATGTCTACTTGAAAACGAATAATAAAGACATGGTAAAATCTGGGCTAACTGAATTGATAAATAACATTAAATGATTCCATTTTAAGCACAGATATGGGGCTATTACCAAACACCTGAAAGCCATAAGATGGAGCCCCACACTAAGAACGGTGCAAGAACCCTCCTTGTATAGATCCTGGAGCAGGTGCACCAGCTCTGGATGTGAGAAAAAGAAACCCATCTTTTATTAAACCACTGTGTGGATTTTCTGTTAATGGTGCCAAAGGCATTCCCAAATAATACAGGGTTATGCCTGTGTTGCCTCATTCTGCAATTTGCTTTTTCCATCAGTATTTCAGATGCATCCACGTTAAAAAGTAAAGATGTAATTAATTCCTTTAAACTGCTCTATAGTATTCCATCATATGTCCATCCCACATTTTCTACTTGTTCCCCTACTGATAAAATTTTGAGTTATATCTAACTTATTCTTCTCAACAGTACTGTACTGTACATACTTGTACATGTGTCCCTGTGTAAATATGACAAAGTTTCTTTAACTACATTTAGCAGTGGATTAGCTAGTTGTAGGGCACAAAGATTTTCAATTTCTACTTCATTAACTATTGATGTTGCCAGGTATTTCTGTTTGCCCCTCACGAGCCTCCCTCTACCCACCCTACCCTGGGAAGCTGAGTCTATCAATACAAAATACATCAAAGGACCTTTCAACTACTGATGGGGCTTATCCAATGGCAGAATATCTGAGGGAGGGTAAATCTAGATATTTATTCACCTGGCTGTACTCCCTGTGAGATTGCTACCTTTGCCCCTCAACTGAAGGCTTCCTCTCAAGACAACCTCTACAAGATTCACTCCTTCTGGGTTCCTGGAACCTTTACTCCCTCCCACATCCCTTCTGGTCTGAGGGGTGGTAACAGCTCCTCTGCCCACACCTTCAAAAATAGTCTCTTTGTAAAGCAAATCTCCTCAAATCATTCTGCCATCTGTTTCCAGGTGAAAACATGACTGCATCACTTCTGTACTGCTCTTCAAGGAGCCCGTATTAATTTACAGACCTACCAGCAGTACATGAGAGTGTTTGTTACCCCACAGCCATACCGACACTTAACATTAACTGACTTAACGTTTTCTCCTATCTTATGGATTCAATAAAGTTGATTGTTTTTGTTTTATTTTGTGCTGCTCTGATTACTAGTGAAATTGAGCATCTCTTTAGGTTTATAGGCCATTTTTCTCCCTATAAATTACTTTCTACTATGATTTGCCTATCTTTCTACTGGACTGTCTATTTTTTGTTGGCTTTTAATCCTTTAAATATTTGAAATATTAATCCTTTCTCTGTAACATGTGCTGGACTTCCTTCTATCTACTGTTTATCTCTTGCTTATGATGTTCTTTGTTGCCCAAACATTTTAAAAATCTACCTGTATTTTCTTCTGTTTTAAAGTTTTGCTTTTCATGTTTTGGACTTTAACATAGCTGAAAATTATTTTTGTGCACAGTGTAAAACAGAAATCTAATAACATTTCTTTCCTCATAGTGAGCCAGTTTCCACACCACCATTATTAAATAATCTATCTTTTCCTCCTTGATTTGAAATGGTGCCTATTTCCATGCCTAATTTTTAATGACTTATGGATCTGAATTTTATGTTTTATTCCATTCATCTTATTTGCTGCCAATACCACACTGTTTTAAGAATTGATATTAAGGCTTTATAATATGTCTTAGCATATAGTAGCACAACAGTAATTTACTACTACATTTTAATTTGTTTATTGCTAGCTGAGAAATGTAAATTACTTCTGTATTTGACCTTGAATCCAGATCAAGAATCTGAACTGTCTTATTCATCCTAATAGTTTTGTCCACTGATTGTTTTAGGTTTTCTATGTAGGGCTGCAAATAATGAAAGTTTTACCTCTTTCTTTCTATTTCTTGTACTTCTTATTTCTTTATCTTACCAGAACATTTTAGGACCTCAGTCTCATAGTTAATAATAGTGGTGATAATGGATGTTCTTGTTACTTTGGGGACTATTTCTAATATTTATTCCTTGCATCCATGCCCTTACAATATGTGGAGTCTCTTTCCTAACCCCCAGTATCCATATTGGCCATTTGACTTTTTTCGGCCAATGGGACATTAGCAAAAGGGATAGAAGCAAAGGCTTGAATGGTGCTTGTGCATTAGGGTTTTCTCTCTCACTGCTTTTCTGATCTTCCATTACATTAACAAGTTCAGGATAACTTAATATAATGAGATAATCATGGCCCAGTTATCCTTCATTCTAGCAAACTCATAGACATGTGAGTGAGGCCATCAAACATGTGTGACCCCAGTTGAGACCAGCAGAAAAACTGCCCAGCTGAACCCTGTTTAAATTTCTGATCTACAAAATAGCTAATACATGGCTGTTATTTTAAGTGTCGAAATTTTGGTGGTTGTTTTAAGCTATGTGTTACATGGCAAAAGCAAATTGATACAGTCAATTAATGAGAGAGATGGGTTAAAATCTCTCGCTAAGATTTTCAGTTTAACCTAGTATTTCTGTTAATTTTTGCTATGAAGATTTGAGACTGTAATGTTACATGAATTTAACCTTAAAATTATTGTTTTACAGGTGGATGGTATCTTTTATCATTATGTGATCTTTTTTTATCCCTAACATTTCTGCCTTAAAATATAATTTGTCTGATATTAATAGAGGCATACTTTTTAAAAAAAGATTATTTTCCTGGTATGCCCTTTACCATTCTTATGCTTTCATTCTTTCTGTGTCCTAAAAGGAAATAAATCTGCCAATCCTGTCCTTAAAAAGAGATGGAAAGTTTAGCTAATTTACATCTATTGTGATTATTTGTGTACTTGTATTTGTATTTATTTCCACTGTCCCTTCGGCTTTTATTAAGCTTTTCTCCTTCCTACTTCACACTGATTTATGAAGTTTTTTTAACCCCTCTCTTTTTCCAACCATATTGTAAATTATATATTCTTTTTTATTTCTTTTAGCAATTATCCTTAAATTTTTAACAACAGATGGAAAGTCTAAGGAGAACTAGCAACTCTCCCTTCCCCTTAAAATTATAAACCAGAAAACTTTAACTCTGATCATTCTCCTTTTGTTTTACTTGGCCTTGTTCATATACTTGTTAGACATTTGGATATCTTCTTTGTGAAATGACTATTCAAGTTTTTAGCCCATTTTATAATTGAATTTCTACCTTTTTCTTTTTGACTGGTAGGAATTCTTTTGATATTCAGAAGAAAAGTCCTTCATTAGATATATGTATTGCAAATATCTGCTCTCTGCTGGGGTTTGCTTTTCAAACTTTCTTAATGGCATATTTTGATGAACAGAAGTTCTTAATTTTAATTAAGTTCAACATCCTTCTCTTTTCCCTCACACTGCTTTTTATGTTCTGTTTAAGAAATCTTTGCTTATACAAAAGTCATTAAGGTGTCCTGTGTTTTATTCTTGAAGCTTGATTGTTTTTAGCTTTGAGATCGAGATTTATGATCCATATCAATATTTTTTGTATTATAGGAGGTAGGGCTAAAGATTTTGTTCATTCAGCAATCCATTTGCTCTATTACCAAAAATTTAAAGAAGCTTTCTTCCGCATTAAATTGCTTTGCACCTTTGCTGAAAAACAAGTTGGTTCTATATGTAGGGCCCCATTTTGGGACTCTATTAATTTGTCTACTTGACTATTCTTGCACTATATCACCTTGCCCTAATTATTATAGCCTTATATTAAGTAAGCTTGATAGCCCATAGCGTAAATCTTTCAACTTGGCTCTTCTTCAAAATAATCATGACTGTTCTAAGCCTGCTGCATTTTCATATACATTTTAGAATCATTACCTGAGGAGACTTATCTATACTAGAACTAATTTAGATAACAAGGTCCTAGACTTCAAGCCAATACCATATTGGAATAAGACAAGAGTGGGAGAGAGTGAAGGTTTTGTGCATGCAGAAGGAATGTGAGTTGTTGTGTCCAGAGGGAAGACTGTGGAAGATTATATTTTCCAGAGACGGCCACAACAATATCTCTTATGTTACATGTTTTTCTGCATTACCTTGTTACTCTCAAGATGAGCCCCCAAAACATCTAGCTTTGAAAGCCAACAGGGCTTGCATCCATGAGATCTACAAGACTATAGTGAATGAAGAGACAGTTCTTAAAGGGCTCACTCAGACTCACTGTGGCTACCCCTCAGCGCACAGAGCAGAGGCAGTAGACTGAAACACCCATTCTTTCACTAAAAGAGGCTTATTTGCTTATTTTAAAACCTTCAGCCTGAGGGATAGGCTTCTAATTCATCCAGTTAGAGGAACATAAAGAAGAAAACAAAAAGTGGAGATAGCTCAAAGGACTTGTGGGACATCAAGAGGACCAATGTTCACATTATAGGAATCTGAGGAGAAATGAGAGAGAAATGGGCAGAACAATTTTTGAAGAAATATTTACTGAAAACTTGCCTAACCTGGGGAAGGAAACAGACATCCAGATTGAGGAAGACTAAAATGTTTCAAATAAGAGGAATCCCAAAAGACCCACACCAAGACATATTATAACTAAATTGTCAAAAGTTAAAGACAAGGAGAGATTCTAAAATGCAGCAAGAGAGGGACACTGCCAATACAACAGAGTAGAAAGACCCTGAGCTCACCTCCTCTCATGGGTACACCAAAATTACAAGTATTTACAGAACTGCTATCAATGAAAAAGACTAGAGCTTCCAGAAAAGACTTTGTACAACTAAAGATATAAAGAAGGAACTACAAAAAGAGATGGGTTGGAGGCTCAGAATCACAGTATAGTTAAGACCTATACACCCCAGGTGGGTGACACACAATTGAGAGATTAATTACAATTGCAGAGGTTCTCCCCAAGGAGTGAGGGGTCTGAGCCCCACATTGGGATCCTCAGGTTGGAAGTCCCATGCCAGGAAGACAAGCCCCCAGAATGTTTGGCTTTGAGGGCCAGTGGGGTTTACTTCCAGGAGACCCAGAGGGCTGTGGGAAATAGAGACTCCACTCTTAAAACAGTGCACACAAAATTTCACATGCTCTGGGACCCAAGGCAGAAGCACTAATTTGAAAGGAGCCTAGGTGAGACCTACCTGCTGATCTTAGAGAGTCTTCCAAAGAGGCAGGAGGAAACTGCAGCTCATGCTGGGGACATAGACGCTGGCAGCAGCCATTTGGGGAGCTCATTCTACTACGTGGACAGTGGTGCTGGCACGCGCCATCTTTGAATCCTTCCTCTAGTTTATTAGCCTCAGGACCAGGTCCTGCCACAGACCACCAGCTTGTAGGCACCAGTGCTGGGATACCTCAGGCCGCACAATTAACTGGGAGGGACACAGCCCCATCCATCAGCAGATAGGCTGCCTTAAGACCACCCGAGCCCACAGCTGCCCCTGGACATGGCCCTGGCCCCACTCACCAATGCACAGGCACTAGACCCAAGACCCCCAGGACCATGCAGCCAGACCCCAGGACCCAGCTCTGCCTGCCAGTGAGGTGGCACTAGCCCCAGGACCTAGCTTTACCTACTGGTGGGTGGGCACCAGCCCCATGATATCCTGTACCCCGACTCCACCCACCAGTGAACCAGACACCAATGGTTCTGTAGCCGGCCACCTTGTGACCTGGCCCTGCCACCAGTGGCCAGTAGCCTCTACACAAGGCATGGCCTGACAACAACCAGACTGGGGGCCAACCATGCCTACCACACTGCCCACAGTACTCAGCTCACCACAACAGAAGGACCCACAAAGCCCACACAGGGGGCACCCCTAGAGCATATAACTCTGGTCTCACACACACACACACACACACACACACACACACACACACACACACACACCTCATGGTAACCACATACTAAAAGTCTCTAATAGATAAACATACGAAAAAGAAAAAAGAATCCAAACGTACCACTAAAGATACCAATCAAGTCACCAGGGAAGAGAACAAAAGAAGAAATGAACAAAACAGAACTATAAAAACAACCCAACAAGCAATTAACAAAATACATATCAATAAATACCCTAAATGTAAATGAACTAAATGTTCATTTCATTGTCTTTCAATCAAAAGACAGAGAGTGGATAAATGAATAAAAAAAAGAAAAAGAACCATATATATGCTATATACAAGAGACTCATTTAAGATCTAAAGATACACAGACTAAAAATGAGAGGATAGAAAAAGGTATTCCATGCAAACAGAAATCAAAAGAAAGCTGGGGTAGCAATACTTACATCAGACAAAATAGAATTTAAAACAAAGACTGTTACAAGAAACAAAGAAGAATATTACATACGGATCAAGGGATAAATCCAAGAAAAAGATATAACAATTATAAATATATATGCACCCAATGTAGTACTACCTAAATACATAAAGCAAATATTAACATGCATAAAGAAAGAAATTGGCAGCACGATAAAAACAGAAGTGAAAAAGGAGAGTTACAACCAGCACCACAGAAACACAATGATTACTATGAATAATTATATACCAATAAAATGGACAACCTAGAAGAAACGGACAAATTCTTAGAAAGGTACAATTTCTCAAGAATGAAGCAGGAAGAAATAAAAAATATGAACGGACCAAGTACCAGTGATGAAACTGAATCAAACAAAAGTTTTGATTCCAACAAACAAAAGTTCAGGACCAGATGGCTTCACAGGTGAATTCTATGAAGCATTTAGAGAAGAGTTAACACCTATCCTTCTCAAACTATTCCAAAAAATTGCAGAAGGAATACTTCCAAACTGATTCTATGAGGCCAGCATCACCCTTCTACCAAAGAAAATTACAGGCCAATATCACAATATCACTAATGAACAAAGATGCAAAAATCCTCAACAAAATATTAGCAAACCAAATCCAACCATACATTAAAGGATCATACACTGTAATCAAGTGGGATTTATCCCAGGGATGCAAGGATGTTCAATATCCACAAATCAATCAATGTCATACACCAAACTGAAGGAAAAAAAAAGCTTCAGACAAAATTTAACAACCATTTATGATAAAAACTCTCCAGAGGGAGAGGGAATATACCTCAACACAATAAAGGCCATACATGTTAAGTCCAGAGCTAACATCATACTCAATAGTGAAAAGCTGAAAGCATTTCCTCTAAGACCAGGAACAAGACAAGGATGCCTACTCTCACCACTTTTATTAAACATAGTATTGGAAGTCCTATCCATAGCAATCAGACAAGAAAAAATTAAAAGTAATTCAAATTGGAAAGGAAAAAGTAAAACTTACTATTTGCAGATGACATGATTACTATACATAGAAAATCCTAATGATTCCAATAAAAATATACTAGAGTTCATCAATGAATTCAGTAAAGTTGCAGGATACAAAATTAATAAACAGTTTGTTGCATTTCTGTATTCTAAGGAAGAACTCTCAGAAAGAGAAATTAAGGAAACAATTCCATTCACAATTGCATCAAAAAGAATAAAATACCTAAAAATTAACCTGCCTAAGGAGGTAAAAGACCTGTACCAGGACAACTATAGGATGCTGATGAAAGAAACTAAAGATGACATCAGCAGATGGAAGGATACATTGTGTTCATGAATTAGAGGAATTCATATTGTTAAAATGACCAATGGCATTTTTCACAGAACTAGAACAAATAATTTTAAAATGTGTATGGAAATATAAAAGACCCTGAAAAGCAAAAATAATCTTGACAATGAAAAACATAGCTGGAGGTATCATGCTCCCCAACTTCAGATGATACTACAAAGCTACAGTTATCAAAATAGTATCATACTGGCACAAAAACAGACACATATATTAATGGAACAGAATAGAGAGCCCAGAAATAAACCCACAAATTTATGCTCAATTAATCTATGACAAAGGAGGCAAGAATATACAATGGAGAAAAGACAGTGTCTTCAATAAGTGGTGCTGGGAAAACTGGACAGCTACATGTAAAAGAATGAAATTAGAACACTCCCTAACACCATACACAAAAATGAACTCAAAATGGATTAAAGACCTAAATGTAAGGTCAGACACTATAAAACTCTTAGAGGAAAACACAGGCAGAACAATCTATGACATAAACACAGCAACATCTTTTTTGAACCACCTCCTAGAGTAATGAAAATTAAAACAAAAATTAAACAAATGGGACCTAATTAAACTTAAAAGCTTTTGCACAGAAAAGGAAACCATAAACAAGACAAAAAGACAACCTCCAAAGTGGGAGAAAATATTTGCAAACGAAGCAACTGACAAAAGATTAATCTCCAAAATATACAAACAGCTCATACAGCTCAATATTAAAAAAAAAAACCCAAACAACCCAATCCAAAAATGGGCAGAAGACCTAAATAGACATTTCTCCAAAGAAGATATACAGATGGCCAACAAATACATGAAAAGATGCTCAACATCACTAATTATCAGAGAAATGCAAATCAAAACTACAATGAGATATCAGCTCACACCAGTCAGAATGGCCATCATCAAAAAATCTACACACAATAAATGCTGGAGAGGGTGTGGAGAAAAGGGAACCCTTTTGCACTGTTGGTGGGAATGTAAACTGATATAGCCACTATGGAGACAGTATGAAGGTTCCTTAAAAAATGAAAAATAGAACTACCATATGACCAGCAATCCCACTACTGGGCGTATACCCTGAGAAAACTACAGTCAAATAGAGACATGTACCACAATGTACATTGCAGCACTATTTACCATAGCCCAGACATAGAAGCAACCTAAGTGCTCATCGACAGATGAATGAATAAAGAAGATGTGGCACATATATACAATGGAATATTACTCAGCGTTAAAAAGAAACGAAATTGAGTTATTTGTAGTGAGGTGGATGGACCTAGAGTCTGTCATACAGAGTGAAGTAAGTCAGAAAGATAAAAACAAATATTGTATATTAACACATATATGTGGAACCTAGAAAAATGGTATAGATGATCTTACTTGCAAAGTAGAAATAGAGACACAGACGTAGAGAACAAAAGTATGGATACTCAGGGGGAAAGGGGGAGTGGGATGAATTGGGAGATTGGGATTGACATATATACACTACTGATGCTATGTATAAAATAGATACCTAATGAGAACATACTGTATAGCACAGGGAACTCTACTCAGTGCTCTGTGGTGACCTAATTGGGAAGGAAATCCCCAAAAGAGGGGATAGATGTATATGTATAGCTGATTCACTCTGCTGTACAGCAGAAACTAACACAACATTGTAAAGCAACTATATGCCAATAAAAGTTAATTTAAAAAAGAAAAAGAAAAAGACCCAACTATATGCTGCTTAGGAAAAATTCATTTCATGCTTAAGGACACACAAAGACTGCAAATGAAGGAATGGATGCAATGCAAACCAAAAAAAAATGCTGGGGTACCTATAGTTACATCAGACAAAATAGACTTTAAGACAAGACTGTAATAAGAGACAAAGAAGGCCACTGTATAATGATAAAAGGGTCAATCCAACAGGGTATAACATCTGTAAATATTTATTCACCCCCAATATAAGCACTTAAATATATAAAGTAAATATTAACAAACTTAAAGGGAGAAACAGACAGCAAAACAATAATAGTAGGAGATTTCAATACCACACTCTCATCAGTAGAGAGAGCATTCAGACAGAAAGTTGATGAGAAAACACTGGATTTAAATAACATGTTAGCCCAGATAGACTTAATAGACATTTCCAGAACATTCCATCCAAAAGCAGCATAATACACATTCTTCTCCAACACACATGGAACATTCTCCAGGATAGATCATATGTTAGCCACAAAACAAGTCTTAATAAATATAAGAAGTTTGAAAATATGAAATCATATCAAGCATCTTCTCCAGCCACAATGGTATAAAAGTAGAGATTAATTACAATAAGAAAACTTGAAAATACACAAATATATGGATATTAAACATCATCCTACTGAAAAACTGATGGGTCAAAGAAGAAATTAAAAGCAAAGTAAATATCTTGAGATAAATGAAAATGGAAATAAAATATATCAAAACTTATGGGATGCAGCAAAAACATTTCTGAGACAGAAGTTCATGGTGATAAATGCCTACATTAAGAAACAAGAAAAACCTCAAATAAACAACATAACTTTATACCTCAAGAAACCAGAAAAAGAACAAATAAAATCCAAAGTTAGTAGAAAGAAGGAAATAACAAAGATCACAATGGAAATAAATGATTGGAGACTAAAAAGACAATAGAAAAGATCAATGAAACTAAGAGTTGGTTCTTTGAAAAGATAAATAAAATTGACAAACCTTTAGCTGGACTCACTAAGAATAAAAGAGAGAGGACTCAAACAAAATCAGAAATGAAAGAGGAGACATGGTAACTTATACTGCAGAAATACAAAGGATCTGGGCTTCCCTTGTGGTCCAGTGGTAAAGAATCCACCAGGGTTCCGTCCCTGGTCAGGGAACTGAGATGCTGTGGGGCAACTAAGCCCGCATGCCACAACTACTGAGCTTGCGTGCCTCAACTAGAGCCCACATGCTGCAAGCTACAGAGCCCACGTGCTCTGGAACTCACGCACCACAACTACAGAGCCTATGCGCCCTGGAGCCTGCACACCACAACTAGAGAAGAGAAAACCTGCATGCCACAACTAGAGAAAAGACTGCACACCACAACAAAGAGCCCGCATGCCACAACGAAAGATCCCGCATGCCTCAAGAAAGATCCCGTGTGCCGCAACTAAGACCTGACACAGCCAAAAATAAATTAATAATTAAATCTTTAAAAAAAGAAAAAAAGAAATACAAAGGATCATAAGAGACTACTATGAACAATTATACACCAAAAAATTGGACAACTTAGAAGAAATGTATAAATTTCTAGAAACATACAACCTACCAAACTGAATCATGAAGAAACAGAAAATCTGAGTAGATCTGTTACTAGGAAGGAGGTGGAATTAGTAATAAAAAAATCTCCCAACAAACAAAAGTCAGGAACAGATGGCTTCACTGGTGAATTCTACCAAACATTTAAAGAAGAATTAATAACAATCCATCTCAAACTCTTCCAAAAAATATAGAAGAGGAGGGAACACTTCCAAACTCATTTTACAAGGCCAGCATTACTCTGATATCAAAACTAGACAAGAACACAACAAGAAAAGAAATTACAGGCCAATATTCTTGATGAACATGGAGGCAAAAATCCTCAACACTGCATATTTAATGCTCTGTGGAGATGCCCAGCCAGGGTGTACAACCCAAGGACAGTGCGGAGCTGGTCCCTACCAACAACTTGGCTTTGTACAAGGAAGACCTCAGCAGCAAGATTACAGAACAAAAAAGGCAGCAACAGAACAGCAACATATTTTCTTGCAGATTGAACAGAAATGCTTTCTGAAAGCAAAAATATATTGGATGAGCTGAGGAAAGAATACCAAGAAATAGTAAACTCAGGGAAGACCAAATCAAGAAATAGTAAACTTAAATTTGCATAGAAATGGGTGGCATTTGTTGTGCAGTAAGCTTTTCTGTTGAGCATTTCAGCAAAGATTTGAAAGAGGATTTACTGTGTAATCTTAAATG